>NC_072735.1:64691999-65291999 GCF_026930045.1 Uloborus diversus | reverse complement strand
GGGAAAAATTATTTCTAGTCTGTCCAGTAGCAGCTTTACACTCTTGCTCCTGTATCCTACATCTACCGAATAAGCTAGAAATAATTTTTCACATTCCATCTAAGCCAGCGGTTCCCAACCTTTTTAGTCGTGCGGCCTACCAGTTTTGTTGAAAACGTCGATGAGACCCACTAACTACTATATATTACTTGCACAGTCAAAACTTACTTTCTGTGTGTGTATGGGGAGGGGGGGGGGGAGCTTGGCATCTCTTCGTAACTGTCCTTTAGCGTAAATATACCGTATTATGTGAAATACACCGCCAGTTCAGTCATTCCAGCCGTGGACTGCAGTTTCTTGCTTATTAGCACTCATCAGCCCGGCATAGGAAGTGAATAAGCTGGAGGTGGAAAACCTCTTAAGGAAGCCAAGAGTGCCAAACAAACTGGTAGCTAATATAGAATCAACACTGACGAGACGAGTAACCGATGCAATGGTTCGGTTCAACTCGAAAACTGAAGGCAAGGCATGGTCATGTAATTCTGCCTTAGCCCTGGCTATAGGGTGGTAACTTACTGAAAAAATACCGTATTATGTTTCAAAGTGTATTAAAAACAAGAGTTCTGGAGATGTTATTCCCTTTCTCCCTTCTGCACCACTGGTATAGATATACTGTACAATAACACTTTTCAAAATAATTTTTAAGGAAGGAAATAACTTTATTGCTATCACTTAGCTGGCATAGCTGTAAGTAAACTCAAAAACCATTTATCAAAGTTAAAGCTCAATTGGGTTTTGACGCAAATTTTCCTCTACGAGGGAGTTGATACCTGGATTGAAACTGAATAGTGTTAGTCTCAAATTATTCGCAGAATTCAATGCATTTTGTATTATTATTATTATTAAACTGCAATGAAAAGTCTCATTCAAATTGGTAGGTTGTCGAAAAGCCCCTCAAGTGTCTTAATTTACTAGTCTACTAGTTAGTTCAGCAAAAGAGGAGCATTTTTAACTTGAAGCTAATCCTAGTTTCTTTTGAAATTTTCTGTAGAGGTGTTTCTAATTCATTAGATTTCATCTTCAATTATAGGGGAAAGTTCCCAAGAAATATAAAGAATCTTAACCTTAAAGTTCCATAGTGGTTATGAGCCAGGGAGAATTTTTTGAGTGACGTTACATCTAATAAGTGAATTTTTGCAAAAAATGTAATTTAAAACACAAAGAGATTTTTCTTGGTTCAGATTCCAGGCTTGATTTCAGTGTCCACGGTCCAGTGAGACGCTGTTCGCGGCGAACTTGTGGTCCGCGGACCATGGGTTGGGAACCGCTGATCTAAGCATTAATGCAGCGCTGACCCATTCCTTCCAACTCTCCCTCAATTTTAACGGAGATTTCTTTAAGGAGTAAATCATAGTCTTGATTATATTTTTCCCGCAATTTTTGAACATTTTTTGAAGAAACTGCCATTATTCTGACGGGAATACCTTCCGTAACAAATTTTACACTTGAATAGTTGAATTGGGTAAAAAAAAATTGTGATCCGTATCCGCGGACCTTGCCACTAATTATCTGTATCCGTATCCGCGGATCTACTTTTTTAATGACCTGTGTAAGTTGACCACTTGCGATGCACTGCTTTAGTGGTCAACTTATAGAGGTTGAATTATATGAATTAGATGTAATTCTGTTCCTGAAAATAGCGGGAAACTTAGACAGGTGGTCAACTTACAAGGGCGGTCAACTTTACAGGTTTTACTGTATCTCGAATTTTTCTAGCTTTCAAATTTACTTTAAGAAGGCAGACGGTGTAAATGGAATGGCTGGCGATAATTTTCAACTGCCTTCTGTTTACAGGGGCCGCCGCTTATATGATTCAAATTTGTTCTAAACAGCTTTGATTCCATAAAGCGGCTAATTTAATAAAGCTACATTTTGTTCTATTTTTAACGATTTGATTCATTAAAGCGGTTAATTTAATTAACCATTGATTCAATTAACCGGCGTCCACTGTATTACCAACGAACAAAAGGATCTAGGAAATTAGCCACGAAGAAATAGGAAGAGAAGATTGATAATAGCGTTATTCTCTTGTTTAGTGAAAGCTCAAATACCTTTTGAACTTTGAGTTTATCTTTTGCACTAGTTGTACCAAAAAAAAAAGGTTTTTTGAACCTGTTTAACGCCGAAGTTATACCCAACCGCATTTTTTTTATTTTAATCAAGATAGTTATTTCCGGACTTTTTTTTAAGCATTAAAATACATTTCTTAAGGACAGTTGAGAGTACTTCATTAGCACCCTATTTAGTAAATTACTGATTAAAAGAAGAATATTGTCCTGTTGCCAGCATCATCATCAGTTCATTATTTTTTGTAAATTATACAGACATTTTCTATCAGTTTTATAATAATCGATTGTTTTGGAGATTTTTGAACACTCCTATATTTAAAGGTTAAAATAATCGACAACGTTAAAAAAAAATTGCGAAAAGAAGGGGGGTGGAGGGATGCTTTTTGTAACCCCAGAATGTGTGTGCAATTGTTAGGAAATTTGTGTGTGTGTGTGTGTTTAATTGTATTGATTATTTTTAGTTTTTCACGAAGCTCTTTTTGCTCATGAATCAACCCTCTACAGTCTGGATAACTTAAATATAACTGAAAACCAATAACCTCATATAAATACAGTATTTTGTATATTTTTCGTAAAATACTTGTACTTTTTCTCACAAAAAATATTCTTTTCTAATTGAACTAGTAATAAACATTCGCAAACCGCGAAAAAAATAGACTTCCCTCACTCCAGACATTGTGTGACAAAAGAATAATATGCATCACTTTTCAAATTATTTTGGTAAGAACTAGAACCATATTCATAAACAATTGAAGCAGAATATTTTTATAAATCTAAGCATGAAATTTGTCTCGAATAATACATTATTAACGCTAATATAATTTTTATCCCGTTTGTAACAAGTCTAGTATAAGCGATGCAAAAGAATAATTGAAAATAAAAAATGCACTCAGTTTCTGCGATTTCCCTAGAGTTACGATTTTTATCGAAATGTACCAAGAGTCTGTAAAAATAGCAGTCTACTCTACATATTTAATCATAATTTTAAAACTTATATCAAAATGATTCATGATTTTTCCAAGTGTGCACTGTTTTAAATTTGTTTCCCAAAATCAGGTATTTAAAATACTTGTTTTGAAAACGTGAAGTAACTTAAGTTCTCCTGTGTGAGCATATCCTTGCGTAGCCTCTAAATAAAAATAGTTAACAAGTACTTTTTTAAACTATAACTAAACTTAATGTATCATGAATTTTTTTTTAAATCCCAAACCACTTCTCAACGCCAGTGAATGTGCAATTAAATTTTTCAATGGAACCGCTTTTTTCTTCGGGGATAAAAAAAAATGTCTTGTTGAATTACCAACTCCTTGAGTAGCAGTTGTGTTAACCAGAAAGTACAATAGATGGCAGCACTAAAATAATGTTTTCTTAGAAAATAATTAAATACCTTTTTAAAAAGATTTTTAAAAAGGAAGTCGCGAAATTTACAGGATTAATCTACAAGACGACTTTTTCAAATAAAAAATCAAAAATGTTTCAATGAATTTCTTTCATAACGTCAGCCCCACTGTGTAATAACGAAAGACAAAAGCACCGTTCTAATTTCATTCGTTTCGAGAAGACTTCTTATTTATTCTCACGTACTAAATGTTTTTTAATGTAAAATATGTCTCACATTTTAACTTAACTAATCTAAGATTTAATCTAAGAAACAGTGTCTTTGAACGTTTTCTGTCGATTGTTAACAGACGAATAAATGTATCACGATAGAATTTCACAGTAAAAGCCATTCGAAGTTCCGAAATAGATTATTTTAATACACTTCTGAGTTCTATTTATTTATTTATCTATTTATTTATTGACTCTTAAAAAGTGTAACAAGGTACGAAAGGTTCCTCAAAGGAGTGGAACTAATATAGCTGTTATCAGCGGTGTTTTGGTGGGGAAAAAGGTAAAGGAAGAGGGAGAGAGAGAGGGATACGGAGACACTTGCAGATTGTAATATACGGTTTATTGACATTTTAAAGACATTGGTTTAAGGGAAGGGGGGGGGGGGGTCGTAAAGAGCTAAAATAAAAAAGTGGGAGACGGGAGCTCCTTTCCCCTCGTGCCCACTCAACTACACCGCTGGTTGCCATTCGTGTACTCTACTCAAAGAAAGTAGACGATTGTAAAAGTTTTACTTTTCTTTTTAATTTTTAAAAGAAAAGTTCCCTTTTTCAACAAAATTAATGCAGAAACCATATTTTAAAAGAAAATAATAAGAAAAAGAAAATAAAAATGACTATTAGGTATGATTAATGAAAATAATCAAACCGCCTTTCACATAATCATAAATTGTGGTAAGAAGTAATTAACAAAAAAGATTCTTTCAAATACCAGCGAAATTGCTTTAACCATAAGTTTTTAAGTTGGTTCAAATGTATGATTACATATGGCTTTCTGTATAATTTTGCACCATCGTTAAAAATTATTTTTAAAGTAGCATTAATGTTATTTCACGATTTTATTTATTTTTTTCTTCATTTCTCCTAATGTTTAGCAATATTCATAATTACGTAAAAAGTTTACTTTTTTCGCTCAATTCTGTCTTAAAGTTGGCTCTTTTTATCTTTTCTCAATAAAAAAAAAAAAAAATCTTCTTAGTGTAAATGCTTGAATATTTTTTTAAATTTTCAATATGCATTAAGTTGTGATATTACACGTGACCTTCAGTAATTATATATTACTGAAATTAAAAAATAAATGAACAAATAAAAAGAATCGGTGAAATCGAATCATCCTTATGTGAGTAAACAAATGAACAAATTCATGTACGCAGTACAAACTTTCTCTTTTTGAAATCGGTTTAAAATGACACCAAAGCAACAAGACTTAAATGGATTTTATAATTATTTCGGAGAAGCTAAAAACCTTTACAGCAAGTGTTATTGCTATTCTTGTTTTCTATCAGAAAATTCTTTTAAACAATATTTAATCCTAAGAAAACCTAAAGGTAAGCCTCACCAATTTTCATTGAAAAAAATTTTGCTTTTCCTTCCACAACCATCTCTATAAACAGTAAATATGGTAGTGAAACGAAGATATCTAATTTGGACAACTCACTATCTGTTAAAAAAGAATATTTAATGACTTTTTTGTGTATGTTTGATGATTAAAAAATAATAATCGTTGTAATAATAACTTCTTTGCACAAATGCCGGATTTTCTCGAATCTCTCGACACTTTCATTTAAAATATGAGCTTGTTATTGGGACAGAAATTGAGTATAGATTCATCACAGAGTAGTAAGTACACTGCTCCGTTCATGCCTTCTCTACATTTGACACGTTCTTCCGTGCATTCTCTGCGATCAACTTGATGACGTTATGTTCGAAAACTTACCGTAGATCTAATACCGTAGAACATCTCTAGCGTAGAACAAATTAAATTCATGAAAATGAAATTATTTAGAAAAAATATTTTCCCTTCTTTGGAAGCAAATATTATTGCCTGACCTATCTCATTTAAGTACTGTGTTTCCTTTTCTATGTCGTTTGTTTTCTTTTTTTTTTTTTTTTTCCTTGCGGGCGCAATTTCTTTCACAGTGGATATTCTTTGTATTAGTGATTTTTCCTGTATATTTTTGAAACATTATCTATCTTAAATCGCTTTAATTTGATGTTATAAATGATCAATCTTCATATTATATTTAACTTAAGAATCTGCTTATTCCAAAGATGTCTAATTGAATTCATTTGGAATATTTTGTCATTTTCATTTTATCTGCTTAAAAAACGATTTTTTCTTCTTTTTTTTAATGTATAATATTTTTACAGTATGTTTTATTTAATTTTAATTTCTCACTGCATAGACAATTTGTTTTTTGATTATTGCTTTATGCATCATGGTGTAGCTTTTAAAATGTTCTAATTAATTAGTGTTCTTTTCCTATGATATTTAGTGTGAATTAAAAAGTTTGAAAAGATAATCCGAAATTGATGGACAACTAACGTTTAGAAATGTTGTGTAATCAATTATAGAGCATCTAAATTCAAAAGGATGACAAAATGTTTCATAAAATATTAATAAAGAGCGGTTTAAAACGAGAATTATAATCCTTGATCGCAAAAACATTAATTTTTCAGAAACTTTTTTATTTTATTGAGTGTACAAAGTGTTGATCTATTGGGATATCTCTACATTAGTAGTTGTGAAGACCATCACATAGTTGCAGACAGACTACGATGATTCAGCTGCATAAACATAAGATTCTTACACGTGTTGTAGTAGTCCCTTGTACTGAAGAAATTACAAACAATTTAATTTTAATGGATGTTAATTAAAGCTCTCCCATCATAGTAATTTCGTAGACAATTTCCTTTGCAATGAAAGAATCACATAAAAGTGCTTCTATTACTACTATAGGTGGGTTAATAAAAATTAAATTGTTTTAAAATCTCTTTTTAAAACGTCTTTTTAAAAATTCATAAAAATTAGTTGAGAGAAAAAATATTTCGCCTATGCAGTTAGTTCGAAATTAATAGGATAAAGTGCTAAAAATTTCATAAAACAGGAAATTAGGTTTTTATAAATTAATTCAGCAGAAGTGCCGCAACGTAAACATAGGCAAAAATGGCACTTGTATACAAAACTTCAGCACTCCAGGCCATACCGTTTTCCTGATAAGGTGTACCACAAACCGAAGACCTCTAGTTTCATTTTATGTATGGAATTATAAATCCATAACTTTAGGAAAAGCAAGAGAGAGATGAGGAAAAGATGAGTAGCAAATCCCATAAAATTCAAGCTTTTGCAGTTCTCAAAAGAAAAAAAAAAGTTCTAAAATAATTTCTTGTCCTTACGTGTTGGGAAATTCAATTTTAGCATTTCGTAAACAAAATTTTTGCACGTTAATATAGTTATCAGTATTGCAAAAATCATACATAATATCTTTTCATTTAAAAGTCAATTAATATTCTTTACAAATCTCACTATCTAATCATAAATGAGGTAAAAATATTTCACACTATAATTCAAATACAAATTATGTATTTGCAAAACAAAAAAATATGTTTTGAATTCGAGTATAAATCATCAATGTGTGCAATATTTTTTTTCCCCTTACAGTTGAAAAAAAGAGAAGACGGTTTCTAAAAACACGGCAACAACTAAGAATGCAACTGCTAAACCAGGTGACTTCTTTTTCTTTTTACAAGTAACACGTTGCACAGATACAAAAGGGGAGGAAAATGGCAGAGAACGTTAAAATGAAATAATTTTATAGCATAAAAAATGAACGGAATCATAGAGAAGTTTGTTTACATCTATTTTCTTGCGCAACTCGCCTCCCGCGAAAGAGCACAATGGTAACTTTTTTTTTTTTGAAGGGGCCGTTTACAAATTGCATTTCCTGAAATATATGTTTTCTTTTTTTTTCTTTAGAATACTACTTGGAATAGATAACACTGCAGAATTTTCCTCACATGTTTTTACAGTCTCATACAATATTTCATTAGAAAAGTTTTCAATGACACAATGTAATGTGTTGTGATCACTAATACAGAAATGCTTCACGTATTCCCCCCCCCCTTCCCTTCCGTCTAGCTTGGTAACCCTTGAAAACTGTTAAACCAAATCAGTGTTGACAAATTACTAAAATATTAAATTGTCTGTTTTTTTTTTTTTTCAATCAAAGGAAAGAGAGGAAAAAATAGTAATATAAAAAAAGAGTTATAAGTCAACTCGTATCAAAAATTAATTAATTAAATTTACTTAATGAATTAATATTTAAAAAACTATTAACATCAAGTGTCATCCACTACAAGTTTGAAAAATTGTGTGTGAACTTGAGTGAATGAATAAAAAGTATTTTAGTAACGATTGAAAGTTTTAACAAGATATATAAATATATATATAGGGAAGGTGTGAACTAATAGTAGGAATAGAACAAAAGTCTTGGGAATATAAAAAAGGAAGATTTATTTTTCAAAACGTAGTTGACGCAAGTATATTGTCAGCTGAGTACCACAAGTAAGTTACTGCAAATTTGGAAAAAATGAAGTTTTCGCTTTCGTTGAAAATTTTTTTTTCGAAAGGCATAAGTACTTCTAATTCAAGAAAATTTAGAAATGGCATTTCATTAATATTTAAATCGCATTCCCCAAAAATCATGAAAGAAGAAAAAACGTTAATATGTTGAGTTTTACTCGGAGCAGCATGGAAAAAACGTCTACTTGTAGCATTCACCCACGATTATATGTGCATACTTAAATAATCAACTATTGTCAATCCACTGCTAATGAAAGTGCCCATTTCACTACTATCAAAAATTCTGCAATCGTCACTGCGGCTCGACGGGGATTAAAATTTAGAGAGAGAAAAAATATTTCTAATTAATTAATTAATTTTTCAACCCAAAGCACATATAAAACGAAGCAGATTTACTGAATAAATTTTTTGTGCACAAAAATACAATAATTCAGTATTAATACCAAAAAAAAAACGTATATGTACGCTATTGACGAAAATTGCAACGATCGTTTTATCATTTTGCTGCTGATATAGCACCAATGTGTATGAAATCAAGAAAGAACATAAAAATAATATAAATAATAATAATAAATATTATAAATAATAATAATAAATAATATAAATAAAAATATTTTTTGTTATTTTTATTTATAATGAATAATAGGATAATAATAATAAATAATATAAATAAAAATATTTTTTGTTATTTTTATTTATAATGAATAATAGGATAATAATAATAAATAATATAAATAATTAAAAAAATAACAAAAATATACGTGTGCACGTAATTGCTAAGAGATGCAGCAATCGTTTTATCATTTCGCTGCTGATATAGCTGTATGTAAAATGCAAAAAAAGAAAATATGCATAATAATGTAAATAATAATAAAAATATAACATAAATAATAATAACAATAATATAAATAATGATAAAAAAAATGAATACGTGCACGTATTATTGCCAAAAATTACAGCGATCGCTTTAACATTTTGCTACTGATATAGCCCCCTCGTGCATAAAACCCAAAAAGGAAATAAATAATAATAAAAGAAACATCGTATGTGGAAAAAATAAATTCAACGGAATAAAAACAACCTTAGAAAGAAAACCAAGAGCAGCACGCGACACAATTTGACCTAGATCCCATCCAGACCTGATGGTGTGGGAAGGGAGAGATGTTGATGTCACGTGCCTCGATATGCACGCGACTCGAATTTTTTTCCTTTTTTTCCCCCTCTCTCTCTCTCTCTCTCATACTTTAGAATTTTTTTTCTCCCAGAAGTCCCTTCTTACCTTAAACGGTGAATGGGAAATGGAAATTACCGGATATGTGTAATGTACCCTACTTGTGTCAAATGGTAAAGGCAAGGAGGGAGATAAATGTTTCTTTGCGTGGATTGAAATAAGTGTTAGTGAAATGTTGCGTGGATTGTAGAAGGTCGTACTCAAAATTGGATGCAGTAATTAGATTTAAAATGGTGCAATATGAATAGAGAATTTATTTCACTTGGAGAAGTAGGATAAGGTGGGGTAAATGAAAACATGAGTAAATGGAAACAAACTCTATTACCACACTTGTGGTCAGTGGTGCCCAAATGAGAGGTTAGAAGAGGTCCCTGTGATCTTCCAAAATTTTCCTTATTCTGCAAATTTTGCCTGACGATTCGAAAAAATTATCATCATTTGGCGAAAATTGGAGCTCCATTCGGTAAAATTATCATCATTCGGCAAACTGAGGAGTTCCGTTCTGCAAATTGAGTATTTACGCCCTTCCAAAAATTTAAGTTCGAAGCGTCCCTGCTTGTGATGATTTTTGAAACTAAATTATAGTTAAGTGAAGACTATACGACATAAAGAAAACATTCTGAGAATTCCGCACGTTTCCAAAAAACTATTGTTTAAATATGACATTGTGAAAAAAGTTGTTTTTTTTTAATTTAACTGTCTGATATTTTCCTCTCCAGTTGGCCTTCAAATGCAAAGTAACTGGTTTCAACTAGTTGTATTTGTAACGCAGAAAGTTTCTAGAAACATTTAGGAATGAATTTCTCCTTCCATGCTATTTGATAAGCATTTTAAGTATGTCCATTTACCCCATACATGCCAAGTTTTTCATTCTTCTCAATTTTTGGAGAATTATATATTGAGCAAATTACTCTTTGGTGTGTATTTTACATAAATGTTGGGCATGATTTAATTTTTTTGTATGATTTCGTTTTCTTTAATGCTCCAGATTACATTTGAAAGATTCAGCAGGTTGCATGTAACCTGTGGGTTCAGGATCTGATTAAGGCACAGGCCGCCTGGGCCTGGGGCCATATCTTCCAAATGGGCTCGAATTTTTTTTAAAAAAAACTTATGCATAGCATTAAAGAATCATGTATTTTTGTGGAAAAAATTAAAAAAAATCCTCTTTTAAATAAATGTTCAACATTATTTTGCATTGACTTAAAGTGATAGAATAGAGAGGGGGCCTTTAAAGCGTTGTGGGCCTTACTTTTTGTTAGTCGTCCCTGTGGGGGTCACAGATTGAGTATGGCGGATTTAGAATTTCTTACGCTTCTAAACTGATTGTGTCTGTTGAAATTATCTATCATGTACTCCGTGACCTCTAGTGTAAAAGAAGAAGGAAACAAGCTAGGGCAAATGTAAACAGGATTTCATTTGCCAAAAGTCAGTTATAAACTCAATTTTTTCATACCCAGTTATTCTCAGAAAGTATAGACTTGGACACAATCCACAAAATTGTAGCTCTTAATTTATCCGAAAGAAAAATAAGGATCTAAAGTTGAAACTTTGAAATTCTGTTGCCACTCATCCCAACTAATCCTACTGAACTGGCAGAAGGAAAACTTATACTGATGGACGATTTATCATTTCTAATGTGTTCTAGCGTATCCAGCCGCAGCCTTTTCCTTTGAATTATAGTTTTACGGAATTTAATGTTCACGGCTGTATAAAGTTTCAAATTATCTCAGCAGAAACGCAGTCAGGGGGTAAGTTTTGGGGTCAAAACCTCTCTCAAAACCCTTGGTTTCAACACATTGCCAATCAGAATAGGTAGTTAATGTACAATTAAGGGCAGTTATGCGGGGCGAAAACCACACCCAGACTACACTGTCAGTAGCGCAGTAATTTCTTGCTGCCCTATACTGCGCACAGACTCGCAACAGAAATGTTGCAGTGGAAATTATCACCTGCTTTGTTTGATCACTGGTAAAATTCGAGCTTCCATAAACAACTGAATAAATTCAAAAAGCAAACGAATAAACAAATTCTAATACTTTCAAAGTTCAACAGCTTGCGTTTGCCAAAAGTAGCAACAGACTTGCAGCAAAAAAACGCTTCATAACCTTTCAATGTGTCTTCGATCTGTGATCCTATCTCTAAGAATCAACTGGCGAGAGGCAAAAATCTCATCAGGACTGAAAAGGGGTATATCAGAAGTTTGACGAAGGGGTGAGGGCGTAATCCTTTATTCCAACGAACCCCTTTTTCGGACGACCTCCCCTTTTAGTCGCTTATCGAACCGAATGCAGGGCTTGTTTTTCTCCGTGACCGGAAAAATCGATTTCTTAGGGGGAGGATGATGTTTGAGCAATGCAAGAGTTAGTTCCGGGGGAGAAGTCCGGCATCACCCCTCTTCCCTGACTGATGAAGATTCTGACTTGATGCCGGACATTCATCTGCTGGAAGCTGCGTTTTATTTTGGTGAGTACTAGCGCTGACATAGAATGTGCCACTACGTCCTGTTGTTATTATAGTCCCTCCCCCCCCCCTTTTTTTTGTCTCTGAAATTTAACTTTTTAAATTTTTCTTTATTAGGATAGATCGACCAGTGATTTTTTTTTTTTTTTTTTTTTTTTTTTTTTTTTTTTAAAGGTTTCAAAAGTTTTTTCTTGAATGATTTGGCAGTAGTAACTTTCCTCCATACATTTTGAAAAAGATAACGACATGAAAATGCTGCGTATGTCCACTGGTTGGGAATGTCATTCATTTGATTGGTGCACCTTTTTTTTTTCACCATTATCCATCCTTTTATTTTCACAAAAAGAAAAAACTGACGCAGAACTGTAAAAGTTATTTCATTTTTTTTAAATCAATAAATACGCTTTTACTGTCATGTACCGAATGCAACAGTTTTTTTTCATAATCGATATTATAAATTTTTGAAAAGGAAATTGCTCTTATGAGTGTTCATCCACTAGTCGGTCTACTCAGATTACTTTTTGTTGGGGATACGTAAAGCCTCATATCCCTAAAAGTTAATCCATCTTTGTATAGTACAGATCCGAATGTAATTCGGCGAGAAGGCAATTTGCACGCTTTGATATATATCACTGAGTTCTTCTAGCTGCTTGTTGAGCAAGCTTACTATACTTGCATCAAACACAAATTGTTTAAAGTACAGAATTACCGAGCAATTGCAAAGACCTACTTTTGCTGTGGATGCGTCAAGTCCCCAACATTAAAAATTAATACATCTTTGTATATTACAGAACCGGGTTGCAAAGATCTACTTTTGCTGTTGATACGTTAAGTTAAATCCCTAAAAATCAGTACATCTTTCTATAATACAGAACCGAATTTAATTCGACGAGAAAGCAATTTGCATGCTCTGATATAACTGAGTTCTTCTAGCGGCTTAATGTTGAGCAAGCTTACGTTATTTGCATTGAACATAAGTTGCTTTAAGTACGGAATTATCAAGCTACTGCATAGAGTATAGAGGTAGTATGTATTCATTTTTAGCAAGAGTTCTCGACGCTAGCTATGGCTCTCTTGGGGTAGAGGATTCGACCATGATTCCTTTTTCTAATCTGGGGATTTCGGGTTTGTCATCAGATGATTCTGCTAACCCGGAATACCCGATAGACATGCAATTAAAAGTAAATAGGTAATGAAATGCCGTGTGCAAAACAAACTTGGTGCGCAGCATTGAAAAGTTTTAATATACCTTCTCCATAACATTTTCAACCATCAGCAGGGCCGAATCTAGTAGTTCTGTCGTCTAGGCGGTATTGACAAGCGCCCCCCCCCATTGAATAATGATAACGATAATATTTAATAACAATATAGAAATTCAATAAAAACGATAGTAAAGTGCTTACAACTAAAGTACGTGTCTAGTTAAATTCCAAACTGGGTTTTGCATATCCAAGCACTGGTACACACTTTAAATTATCTTTTTTAACATTTAAGTAGTGCATTGAAACATATATTAATGTTTTCAAAACACTTTCAAATCACGCAATTTGCTGCCTCTAAAATTAAATTGAGTTTGCATTTAAATTCCGAAATATGTTGTGCATATCCAAGCACTGGTACACTCTAAATTATTTTTTTAGCATTGAAGTAGAGAATCTTATGGCACTGAAACAGATATTCACACTCAAAAAATAAAAATGTTTCAATATCGAAATTTGCCGCTCCTAAAATCTTCCACCCTTGGCGGCCGCCTACCCCAGGAGCCGGGCCTAACCATCAGCTGCTATTGCCACAATACCTGTATTCAGTGTAATATCGAATTCAATAAAGCGCTCTTTTAAGATGCGAATACAAGTCTCGGCTGTCAAAGATTTCAATATTTTTTTATTTGAATTTATATTTATACATTTTTTTATCAGAAAATAATATACAATGTTCATTCATCAAAACTCAAAATGAATCATTGTCCTTCGTTTCATTGAATGCTCTGAAAATAGATAAATATGTAATCATTGATGGATCCTCCTAAGGTTTTCAGTACAGCTGGGCAATGCTGACATTGGCTACCAACTAAGAAGGCATATGATAGAGTTCTAATGTAAAAAAAATTAAATTAGTATCATTTGAAAGAGCATAGTAAAATATGTTTCTGGATGCGTAAATTATTTGCCCTTATGTCCCCGTTATCGAAATATAAAGTCCAAAATTCGCGGAAATTTTAGAAAAGTCATCACATTTATCGATTTTTCGTGGGGAATGGGAGGCATCATTTATACGCTTTACAGATGTATGTCCTACCACATGCAGACGGTGAAATTGTCGGCGAGAAAATCGGTTGCTTTAAATTCTCGATAAGTCTTTAAATTTGGCGCATTGGGGGTGACTGTTTTGGGTGGGGTAGAGGGCAGTAAATTAAAAACATGCCTCACTATGCTCTTTCTATTGCTACGGGTTTGAACACTTTTAATTATTACACTGTTCGTTTGATAGTTTCCTAGTAAGAAGTGACTCTCCACTGATGAAACATCTTCATCATTTTGAATGTAGTGACATTGCTTACTTCTACTACGGTCGAGATGACCTGATCGGTAAGGTGTCGAACTCGTGATTGGAGGATCGAGGGTCCCCATTTTGCTACCAGCCGGTCGAAGATCCTTCATGTTCATTAATGGTGACTGGGGCACGGTAAAAATGTTCGTGGCCTCCAAGTTCCCATTACAAATCAATGCCTCTGGGGGTGCTGGGTCAGTGCTTGCTTGGCTCATGATCTGGATCAAAAACAGAGCTCTCACCAGAGCCCCATCCAACCGATTAAAGCACATGCAGTGGTAGGTTAGGAGGACCTTGGAGTGTAGCGCTTACTTCTACCACATGGACCTAATAAGAAAAACAAAATCTTAAATCCTACCGTATTAACCTAACATTTTAGAACTGCAGATATTGATTGATATCTGTTTATAACCTGAATTTATATTTATACACATATTTCAAGTTTTCCCTTCAGTTTATTCCCCTCCCCCTCAACCACAATGGTACCCTTCACTGGTTAAGCTAGAAATGGCAGGTACGAAGGTATAATTGGTTAAAATGAAAAATTTAAAAATATTACTTTATAACAGTTCTCGTTAACGATTTTCAATTACCAACTGCTAAAATAATAATAAAAAGTACTTTCAAGACATGGAAGAGCATTTTCTTGTACACTTTTTCACAAGTTGTGAATCACAACATAAAAAGACTGATCGTCGGCCAAAATATTAACTAGCTAATGAAATCAGCTGGAAATACAAGATGACTGGCAAGTTGACAGGTGAAATGAGTGCGATTCAATTTATGCAATACTTTTATAACAGTTTTTAAATTTCTCTTTCAATACTGAAAATCTTGGGATTTGTAAAATTTAATCCCGAAATGTTCAGGACTGGAATACGAACGAGATCCCGAAATCGAATTCTCTACTAGGATGCCACAGGAATAAATACGAAAATGTGGGAGGAAAAGAACCACAGAAGACTATGAGGAACTCCAAATTGGTAAATTATTCCATTTACAATAAGTTTCGCTCTCCTTTTGCCACTTTTCTAAGTAGATGTTTGTCAGGCAAAACCTTTTGGTACGATATTACAAACATGCATGCAAATATACCACACCAGACAGTCTGGTTATAATGATGACCAGGGGTGATAACCTCATTGTCTATTATATTGCATGCATTTCTGCCTTAGCCCTGGCTTAGGGATGGTAATTTACTGCTAAATACGATATTACAAATTTGTAACGTTTATGGTGAAAACGTTGAGGTCTTTTTTCATGATCACGGGGTTTTGATTTATGTATTCCGCTCAAAATATTTTTCATGACACAAAATGAGTATTTTTTGGGAGTGTGTCGAAATAACTTGTAGATGTGCCAACCTACGGCCTGTGGGGTCACATGCGGCTCACGAAGCTAGTCTAGCATCAAAATATTATTTCAACAATTCTTGGTTTTGTAATTTTCTTTCCTGTTCCACGCTTTCTCGAGTTATTTCGAAAAAAAAATTAATGTTTTAAAGTTTTATATGTCTCTTGGTCCACGAGACTCAGTTTAATATGGAGTGTAGCCATTGGGTGAAAAAAAGTTTGGGCACCGTTGTTGTAGATAATTCAAAAATGTGGAAAACAATTTTATGTTTTCCATCCTAAAAATATCAAAGTAAAGAAAATCTGTTCTGTTTTTGTATTTTTATGTTACACACATTTTTTCTGGAACGTCGCTTTCCATGTACTGAGAAGTTTTAAAACCTCTTTTTTTCTCACACTTCCATTAATTCTTTAAACTATGGTAAGATGATCATTGATCAGCCTTAAGAACACTTAATAGCATGAGTGGGGATCTAACCCTACTGCACTCGAAAGGAAAAAAAAAATCTGATATGCACGGAATTTTAAACGTCCGTAAAAGCATATTTCACGCATTGAAAATTGGAAATACGCATAAAAAAAATTCAGGCTTATTTTCACGCTTTTTACCTTGAATAAAAATTTAGCATCGTTGAAAACAAGGATAAAACAATTTGAGTTTTTTAAATTTTGCATTTGAATGATTTTCTTGTATGTATAAATTTTTGATTCATTTAAATTCTAAATGAAATCTGGGATCTTATGTTTTAGGAAAGATCTATAAATTTTAAGGAAAGTTACCGTGAAACAATCATTACAATTAGAAGGGAGATAACAGGAAAGCAGCGAAAGCATTAGTGGAATTATCCTCAAATTCTTCCTTTTTAAAATTTTATGTGGAACAATTACAACCACACCTGTAAGAGTTTAAATAAATAACTTAAAAGGTTAATTATTTTTCCTACATTTTTAATGAGGAAAAAATCAATCCTAAACCATTAAAAAATTCAACTGGATTTTTTTATGTGATGCAAAAAGCTCAAACTAGAAAATAATCACAAGTGGTCGTAATTATCCTCTACCAGTGATGTAGCCAAGGGAAGATACCCCCCCCCCGGAGGTCATCCCCCCCCCGTCCATGAGGCAACAAAATTACAAGCATGAACGCACCTGCAAGGGTCTTTTTGGGCTTTAATTTTTAAACATTCCATATGAACTCCCCCCCCCCGCCGCTCCCACCCAATGAGAAGTTCCCGCTACGTCATTGCACCCAACCTACCCTAAAGAGTTGCTGGCGTAAATATGGTTGGGTTTGGGACAACTTGAAGAAAAGGATATTATTTTTCTTGAATTTAAATATTGATGCGTTATACTTCATTGATTCTATCTGAATGAGGAGTAAAAGGAAAGTTTCAAAATTATTTGTACATTTTCCAGATCCCTTGAAGAAAACATATTTACGTGGCTTTTTCGTTTGAAATACTGTGCTTCTCATTCCTTAAAATTATAAGTGATTAGTCTAGCTCTGATAAGAAGAGGCCAGACCTTGAGAGAGGTCATGTCTTCTTGTAGAGAGAAATAAATAGTACGAAGGCGAATCGCTACATTTGCAGAGTTGGATTGCCATCGTAGTACGTCAGTTCCAAGGAACTCTTACATCGCTCACAATTTCTTATACAAATTTTGTATGTTTCGGGTGTGTTTTCCTTCGAGTCTGCACCAAAAAAAAATATTTTTCTTTTCAGTTCTCTATGTTCAGAAATGAAAAGATCGTTTCTTATAAGGAGCATAAGATATTTTAGAACGTTCTAAGTGTTTTTCAATAGGAAGTTACTTCTGCCGAATGCATTCCAATCAAATGGATCTAGAGTTATATTGGTATTGATCGCATAATACACAATAATGATGCCATATACAGCATAAACACGCATGTTCTTTCTCATACCGTTATTCCACATTTCTGTTTTAGCAGATGGAATCGTTTAATTCTTCCTCCATGGGAGTTTTGCGTATCAGATCCAAGCCAACTTCAAAGGATCTTGTAATAAACCAAGCCTCCACCTACAAACAGAAACAATTATACAATTCATCTTCTAGGAAGAGAAGACCATATTTTACATGTTGAACCGTGTTTTACATGTTGTACCACGTTTTACATGTTGTATCGTGTTTTACAAACCAGTCAATTCTGTTCCTGCGGAAATTGCCAATTTTTGGAAATTCCGGTCTACAAAACTATAGAACTTGGGTTAATTTGTCATTGCTATACTGATGGAGAACTTGTTCATTTCAGCAATTTTTACATTTCTCCAGGTTATGGTACAGTTTTGCTATGCGTTAATGAATGCTGTTAAAAGAAAAACTTTTCCATCGGCAAGCAGTGTTAGATTGCAAAACGTTTAATGTGTCAAAAACAGATTCAAACCTTTTTCATTTTATCAGAAAAAGACGCAATGTCTATTATTCAGGGACCAAGCTACCGGAAGGGCAAGAATGAATGCGGGAATTAGAAATAAACTAATACTTTTTTATCATTCTGCCTCTGAAAACTTTGTAAGTCTCTTACAAATGCTAATTTTCCACTTCAATATCAAGGAATAGTTTATCCATATCTTGTACATCTTTACTAAATAACTACCTACTAAGCAATACCCTTTACTTTTTTGCTTATTTTCTTTCACATTTTTGTTTCAAACTGCGGTGGAATAAAATTCCTTTTTTTGCAGAAATCACCAATTTTACATTCCAGAAGTCACAACGAGAGATTTGAAGGGCCACTCATGTTTCAAAAATATATCGATTGTACAACAGAGCGGAGGGGTCATAATGTTAAATACAGCATTAGTGAAATGTTACTATGTTTTTGTGATTCTTACAAAAATATCGAATTGAGATTTGATTTGAGACCTAGGCCGTGGTGGCCTGATCGGTAAGGCGTTGACTCGTAATTTGAAGGGTCCCCGGTTCGACCCCAGCCAGTTGAAGATCCTCCGTGCTCGTTAATGGTGACTGGGACACGTTAAATATGCTCGTAGTCACCAAAGTCCTCCAAGTGAATCGATAACTCTGCGGGTGCTGAACCAGGGATTGCTTGGTCTGGATCAAAAAATCAGAGCTGTCTTCAGTGCCCCCATCCAACCGATTAAAACACAAATAGTGGTATAGGTACAAGGGACCCTGGAGTATGATGTGAACTGTGAAATGTATCGAGACTTAAGCATCGAATAAAGTACATTAAGAAACAATGGTATGGACTCATGTAATGGTATTGTACCTTAAGAAAATAATGGTACCAAAGCAACTAATTTAGAAAAATAATGGCATGGAACCAGATACCTTAGAAAAGTAATGGTATGAAATAAGATACCTTAGGAAAATAATGACGAAGAATCGAAAATGCTGGAACTATGTGACGAAGAATCGAAAATGCTGGAAATATGTGACGAAGAATCGAAAATGCTGGAAATAGATGACGAAGAATCGAAAATGCTGGAAATAGATGACGAAGAATCGAAAATGCTGGAAATAGATGACGAAGAATCGAAAATGCAGGAAATATATGATAAAGCAATTTGAAACACTGAAGAAACAACAGTATGACGCGCTGAGAATGAAATAGTATGAATTATATACGAAAAGAATAATTATAGGAGATATAACGGACGAAAAAGAAAATGTTTTTGTATAGGAAGGGCAATAACGTAAAATTACAAGCACTTGAAGCAATAGTATAGAGTAGGATAGCATGTATAGGAATGTGGTGAGCGTTGTGATGCACGGAGATTTTTTAAAACTAGAATCGGGTACCTTGAGAACAAACACAATTACAAATGGAATCAGAAACATTAAGGTTAAAATAATCTTACTAATATTATATATGCGAAAGTTTGTCTGTATGGATGTATGGATGTATGGATGTATGGATGTTTGTTACTCTTTCACGCAAAAACTACTGAACGGATTTTGATGAAACTTTACAATAATATAGCTTATGCATCAGAATAACACCTAGGGTAGTTTTCGTCCCGTTATGGGGGGCAAAACCCCCTTAGGGGGGCAATAAAACACAATTTTTGTATAAATTCTCTAATATTGGGATTAAAAAATACTTGCACATATTTACATTATATGTCCATCAAAAGCTCTGATTTTTCTACTGAAGATGGCACCTGTTCGAAATTTCTAAGTAGAATAAAAAACGAGTTATGAGCTTTTTAGATCCATGTTCGAAGGCTTTCCTCAACTCAATACAGTATTTAGTGTATCATCTCAACTCCCTGTCGATAGCGACAATTGTTGTATTGTTGACTTTCTTTGCTTTTCGTGATTGTTCAAGGCTTTTCTCAAGTCAAATCTTGAAGTAAGATTTTTGCACAAAATTGGCAAATAATACATGATTTGGCTGATGATTTTCCATTTAAACGGAACTTTAATGTAATTAATGGTTTTTATTATTATTTATGCTGATTGAACACTTACTCATTATCCAAAAAAACAGCAGATCGCCAAAATTTTTGCAGTAAGATTTCCGTAGCTGATGCATTTGGCAGTTTTTTCAACGTTGCTGTTTTTGAAGCCGAAGACTACGTCATAATGTTTCTCAGCTTTCACCATGTAAACAAAATATCGCCAATCAAAGAATTTTCAAAAGACTTTTTTTACTGTGTTAAATAATCCAGCAACTAAATTAGGCAAATCCATAAACAGCACAAAAACTTCCATTAATTTTCCTTTTTGCACTATTTCAAACAATCACCAAATTTTATTACTCATTTTGGTAACATTTCGGATGAAACTGTTTAGCGCCATTTTATGGTGACCAAAAATATCTCAGCATCTGGCGACGATATCTCTGTAACGAAAATTAATATCATATCGTTTTACAAGGTAAGGAAAGAATGGGGGAGCATCATCGAAGGTACCCCGAAACGACTTTTGCAAATTCGGTAAAATCGCACCAAGAGCCACAATGATTGAAATTTCCCGAAATAACTAAAGCAAGTATAAGGGGATTACGAGCGCAGCTATTTTTTTTAATCACTTCGTACTTCATTAGCCATACAGAGAAGGTTTTAGACTCCATGTTAAAAAAAAGTATCAACAGATTAATCTTTTTAAGCATGAGAAGATTAATTTCATGTTTTTTAAATTTGTATATGCTTAAATATAGTGCTTTCGTTTCTAAATCAATACTACTTTATTCTTTATACTTATTGCTATTTTAGTTTTATGGGTAAGGAAGAAACTCGATTTTTAGTCACGTCAAAAAGATGTGTTTTAAATTCTTTCACTTAAAGCAGAAAACAAAAGCAAGTAACGATTTTTTCTAATAATTATTACTGACCCAGACAACGCCGGGTATTTTTGCTAGTATCGAATAAAGCACATAAATCTGACAAACGATAAAATCCAGCATTTTTTAACCTTCGCCAATATTTGAGTTGCTGACATGGGACAATAGCAGAATCCAAAAAGCAGTATCTATTTGCTTACTTCTTCCTAATTTCCTAATATCAGATGTCTTCTGCAGTGGGCAGGCAAACGGCAGTATCTGCAGAAATGAGTTTTTGAGATATTCGAAGAAACGCGTTTTGGATTCAGTACTAACCGTAGGGAAATGTAGGAATTTGACGTTTTTTTCGTGCTTGATTTTCAACGGAGACCAAATAAGCAACCTTGCACAGTAAAGCTAAAGCACAATAGATGACAAAAATGCTAAATGAAAAATTTGCAGTTACTGCCCTTTATCTTCCCACGGCAGTTTTAAAATTTCTGAAAATTAAATGCCTGCAGAATTAACCTTTATTTTTAAAGTGTTTATTACGGTACAGTTGGAAAAGTGAAGCAGCGCACCCCAAATTGCCAGCCTAGCTGGCATACAACAACAATAATAACAACATTTAACTTTTAAATGAAATACTTCGTGTTTTTCATCAACAAACATTTTATAGAAAAATTGTTTATAGTTTCTACAACTCCTAAAAAATTGACAGTTGTGCCCTTTCATATGCCAACTCCTCATTTAAATAATCTCACTTACTGGGATAAAAGAGTTTTGTTTTTAGTTATTCAACCTTATTTACGAAATATTTTAAGAGCATTTTTTTTATCAACATGCATTTACTAAAGAGTAGTTTTGAATACTTTTTTGTCAACAAAAAATTGACATTTGTGCCCTTTCATATGTCAACTCCTCATTTAAATAATCTCACTTACTAGGATAAAAGAGTTTTGTTTTTAGCTATTCAACCTTATTTATGAAATATTTCAAGAGCATTTTTGTTATCAACATGCATTTACTGAAGAATAGTTTTGAATACTTTTTTGTCACTATTTTTACAAAAAATTGGCAGTTGTGCCCTTTCGCATGCCAACTCCTCATTTAACCCATCTCACTTCCCAGATTTTTTTTTTTTTTTTTTTTTGCTATTCAACTTTATTTATCAAATATTTCATGAGTATTTTTATTATCAACAAACATTTTATTGTAGAACAATTTTGAAAAATTTTTATAACTCCTGAAAAATTTGTCCCCTTTTCCATGTCAACTCCTCATTTAACCAATATCACTTCCTGGAATATAAGTGTTTTGTCTTTTAGCTATATTCAACCTTATTTATCAAATATTTTATGAGTATTTTTCTCATCAACAAACATTTTACGAATGAACAGTTTTGAATAGTTTTTACAATTTCTAAAAAAAATTGACATTCCTGCACTTTTCCATATCAACTCTTCATATAACAATATAACTTTCTAGAATAAAGGTGTTTTGATTTTTAGCAATTTCTTCCTTAAAATAGGATGACGTGTAAAATCGATGTAAACAGGAAAGACGTTTATCTGATTTTCAAGAAAAATTCGCAATTGTGAAAACGAAAGTAGCGTTTTTCTTTTTTTCTCTTCCCAACTCTTGGTGTATGGTCTAGTTCATCCGCGGGACTTCTCCGACAATTCTTTCACGCTGTACTATGACAATTGCAATCCTCAGGCTTGTAATTTGAGGCGCCTCATTATGATATAATTGTTGGCACGTGGGGGCAACTTATCCTATCACTCCACGGTGGCCCATCCACCAATGAAGTAAAGCGGAAGACTGTGACGTCAGTATTGAAAGAACCAATGGCAGGGTGCTGACCGAGGATGACAGAGGATCAGAGAGGAGGATGCGGAAGGTTTTTTCACCCCTAAGGTTTCGGATGGAAGGAGCAAGCCCGCAGGGCAGGCCGGGGTCTCGAGAAGCACGTGGTAGTTGCTGCGCGTGAGGCGGCATGGCAAGGTTTTTCAGGTAAGCGTGTTTCCAGTTGTACCTGAGGCGCGTTCGGTAGTTAGTTTTGGTTTTTGAAGAATCAAACGCTCAAACCAATTTGGTATTGGGAATTAATTAAGCACAAAGTGAATACTACAAATAGCTAACTACAATTCAGATTTTTTTCAGTACTACTTCGGGAAATACTCAACGATTTTTCACAATTTTGAAAAACATGAAGATTTGGTTTAAATGTTGATAAACTACCATTTCTTTCATTTTATTTAATTAAAAGTATTTATGTCTTCTTTCGAACAAGCATTTACGATAATGTAAATCATTCTGTTTTTCCAAATTTGTAATTATCTAGTTGAAGTATTTAACCTGCGATAAAGATCTACAAAAAGCTATTTAAAGGTGCGTTTCTTACGCAATAAAAAGGTGTATTACGAGTTGTGTGTTGCTAACAATGCTAGTTGAACTATTAATTTTCAGCAACAATCATAACATTTTTTTTTCCATACTGTTTCTTGGAAAACTCAATTACATAATGATTTCTCACGACTTTGAAGAATGAAGACTTGACTCAAATGTTATAAAACTACCATTTAGAAATTTTATTTAAGTAGAAGTATTTGTCTTTTTTCTAACAAACGTTTTATTCAAGAGTAAAATATTTTATTTTTCCAAATTACCTGGCTAATGTAATCAAACTCAACACACGATAAGGGATGCGTTTCAAGATGCGTTTCTTGCGGGATAAAAAGTTGTATTACAAATTATGTGATGTTAACAGTATTAGTTAATGTTAAACTATTAATTTTCAACAACAATCATAGTTATTTTCAACTTGAAAATATTTTTACTTCCTTTTACGAAAAAGGAAGAATAGAATTTGAGAAAAAAATTTTACTCAAAAATTGACCTTAATTTTCATTTTACTCACCCCCGAATGAATATTGAGTTTTTTTTCGACTCGACCACACGTGGACAAGTGCCTAAGAACGTATAGACACGCGAAATATCCATAATGACGATTCCCGAGTTAATTACAACGAATTTTCTCGTGACGTCTGTATGTACGTATGCATATATGTGCGAATGTGCGTATGTATGTCGCATAATTCAAGAACGGTAAGTCCTAGAAATTTGAAATTTGCTACGTAGACTCCTAGTGGGGTCTAGTTGTGCACCTCCCCTTTTGGTTGCATTCGGGTATTTCTAAAGAGGTTTTTTGTCCCTTTTGGGGGGAAATCATTGTTAATTTCGATGTAAACTCAAGTGCTGTTATAATTTGGCGGACACTTGGCGATATATTGTCAGTCTTTTGGTCGTCAAGTTTTGTCGATAACTTGGCGACAAATTTGGCGGATTTTTTTTTTTTTTTTTTTAATCTGTTTCAATTTGGCCACCGTTGGTGATATTTAGAGAGTAAACTATTGAACCACATTAAAATTGCCAGTAATAGGGAAATGACATTAAATTGGAGTAAAAGGAAGTCATGTGATGCACACATCAGCTTGTTTCGTTTTGAAACGCTGAGACTAGTTTATTCGCTGGTTAGTTTTGATTTCTGAACATTCAAGCGCTCAAATCGATTTAGTTTGGAAAGTAAGGTCAGAAATAAAGAGTTACAAAAAGCTATTTAAAGGCATGTTTCTCACTTGATAGAAATTTGTATATCGAGTTATCTTCTGTTAACAATTTTGGGTGTTAGTGTCTGAGTGCAATATGTCTCTTTACTATGATGTTCAATATCACCAGGCATATCCAACTCAATATAACTAAAACTTTATTCACACTCAGATGCTACTCAGACAAACAAAAAACGTGCAGTCTTGCACGAATACGACAACATACACTCATTCATTCTGGAAGCTTTATGAACACAAAATCAAATTCCTTTCAAGGTGTGAAGCAGCGCCACCTGAACCAAATTTACATACTTCAAAATATACATGTACTCAGTACACATAAAAATTCAAATAAGTCCAAATTAATTATTTTTTGAATGTGTTGCAAACACAAAATTCTCAAAAGTACAAGTAGAAATAATTTTCATACTAAATCAAACAATTGTGTACATGTTAACAAATTTTGTCAACACTTGAATTAATAGAATAAATCTGTAATACATATCTTTAAACTAATGAATATAAGTAAACACACTTCATTTCAAACAGGTATAACAATCGTACGGGTGTGTGCACAGTGCCTTTGAAGTACGCACCGCGCAAGAACGTGCCCTTCCGTCACGACTCATAAAGTGATATTTCTTCGATTACACCTAGTGACCAATGTAGTTTTGATTTTCTAACACTGAATATTCTGAACACTAAATCAAATTCCGTTTAAGATTCGAATCTTCTCCACCTGAGCCAAATTTGCGTATTTCTCAACATTATCTGAACGTTTAATTTTCAGCAACAATCTTCAAGGGAAAACATTTTTTTTCTTTCTGCAACGTTGAAATTAGCTCATACACTGATAAGTTTGGATTTCTGAACAATCAAGTGTTCAAATCAATTCCATCTAGGGTGAATTAAACAATTCAGCATTACAAACAGCTATTTAATAGTGTGTTTCTTACGTGATAGAAATTAGTATTACGATTTGTATGCTGTTAACAATATTACTTGAGCTCTTATTAAGGGGGTCCGGGACATATTTTGAAACTTTTTTGTATTATATACTTTAGAGTTTTGAAATTTTTTGCACTGATTCACCATTTATTTAATAAGCAAAATCATAACATAAATATGAAAAAAAATTTTTTATTTAAATTTAATTAGTTTTTTTAATGAGGTTGTTTAAATTGCTATAACTCAAAATATTCTTGATCAATTTTCAATTTTTTTTTAATAAATTACGCACAAATATCTAAGCTTTAATTTTTATTCGGCGATTTTAAAAATATTGATTCAATAAAAAATAAGAAATATTTGAAGGAAAATTTCGAAAAATTCGAAAATACTTTTAAAAAAAAAATCATAATTTTTGCAGTAAACGTTTTTTTTTAAACTCGCCGAATAAAAATTAAAGTAAACTGTTTGAAAAACATATGCACCAAGTTTCATTACTTTATTTTTATCGGTTCCTGACTTATAAGAGTTTGAATGCAAGAAATCGGGCAAAATTGCATCATAGAGAAAAACGCGTTTCAAGTTTTAAAGTTAAGTACACATTAGTTAGGTGCATGCAACAAAAATAACTATATTTTTTGTTCTATTTTAGATATAAACAAGATTCAAACATCCTTTTGAGCAGAAAAAACGGAGTAATTTTTTTATCACATGATAAAAAAAAAATTGCAAAATTTGACGGATTTTTGTGTTCCGAACCTCCTTAATTTACAACAACAATCATAACAATTTTCAACGGAAAAACATTGTTGCGTTCTGTAACTCTGTGACTAGCTCATTCGCTGATTAGTTTAGGTTTCTGAGCAATCAAGCGCTCAAATCAGTTCAGTCTAGGAAATTCAGCGACACAATATGCTGCAAGAAACAATTTAAGTTTGTTTCTTATTATGTAATAGAAATTTGTATTGTGAGTTATATGCTGTTAACAATATTAGTTGAACTATTAATTTTCAACAACAGTCATAACAAATTTCAACGGAAAAACATTATTGAGATCTGTAACTCTGAGACTAGCTGATTCGCTGATTAGTTTTGGTTTCTGAGCAATCAAGCGCTCAAATCAGTTCTGTCTAGGGAAATCAGTAACACAATATGCGGCAAGAAACAATTTAAGTTTGTTTCTTACTATGCGATAGAAATTTGTATTGCGAGTTATATGCTGTTAACAATATTAGTTGAACTATTAATTTTCAACAACAGTCATAACAAATTTCAACGGAAAAACATTATTGAGATCTGTAACTCTGAGACTAGCTGATTCGCTGATTAGTTTTGGTTTCTGAGCAATCAAGCGCTCAAATCAGTTCTGTCTAGGGAAATCAGTAACACAATATGCAGCAAGAAACAATTTAAGTTTGTTTCTTACTATGCGATAGAAATTTGTATTGCGAGTTATATGCTGTTAACAATATTAGTTGAACTATTAATTTTCAACAACAATCATAGCAAATTTCAAAGGTAAAAAAATTGAGATCTGTAACTCTGAGACTAGCTGATTCGCTGATAAGTTTTGGTTTCTGAGCAATCAAGAGCTCCTGATCCGGCTAGGGAAATTTGTTCCACAATTCCTCAAAAAGGAAAATTTTGAGTTTGTTCTTCTTATTATGCGACATAAATTTGTATTGTGAGTTATATACTGCTAACAATATTAGTTGAACTGTTAATTTTCAACAACAATCATAACGACTTTCAACGGGAAGACATTGTTCCATTCTGTAACTCTGAGACTAGCTCATTCATTGATCACTTTTGGTTTCTCTGCAGCCAAGCACTCAAATCAGTTCGATCAAGCGAAATTAGTAATACAATATGCAACAAGAAACAATTTGAGTTTTTGTTTCTCACGTAATAGAAATTTATATTGCGAGTTATAAGTTGTTAACAATGTTAGTTGAATGTTAATTTTCAACGTGAATCATTATAATGCATACGAGAAAACATTAATACGTGCTGTAATATTATATTTCTTTAAAAAAATTTCTGTAAAAAATTTATTAGGCTTCACACCTAAGTCTACTGTCATTAACGTAAAGCGCGTTTGACTCGAATTCATTTTGATAGTTTGCTTATACCACGCATAAGTAGTTTCATTTAAAATATGCTAATAACATGAAAGAATTAAAAATCATATAATAAACAGATTTTTTTAAAAAAAAAAAGTTTGTGTAAGCAACGATGAGAACTGCATATGCAGTAATTTTTACTTTAGATTTTGGAATAAATAATTTTGCAGAGTACTTGAGTTATAAAAGTAGTAGTTTTTCTAAAACAGATCATGCATCCTTTTTTTTTTTTTTTTGTTAGTAAACCGTAAAAACTTGGTGGTTCTTTTATACACATTATCATTCGTTCATTTTTATTTTTTCTCTCTCTTTTTGAAATACACTATAGTGCTTCTACGCATAAAATATCATTACTGCTATTCACTAAAAAGCACTCCATTTAAGATATATGATACTTTAAACATTTGGACATTAGGGCGGGGGGGGGGAGTACTCGATGAGGAACCCTTCGATTCCTTCGTTAAATTTTTAGAACTGTTTCAAAAAAGAAAAAATTATAACTTTGGAACAACCGAGACAAAAAATTGTTTACTGCACATGTTTTATGTCGAATTGTTTCTAGTAAATTTTATCAGGGGGAAAATCACTTTTTTCCTCTGTCTAGATACTAATTTCTACTTTATTTTTAATTAATAAGTCATAAAAATTGAACCAATAACTTTCGAATCAAAAAATTGATGCAAAAAAAAAAAAACTGGGGTCTTCTGACAAAGATCTTTTAGATAAAATAATAATAATTTGTTCAACTCCGACCATTCCGCTGAAGTTGTTAAAGCGGACAAACATGCATTTCAAAACGTGATTTTTTTTTTAATTAAATTCAAAATTGCCGTGGAGTGCTTTGAGTTTTTGGATAAATTATGCACCTATTGTATCAAGCTATAATTTTCATGTTCAGGGGCGTGCACAGAAGTTTTGGGGCCCGTCACAAATGACTTTGGCAGGCCCCTCCATATTGTTTACCTTTATATTTCACACCTCATTTTTAAAATATCCGTCCCCTTTCAAGCTTGGGTACGGGCCAACAGGTGTCCCTTCTTCCCCCCTGTGTACGCCTCTGTTCGTGGTGCGTATTAGATTATGCTAAAAATTTATTTTTAAAAAAGGGGATAAAACAACTTTTAAAGATTAAGTTTTTCCAATATACAGTGAAACTTGTGTAAGTTTGCCACTTGTGCCGTGTAGTACTTTAGTGGTCATCTTATTACAGCGGTTCCCAACCTTTTCCCTCCTGCCAACCCCTTCCAAACTCCGAAAGAAATTTGCGAACCCCTTGAGTACTAGGTAATAAGTAACAAGCAAAAAAAAAAAAAAAACGTGCGCGCGCGCACTCACACAGACACACACACAGAGAGAAAATAAAATTTGGGAGATTTTTTTCTAGTTTGATGCTGTTCCATACTTTGTAACAAGAACGAAAACGTAATTGCAAAACATTAGCATTTATGCTAGTAAGCAGGAAATTCTCAATGTCAATGTTCTTAGCCCGATTCAGCTATCATCTAAGTCATCGGTTCCCAACCTTTTCCCCTTCCAAACTCCGAAAGAAGTTGGTGAACCCCTTGAGTATTAAGTAATAAAAAACAAAAACAAAAACAAAAAAAAAAAAAAAAACGCGCGCGCGCATACACACACAGAAAATAAAATTAGGGAGATTTTTTTTAGTCGGATGCTGCTCCATAGTTTATAACAAGAACGAAAACACAATCGCAAACCATATAAATATTCAGTATAAATATTGCTCCGAACTTAAAATGATCGCTGAAAAATGAGTGCAAAACAAACTTACCAAAAATAAACACTAATTATTCTGTGTTGAGCTTCAATCAACTTTGAAAAAATTTTGAAAACGGGATATTGGTGGAACAAAGAGGCTCAAAAATTTGGCTGATCTTTTTCGGACACAAGAATATATTTATCTCTATCACTAAATCAGAAGTCAATTAAAGAATGATATTTAAAGTACCTTTCAAAGAACTGTTTCAATTGTTCATATTTTTGTAACTGTATGTTTATAAAAACTAAACTTAACATGGTGACAAAGGCAGGAGAGGTTGAAGTGTGACAAAGAAAAAGAGGCGTCAAATACATTGAAAAAAAAAAGGAAAAAAACTATGACATTTATGGAGAATAAAAACAACGAATTTCTCTATTAGTAGGCAACAATTGCAATCAGTGCAAGTTTTTTCTACTGATACCGCTTGAAATAATAAATAAGTTAAGAGAAAGGGGGGAAAAACTTATTTTTGACAATTTGTGAAGTTAGCTGGTTTACAGTCAAAGCCGTCGCTTTTTATCTTATTTTTGTGATCTTGCTCCTGCATGGGTCTCTGGAAAGGGAGCAGTAGCAAATAAACAGGAAAAACCCTTTGTTTCTCTGAAACCCTTTTTCTCCCTCTCATTCTCAACTGACTTGATAAATCAAGGAAAATGAAGATTGATGATATCATAAAGGAAAGCTGAAATGATGGATGATACGTTTCGTTTAATTGCACGAATGATTGAATAGACTTAGAGCATGAAAGTACACATAAAACTACTGCCAATGCAAAGAAATTCCATAAAGAATAATTGCATTTAAGGTGCACATTCTCTATACCAGGCGTTACCGCAGTGAGTGCGTTGTACCCTATTAATCTATTCGAAAATAATAATTTTTTAAAGGGCACCACGAATGGGAAAAGTTTGGGAACCCTTGCTCTATACAGTTCTCATTTTCAAGCTTCCATCGATAGTTTTTCTTCCCTCCCACTTGATTAAACGGAATTTTAAAAGATGGCTGGAGACTATTCACTAGTGAAGCCAGAATTTATCTTCTGGGGGGGGGGGGGGGTGAGATTCCTTAACTCAAGATCGGATCCATTAGTTTCTGATTTCGGAAGAGGTCATTTTGCGAAATCGGGGGAATCTAAGTTCAATTTTCGTGAGCAATTAGTGGGTCTGGGGCGAGTTTTTGGAAATTCAAGTCCCCTGTGCTCGGAAATTGGATTGACAGTAATCAAGAACAATGAGTATTGTCTGACTTGTTTTCCACATTTCGTGATTTTCCTGTCAATTCCGAGATTTACGCATTTAGCTTGTTCTTTAATATAAAGTGAACTAATTAATGTCGTCTATTAGAATAAGAAAATATCTGCAATTTAATATATAGTTCATTATAAACTACCAAATAGACTAAGTAACTTCTAAGCTTTTTATTTTCATATTAAATATGTTAACATGCAATAGTTTTTAACATTCAGTTATCGTACCTAATTTGCTCATGCAGATAAAAGAGTCATTCGCAACTGGTGTGTGTTGTTACCAGGGCTGCGGAGTCGGGAGGAAGATGGCCGATTCCAACCCCAACTCCGACTCCTGGATTTTGAGACGTCTGACTCCGACTTTTTATTTATTTTTAAATTTTGTTTTTTCAATTTCCCCCATTCCTTCGAAGGGGGAAAAACTGCTAAACAGAGATTTAAATATTAATTCATTTTTATGAAATTTTCGCGTTGTATTTTATGCAAACCTAAGACGCATACAGCGATAGAAATTCAATTCGAAAATCAAATTTTCTAATAGTTACGATTTTGAAAGTGAGATTACTTAAAAATCCAATTTTTTTTAAATTGGAAAGGATTAATTTGCTCCCCTTTAATGTTGAAGAAATAGATGCTTATCAAATCATATGCTTTTAATTTTTGAAAGCTGTAACTTGAAAGAAAAAAAAAGAAAGAAATTTTTTTTCGAAGTCAAAAGTCTTTCTTGAGAAGGGGAGATCCGCCCGGGTGACACCCATCAGGTGGGTGACGTCCCAAGTTAATTTCAGAGTTTATAAAAAAAATGTAAATGTTTTAATTCTAAAAAATTTCCCCAGTGTATCTTTAAAATATATTTCTTTTATAAAATTTAATCGTAAATATGCACTATATTGCGGAGAGAGGGTGAGTACAACAAATTTTACACAAAATGCGAATAGCTTTTTAAACGAATAGCTTTTACTATACCTATATTTCTTCTTCGTTCAATTTTTAATTTAAGATTTATTGGCTGCTTCAGAATTAACCTTAATATGAAGATTTTAGGATTAACTGCAATTATTGAGTGTTGTAACCAAGAAATCATATTGCGAACAAAGATTGTAGAAACAGTCTTAAGCATTAAATACATTAGATATATTTTATCGGATCTTTTGGATTTGTGCTTTCGCGTCAAATCATATTTGAATTTGTCGAACACCTCAGAAGTTTTCAACCGAGCTACGGGTTCCGACTTGCTCAAGGGATAAGGGATGCATTCCTTTTACTATTTTATAACTGAGATCGAAGTAAAATATATATTATTTTTATTTGAAAGTAATTACTGTAAATGTTAGACAACAAAACCGTTTGCTGACAGCTGCTATTATTTAAAGAAAGTTAAAAAACAAGCTAACTTGCGGGTCGACGGAACTAATGAATTTTCCATAGATAAAGAAGTCAGTTCGTTGACAACTGCAATTATTTTCTTATTGGTAAATCTTTATACATAAATCAAACCCATTATAGTCATGTTTTTTTTTTTTTAAATGTAAGGAGGGTAAGTTAAAATTAGAGATTTTAAAAAGAGTCGGAGTCGGTATGTTTTTCAACGACTCCGATTCCTTCACCCTAAAATCAGTCCAACTCCGACTCCACAGCCCTGGTTGTTGCACAGTATGCATGCACATTGCGCATCTTATTGTTAACTTGCAAATAATAATCTGGAAGACTCCTGGCCCTCTGCAGCTAAAATAAAAGGGCGTGAATTCGGTAGCCTTCGAAAAACAAGTAACAAAACCTTACTTTTGACTTAAAATTGTCAACATCTTTTAGGTAGGGGATGTTGATCTTGGTGCCCGGGGCCCCTGCTTGTCTAAATCAGTCCCTTTAGCAGGGCCCGATTAAGATATCGGGAAACCCAAGGCCAATCACTTTTCCGGGGTCTTCTTGTCGTCAAAACTTACAATTTTAGCCATTGGCTAACATAACCATTGCCATTTGGGGCTAAGCAGCAGTAGCCTTAGGCTACGGTCTAGTTGGCCTAATAGTAATCAGGCCAAACCCTTTGGTGGGATAATTTCTGAAGGATAATCGAATTCCTTTTTAATTTTAACCTCCCATATTCATAATATCCAATGCAAATAACAATTGTTTGCATGTTATTAATCTTTAAACTGACATTCTGTACATAAGTTCTAATACTGTCTAATATTCACGATATTTTGTGACAGCAAAAGTATATTTTTTTCTCAGAAAAGAGCTGATTATCCGGCAGCAAGCTCGTAAGCAAACTGCTATCTTAATAGAAATGCAATCTCCCAGACCTTTCATCCCTTTTAATTCCTCTAACAACCCAATCAGGGCCAGAATGGGGATCAATCTCCAGTCCTGATGAGAGGAGGTCCAAATCTTCAAGAATTTGCTTTTTTCCTTCTTTCTCGGAGACATTTGCTTTCCCCTCTTGTTCTGTTTTTTTCTTCCGACAACTGTTTCCCAAAATGGCGAGCAAAAAGGGGTGTTCCTCCCTCTCTGCGCTATCTTGGAACGCCACGTCGGGGCAAGAGCCCCAGCGGAAGAACGGCTGGACCGTTGGTAATCTTTTCCCAAACATAGATTGTCTCTCTGCGAGCTTTTGTGTTTTTCTTCGATGGCCTTTTTCCGCATGGGTACTAATCAAAGAATGGTGCACGACTTGGGTGTTGTTTTAAGAATTCTATTTTATGCGCGATAAGTTGATACGTGTTTGTCAGTCTTTCCTCATTGCTCTTAAAGACTTTTTTTTTAAAGGAATTAATTAAAAATTCACCCAAAAGTTCATTCACCCTCTGCGAGTTCTTTTCTTTTTAATGACAGTCCTGTTTTATCTTGAAATTTAGCTTTGTTTTTTCTCTCTCTCTCTCTCTCTTTCTTCCCTTTCTTCTTTCTTTTTTCTTTCTATTTTTGTTTAGTTAATAGCAGAATATAATTTCATTAACTACTAGAAAATTTCCCGTCAATGTATGACAGGTGAAAATTGCTTCTACATTTGAACGAAGCCATTGCCTGTTTGATGATATTTTGATAGTTGAAATTGTAACCCCAACAAGACAGTGGATTTAACCTAAACTCCAGTAGATAGCGTTCATTGTTGACTAAATTTTTATTTCTTCATTCTCCCAACACGGCAGTCTTACCAGTAAAACAGTTAAGTTACCAGATCCAGTTCAGCCTTGTCAAAATGATGCATTTCCCTGCATGTCAAACATTAAGAAATTTTTTTTATCAAATTATCATGTCGTGGTGCGAGTTTCATTGTTGATGATGTTAGGAGCGTTACTCGATGAATGAGGATACTAAGAAAATTGGTCTGAGAACTTAACACATTATTTTTAAGAAAAATTATGAAAATTGAAAAAGATAAACCATTACCCTCAGAAGTAAGTAAACTACATTTTGAAGCGCCGAAATTTTAATTGAAAAAAGTTGATGGAAAATTTGTAATTATCATCTTGATTATCAATCGTCTGCCAATTAATTGGCATCGGCAGATTATTTTTTACCAATTAATCGGGAATCGCCAATTTGTTTATCCGTGCACCCCATGGAACCAATGTTAAACTCTGAATATTTCATTTTTGGATTTCTGTAAAACTGTCTTTTCTGCAGCAGTTCAAAGTACAACTAGAAAGTGAATTTGAAATATTTTCCCGCTCATCCCAAGAAAGAGACTATAATACAGGAAAGTCTTACATTGATGAAGAAAATTTATTTTTAAAAAACTATTTAAGATTTATACTGAATGGGGTTGTTTTCATCAGTCAAAAGTTCTACTCTTATTCACTGAAGTTGATAGAATGAACAAAAAAAAAAAAAAAAAAAAAAATAATAATAATAATAACATGGAGCGAAGAAAATGTTTTATTTTCAAAACGTTTACTTTTCAATTAATTTTCTTTAAATGTCCGATTTTTCAAACAGGGCGTGATCTTTATGACGTCACAAGTGATGAGCTTTGGCGCGCTGAATGCTTACGCTTGCTGTCTACCGCGTTTCCACGTTAAGATAATTCAGAAGCGAATTAAATATTGCGCTCTACGCTTGCTATCAATTATATCCTTGCTAGTACATGTGAGTAAAGATTCAAATTAAATATTGCGCTCTGCGCTATTGGTATAAGTGAATGGCATTTTATCACTTGTGATGTCACGTGCAGAAGCGTAAAAAATAAAATTGAATCTGCGCATCGATTAAAATATTTTTTTAAGTATTAAACTTTGTCAAATTATTTTAAAAAATGATCAGATCCTATGTTTTTCAACATGCTCTTTCAGAAAAAATTACTTTTAAAATTTCGGAAACGACCCAATTATTATTATTATTATTATTTAAATTTTGATTCTTTTCTTTTCAATTTTTTCCCATTGGTACAATATCATATAAAGGCAAGTAGGTAGCGCTATCATCGAAAAGGGGACCGAAAGGATCACAATGACCTATATAAAAGAACAAACTTCCATAGGGCGTCAGGAGGGCTATTTGGGGATCAACCCCTAGAACATTTGGTTTTAATGCACACTAATAATTCTACCAAGACAATCTATATTTGTATAAGAACTGTTATGACTAAACCCTCACCATATAGAACGTATATTCTGGCTGCGCTAGTCCCGGGTGTGAAGATGAAAATTGTTTTATCCTCCCGGAACTACAAAAGGTGGACAAGCAGAAGGGTATTAACGTTATGAAAAAACTTTTTGCGATAAGGATCAGAATGGAAAGAAAAAAGACTTATGTTTAAATCTGAAATAGTTTTTTTAATAAATTTTCTTCATCAATGCAAGACTTTATGTACACTTTTTTTTTCCTTTTACACATCCCATTTAGTTTCTGCTGCTCAAATTTCAGGCCTCAGACGTTAACAAAATCATCAAATGTCCTTACATTTGAAACAACAAGCTATATACTACATATAAAAGCGGATGTAGGTGAGTGGGTGAGTATGTTCCTTATACAAATTCACAGTTTAAGTTGAATCTTTGCCAAATTGGACATTGTGCTCGGTAGTTCACACATGGTTTTTTTTAATTATTATTTTATTTTTATTTTTTAAGTCCAAAAAGTTTTAAATTTGAATTCTGAGTCATAAAATTTCTCTTTTCTACCCGTTAACGGAAAAGTTTACACTATTTTTCTTTTTCTTTTATTGTAGCCTGATTGTTGAACATGCGTCAATTGACACAACTTTTGTTTTCGAGGTAGCCCGTGTAACGCCGGGCGACGCTACTAGTTCTCTGTAAATACCATACTTTTTTGGGCGTAGGATAGTACCTGAAAAATCATACATTCAGGAAGTATTTTACTTTTAGCGCGCATACATAAATACTATTCTTTTGAGTTTGATTTTAAAACGTCGATTATTTAATACACACATGAAAAGAAGTAGCGTAGGGTTCACACAAAGTTTTTCTTCATAAAATTTGAGCATCATTTCCCTGGGGTTCTCACTAAGATTAATGTGCACTCATTCATTGTTTTTTTATTTTTTATTTTTATTTATTTTTTTTTTATTATTACAAGAATTGATGGTTGGTACAATATTAATTTTTTGACTTTGATGAACAATGATGCAATGTAAATGAAAAATATAGTATAACAAGTCTCGTTGTAACAAGTCTATTCGTATGGAATATAGTAACAAGTCTCGTAGGCGATACTTTCCTCCATTCAATGCCATTTATTATAGTGCTTTAAGATTGATTGTTTTATTGTTTTCATTGAAAAGTATAAGTCTCTAATAAAGCGGCTGCAACTATAATAATAATGTAGCTTAAAAGTCAATTTATCACTGGCAAAAAAATTAGAATTTTCATATTTATCGTTTGCCCTTTCATACGCCAATTTGCGAGATGTTAACAGTATAGCTAAACCAGACTAGTAGAAAAAGTTCGACTCGATTTCAGTGGGACTTTCTCTTTTTCTGCAAAAAATTGCTAGGTAAAATAATAAAAATGTTGGATATTTAGGACAAAATTCAAAATATCAGGAATTTTAGGTCAGTTCCTACTCTGATAACACTCAATATTCTCTAGTTAACAGTCTGCTGGAAAAAGGGATTGCTCACTTTTCTGATATGTATGAGTTTTAAGTAATTGAATGAAATTCACAAAAATCAAAATGTTTTAGATATTGTTACAAAACTTTAGCAGTCTTCAAAGTATGCCCCTTGAGCATCAACACACTTCTGCAAGCGAGTTTTCCACGCTTCGTACGCCCCCTAAGCGGCATCCCAGCAATTGAAACATCCTTCAGAGCACGTGTGCAAGCCACTTTGACAGCATATAGGGCTGCGTGGTTGCGTTTTTTGAGGGCGGCTTTACTCTGAGAAAAGGAAAAAGTCTGAAGGGGGCAACGTCGAAGCTGTAGCTTTGATACCATTTTTTTTGTCTGGTACTCTGTAACTATGAAGCAAGTGTGACACGACGCATCGTCACGATGAAGCTTCTCATCAGTTGCGAGTTCTGGTCAAACTCGGCTGACCCAGTGCGTTGCACAAAATTTTATTAATTAACTCTGTTCTCTTCACTGCTGAATTTTTAGCTTGCACGCGTGCTCTGAAGGATGTTTCTTTTGCTAACTTTTAGGAAAGCGTGGAAAACTTGCCACCAGAAGTGTGCTGATACTCAAAGAATATACTTCAAAAACTACTTTTGTGGTGATATCTGAAAAAATTTTGATTTGTGGGTTTACTCTCATTACTTAAGATACAGACCCTTTAAGTCTCTTCTATACGCAACTACTAATAGAAAACTCTTTCTAATGTGATAGATCTCGAAGTGACTAGTTAATAATGAGGCTTTCATTATAACTGTAAACATACTCACATTTTTAATGGAATTTTCGGTTCAATTATAAAACATCAACATTGAAAAAACATTGATGATAAAAAAAAAGGATCGATCCAAAAACATCAATTGTGTAAGAAGCATTGATGTTTCGAAAAAATTGACATCTATATCACACCCCGAACACATACATACGTAAATTGAAATGTGAAAGATTTGAAGGCCGAAAAACTCCCTGCCTATAGCAACGTTTGAAAGAGCTGCTCTATTTTAATTAAATTGTGTTTACAATTGCAAAATCTTGGCTAAAACACCTCACTCTCACGTTTAATTTTTAAATTACAGAACAACTCTTCGTTCAAATTTGAACAATTAAAGAAATATCAAAAATAAAGTTTATGGGAGGGAAAAAAATTTTTTTAGTGTGATTATTTTAGTCTTTCTTTAATCAAAAAGATAAATAACTAAACATTGGCGATTATGGGGAGGGAGGACCATTTCTTCTCAAAATTATGGGTGAAATAAATTACTTTTTATCCATAAAACTTCCAAAGTTTATTCCATTACCTTACATAGAACATTCTTGATCCTTGGTTATTAACTTTATTCTGTTTTTCTGCGCTGACCTAGCAAGGCTAACTAGGGCTTAACTAGCACGCGTTGTTAAAGACTATCAAATAAAATTCTATAATTTTCTTTATAATCGGAAGTCCTCTTCATGGGTGGGTAGGGGTTAGATGGTGCCTCATGCGCTCAATTAGGTGAAACTAATGCGAGCACCTGCTCACCTCACAACACATGCTGTGAGCCCCTAAAACCACCAGATTGACATAAGAAGGAATGTTTCTTGGTAACAAGTGATAAAACCTAAGGTTATAACCAGGAGCGGAATGGGCCCCTCAAGAGGGCGCCAACATTGACTCAGAAAGGGCGCACAAGTTTGAGAGCGCAAATAAATAAATAAATAAAAATAAAATGAAAAAACGAAGACGTACTGGAGAAAACTCGAGGAGACAGAGTCGAGGGCACAAAGAAAAAAAAAAAGGCGCACAGGATAAAGTGCGAAAAGACGCACAGGCGAAAAAGCGCGCACTGGCCCGCAGACCGATGGGCCTGCTGGCCATTTCGCCCTTGGCTATATCTATCTTTCCGAAAAATAATAGGAGTGAAAATACTTCTGGATGCTGCGCTTTATATTTTGGAATTCTCAATTCCAGTTTTCCTTTCCATAACTTCTCTGCAAAGCTTTCTTAGAGAATTTGTCGATAGTCAGAGATATTGATGCAGCTACTATTTATTATTTCGTGCACAGTAAAAAAAAAATGAATAAATCAAAATGCAGCAGATAACTTATAACTAAAGTAATACTGTAATGATTTTCTGACACAATACTTCATAAATATTGCAATAATGCTGGTTTGAATTAATAAATTAGCAAAACGTTTCTTGCTTGTAGTTTTTAAGTAAACCTACTACGTTAACCGAGTTACGTTAATCCTTCGTATTAGAATTAGTGTTCTACGTTAAACGAACTACGTACTAGCCTACTAGTTTGTATACACCGATATCATTTTTGACATCAAATGTCGCAAGTGTTCGGGTTCATATTGTTTATTCAGTTAAAACGATTGTTTGAATACAAAACAATTTTATCATGAAAAAGAAACCTTTATGCTCTGAAAACGATCTTATTGAGCAATCAAGAATTGCTTATACTCTCAATGGACCGTTGGTCTGATTTTTCAGATTACCATGACGACCGGAATAAGTCTAGCTCGTTGTTTTTGCTATTTATTAAGAGGATTACTTTTCGTGGCTGTGGAAAGAAATCATTCACTTTTTCGTTCGTCCATTCCCCCCCCCCCCCCAAGACTTTACTCAAGCAGGGTTTGCCTTAAAAAAACTGGGGAGGGTCTTGTGCAAAATCTTCTCCATTTCCATTCCATTCCATTTGTAGAAACAAGAAATACAATAAGTAGGGTCCTATCGCGATTCGAGATTGTTACAAACATAATTTGAATTGAAGATGTCAAGATCCAAATGATTTTTAAATTTTGTATCAAATTTTTTTATCACATTTGTTTGGAAGCATGCAAAGAAAAAACTATAGTAGTCATATAGTTTCCAAATGCTTCTCTGCACCACATTTTTTTTTTTTTTTTTTAAGTGCCTTTATCACTTGTTCTTGGGATTTCTGATTCCTCACCAACTGTAGGCCGATTTCGGAATCTTAAAGTTATTTTTCCAAGACTCAGACTTAGCAGTGTATCAACCAATTGATTTCGTCCCTAAATTCAGGTTCTCGCTAAATCAGGGTTCGTTATAAGCGAGCTCGGCCGTTTTCTATCTATAGCTTTCAAATGTTTTGGCTTGTTGAAAAAATAAGATTTTTCCCAATGATTTTGTTTCAACATTCAATTTTTGAAGGAAAAACAAACTACAAAAGTACAATGCGTGGATAAAACAAATATTACGCAATTATATTTCAGCAATGTTTCAGAGTGTGGATGCAAGGACGCCCCGATTGGAGGTGAAAGGAGGTCACTGTGACCTCCCAAAAATTTCCTTATTCAGCAGGGGGGTTTTTTTCTGACGCTTTTGCAAAATCATTCACATTCGGCAAAATTTGGAGTTCAACTGGGCAAAATTTCATTTATCTGCGAAAGTTGGAGCTCCATTCGGCAAAATTTGGAGTTCTATTCGGCAAATTCAAAATCCGCCCCCCCCCCTTTCCCAAAAAATGGACGTTATGGCACCCTAGGTGGATGCTTTATTTCTAGTGGCAATGCCGCCAAGTTATCAATCAACTAAGTTATCAATCAACCAAGTTATCAATACGTGGGTGCATTTTCATTTGATATTGCCGAACATTTTGTTCCAATTTGACGGATTTTCTTTTGGTAATAGATATGGCACTATTTTTCCCACAGCATCCCAGGATAAAAATCCCGGCGCCGATACTTCGTGAGAAAAGGGTACTCGTCTGGAATTGACAACATGCATCCCTTATCTAAACAAACCTTGAGTTCATAATCCCATTCCTAAAAATCCTCTTTATCGACAAATGGTGCACACCAGAAAACACGTTTTATCATGTCTAGACGACCATCCTCAAAACACCTTGCTCCCACCTGTAGAAAATTAACAAATGCGTTTCAGTGTTGGTTACAAGAGTACAGTTCCTTTGTACTTGCCGGCTGTACTACTTGTTTGTTTGTCAGGTTCTCGGACACTAGCACAAGATTCTGCCAAATTGACGCCCGCTGTCTTTTATTCGGCACGGAGGTAAAAGATAAATCTCGTAGACATGGTAGGGCCTCTTATTTCTGGAGCCAACTTCCGGCTACGGCTGGATAAAGGTAACTTTTCTAGTGAAACCTATAGAAATGATTATCTACAAAACCCCCTTTCCGTCCCCCATCTACTACTCTTTAAGCTTTCTTCCTCTTGATGTATGCAAACTATCCATGCCGCTTCAAACAAAAATTAAATTAAAAGAAGAAATTTTTGTCCGGTATGATTGAGCTTGTTTTCTTATTCCGAACCGTGCTCGATTGAGCGAATCAACAATCTTCGTTAACATTTTCTTTCTTTTTTTATTTTTATATTTTTTAAGACTATTTCTTAGGTTATACTTTATTATAATAGCTGCGGAAAATTCAAACAAGAAGTTTTTATCGACTAATTACCAAGACTGATATTGAAATTTTCAGTATTTTCAAAAAAAAAGAAACAAAAAAAAAAAAAAAAAAACGACTGTTATAATAATCCTACTATATACCGCTCAATATCGAAATCTCATTTGCATCATCATCATCATTAAAAATTGCATATTCCTATGATTTGATAAATTGAGTTGATAAAATAAAAATGCTTAACTGAAAAGACAATTTACGTTCTTTCGGACCTTTTATGGTGAAAACAAAACTTGCATTTTAAAAAATGTTGATACCAACCAAATAATCGGATTTTTCTGTGTAAGATGAAATTTGTATGAAGCTTTTAAATTTTCTTGAACTAGAGTTTTAATTTTTTGCGGAAATAAAAAGTCAGTCTTTTTTTTTTGCAAAGGACAAAACTTTACGCTTTTCATAATTTCCAATGCAAATATTTCTCATGGGCATTCTGCTGAAGTTTACAGACGATTTAAAAAAAAAAGGATAATTTCTAACACTTTTTAATGATTTTATTAACTATTTTTTCACAAATATATTACACTTTTTTAACAATGTTTCATTGAATATCACATTTGTGCACTTACTGAGTAATAAATGAGGTTTTAAGGATTGCTTTATTTTTATGCCATCGACAAAACTTTTCTTAAACATAACAAAGATTCATGGAAAAGCATAACAAAAAAAAAAAAAACAAAAAAAACCTTGATTTAGAGCAATTAACACGATTGAACCAAAGTCGGCAATCATAGCCAGACGATCCACAGCCCTCGAATTCATCCCCAACCCCGCTACAGCCCCTGCAGTCCATCGACTATAGTAGGGGTCACGCGTTCCATAACGCAGAAAAGAATCGCTCGAATAAAACACACACGCGCCGGGTGGTGCCATTTTTTTCTTTCCCTGCCATTTTTTCCCAGTCATTTTTTTCCTCTGCTAAGATGCGAGGGAGTCATATTAAGAGCGGGGAGAGGAAGTGATTGAGACATAATACCGTGTTTATCTGACGTCTATAAATCAGGCACACATGAGTTAACACAAGTCGGAGCTAAAAGCAGGGGGGCGCTTTAATACTCGATTTATGACGGCATCATCTCCAATAACAGAGAAACGACCGGGGAGAAATACACGGATTCAGAGCTTCGGATATTTCTTGCTCCCAACTAGCAGACAACTACTTTTCCTCTGCAGTAGCATCAGAAAAGAAAGATTCTGCCACAAATCATACACAAAAGCTGTTTAATCGCCAAGCAATCTTAGTAGTCACCACAGTTTTGCCTATATTTTTAAGTATTAGGGAAGTTCGACCAGTAAATGCACAGTTCGTAAATTGCTTTTTAAAAATTAGCTGCCAAAAGCTCTTTTCTTAGATGATTTGACTGTAGCATCTTCCTTTTATGCAATTCAAAAAAGAAAATCATAACGAAGAAATGCGTTTGTCCGGTGGTAAGATGTGTTTGTTCATTTACTGAGTTGCTGCACCCTTTTTCAGTTAGAAACCCCCAAACAAAAACCAGAAAAAGACCCAGGAAAGTTTGCCTCCCCCTCCTTTTTTTAAAAAAAAAATTGATATAATTGAACATAAAAAAATGCTTCTTTAAAAAGAAGAATCGCTAAAAAGAAAAAATTTCAAATCATTGATTTTTTTTTTTCAGTATTGGGAATGTGACCACGGAGTCCTAGTAGGTACGGTCCTGGATAATTCTGACACTCTAATAAAAGCTTTTCTAGAGAATAATCATGTTTCAGAGGTAGTAATGACTAATGACTTACATCATATCTGCTTAAGTGTCTGTAGTTTCTGATTGATTTTAAAAATATATGCCACCCATTCACAAAATTTATAACTTCTTTCGAACATCCTATAAATATTCACATTTCCCTCTACAATTTCTTATCTCGAAAATAACTTTTTGTTTAGTATGCGGCTATTTTAAGCAAGTAAGTTAATTAAACGTTGAATGTAGTTTTAACTCGGAAAGAAGAAAAGGTTGGTCAAGTGGTTCGCAATGAAATATTCACATTTCCGTCTACAATTTCTTATCTCGAAAATAACTTTTTGTTTAGTATGCGGCTATTTTAAGCAAGTAAGTTAATTGAACGTTAAATGTAGTTTTAACTCGGAAAGAAGAAAAGGTTGGTCAAGTGGTTCGCAATGATTTCTTCTCATCCAGAATGAAAAATATTGTTATTCTTTCTATTAAATTTAAAGTCAAGATGCGAAACGTCTTAAATAATTTTCAAAATGATCATTTATGTCCACGATGGAAAATATGAGAGCTTTTAAAAGTTTCTACTAACACAAATTTAATGGTATTATTTCTTTGGCAAAGGTACTTCAAATTAGAAAAATATATACTATTATAAATATACTGGTAGTAGTTTGACAGGCATTATTTTTAAATATACTACAGTGAAATCCTGGGACAATGAACTTCAAGGGACGGCATATTTTGTTCGTTGTACCGGGAATTTCGTCGTAACGGAGTTCAAACAATGTGTTAGCAATGAAGTCGGGACTGAATATTTATTTCGTTGTAACTGTTGATCAAACGAAATCGGTTGCTATAACGAGAAGTCGTTATAACGTATTGCATGTTATTTAGTCTTTTTTTTTTTTTTTAATGTAGGAGTAGTTTTTCAAATGTATGCTTCATCTCAAAGGATAATCAAGAAACTTACAAAATAATAGAATAGTAACAATAAAAAATATATTTTTTTTCTAGTTTCTTTCTCGTTTTAAATTTTATGCTGAAATACTATCCATAAATTACACATATTGCTTAAAAATATTACGTTTAACGACAAAATGCATTGAAAATCAGTTATTTTAAAAATTAAATCGCTTTTTTTTTTTTTTGAGATTTTTTCCAAAAGTATATCTTTTCCTATTACTAGATGTTATAGAAGCTTTCCACTTTCTTGATTTTTCCCAAAAAAATATAATTCCTAATATCCACTTTTTGTGTGCGGTTTTCATCATTTATTTTTCTTTCATCCTATACCAACCCATAATTGATTTCAATTGAAATATTAATTTAAAAACATAAAATGTCTAAATATTAGTTCTCGAATAGTTAGTCCTCAGGATAACAAAAAAGAAATTTAATTTTGGACGTTATATTGGAATGAGTTCAGTTTGGACATCGGTCGCTATAACGGAAGAGTCGCAGTAATAGGTGGTCGTTCTAAACAGCATTAACGGTATTTGTATTCATTGTAACGGGATTTCACTTTCGAAAGAATTTGTGTAAACTTTTATATTTTTAATTTCATATTGTGTATAATCACACCAAAAAGCAAAAGAGTTAAGTTTTCAAACTGCTAGGTGAGATAGGGGAGGAAGTGTAAGGTGTTGTCCCCCTTTCAAAAATTTTTTTTTTTAATATATATAAACTGCAAATCACTTTTTTTTTTTTTTTTTGAAAACTAACTTCTTAAATTTTAATATTAATTTATTATGTTCATTCTTATTACAGTTTGTATCGCACTTTACTATCAGAAATGAAAAATCTTTCTGTTCTTTTTTTACTCGTGATTGTCGGGTGCTGAGTCCCAACCTGTAGCTCTCTCAATGTTGAAGAACAACTTTAATTTCTCTTTCCAAACTTTCTTTGCTTTTATTCCCAAAAGCTTTAGAATTTTCCATAGTGTCAAATACAAACTTCCAACTGATATTTTTGTTTACAATGTACCTTGCTGATTTGATCTAAATATCTGTCTAATATTACAATAGCAGCGGAACATCAAGGACTCGGACTTTTTCTACCGTATTTTCCTAACCGACTCTTTCTTTTGTGGTAAAATAATGTTTCACCTGTATAGGTAAATCTTCAATAGATCCGCCTATTGAACAAAAGATCACTGCGATTTCTATTCAAATCCACGTTAAGCTGATTCCTGGAGCTAAGCTGCAATAGTAGGCGTGAATCCGCAAATTGCTAATTCCCTGATTGACGTCCTCTGGTAAACATCAAATAAGAAGTCTTCAATACTCCATTTCCTGTGTCCGGCTCCGCCCTTCTGCCAAATCTGGAAACTTCACATGCTTCGCAGACACAGAAGTTGAAAAAATGAAGTCTGTCGGCAAATTTCATGCATTGCGGAACTGAATAGCATCAAAGAAGTCCCTAGTCGACAGTATTGTCCAGTCAAATAGACACAGTGGCGTGAGAAAAGCCAGCTGTATTCGCTTACCTTCCAGTCTTTTCTTGCCCGTTTTTGTCCTCTCTCAGCGGTGTCTTTTTGAAACTTTTAAATCTTTTATGGCTAGAATGACTAACTAGTATCTGAAAAACCTCAAGCTTTGAACAAAATTTCGCTTTTTTTCTAAAACTAGCAAAACCAACTTCACTCTTTTTTTTTTATTGTTGTGGATGAATGTTTATGAGACTTTCGGAAATTTTAAGCATGTTTATTATAATTATTGATTTTTTTTTTTTTTTTTTTTGCATGCAATTTAAAAGTTTGAAAATATCGCCCGTCAGTGAGAGCAGTGACGCAAAACGGTACATATCTGCCATCTTCCCTTTTATCCTCAGAAAGTTGTTGCTTAATGTCGAGGCACATTTTCATTCCTTAAAATTAAAAAAAAAAAACTTATGTGACTTTTTGGCTCCTCCTTAAGGTCCCTGTGTCATGGGGACCCTCACAATTGCGACATGGTAAATCCGCACTGGTATCCACATTATTTGCAAACTGAAAGTAGTAACTAACCATCAAATTAGTTCTTAAATTGTCACAAAAACGTAAATATTTTCAATTTAAATAAAGGTTGGAAAACTGATGTTAATTGTATTTGTATAATCAAGTATTAATAATTACGCAACACTGGAAAATACATTTTTTTGGATGAATGTTTCGGAGAACTTAAAATTGTTATGCATACTTTAAATTATGATTTCATTCATCCATAACTTATTGGATTAAACTTCTGGAGATAGGATGGACTAAAAAAAAATAAATGGGAGTTGAAGGAGAACCCGGTTGCGAATAGTCCAATATTTTTGTCGCCACTATTTTTTAAATAGGTGTCACGTAACTAGTGGCGACCACTAAGATTGAATTTTCGTTTGAGGGAACACCCTCCTGAACGCTTGAGTGGTACCCGCTATCATACCACTAGAGGTATGATAGCGGGTGTATGACAATGATACCACCACTAGAGGTATCATACTAGTGGTACCCGCACGGCTTTGCTCGCAGTAAAAAATTAATAGGTCATTTGGTTCGCCTGTTTATTTACAAATAATGAATGATGAATTTCATGCCAATTTGCTGTGTTCATTTGCTCCTATATGTTACGGTTCCACGTTATGATAACTTGGTAATTTACTCGTCCATCTTATGATAATTTTGCTCTGGAAAATGTTCTTAAAATTGGAATAGAAAAAGAACAAAATCGTATTTTTGAAAAATCGCTTCGAGGTACTCACCCCTATGCTACGAACTAATTCTGTGCCAAATTTCATGAAAACCGGCCGAACGGTCTAGGCGCTATGCGCGTAACAGACATACTGAGATTCAGAGACACATACTTTCAGCTTTATTCTTAGTAAAGATAAATATTGCCAATCCTGGTGCAGCAATTACGCATGGACTGATATGACAAAGCTCTCCCGTGAGAAATTCTGGCTTGTTAGGACTACCCTGTCCACACCCGCTACACACACAATAGAGAAAATTCTGGCTCTGCTAGAATGGTGTTTCAAATTAAAATTATAATTAACACAATAAATACAGTGGTGTCCCTCCCCCAAGAGCAAGGATGCACCCCCTTAAATGTCACAAAGACCTTCCCTCCCCCGAAAACCTTCAATGATGCAGTCTGCGCCATACCCCCCCCCCCCCCGCCCCCTAGGTGGAGACCCCTGTTAAACAAAAAGTTTTTAAAAAAATTTCAATGCGTCAAGTGTTCAGCGAACTGCTGCGAGGCTACTCTCCCTCAAACGATCCCCCCCCCTTTTAACATTTTTCAAGCAATTGTTCGGGAATACGCGGATTGAATAAAGCAGAATGAGATTAAATGCTGGTAATATTCTTTTGCCCTTGCCCTTGACATAGAATCTCCGAGACGCTCTCGTCTGGAATGCCTTGTTCGGAAAATCCCTGCTCTTTTGGAAGCATGCCAAGCTGGAAACATGCCAGATAGTGCGAGGTGCTCCTCCTCTTCAGCTCTCTTCTGTCGGTTCGACGAACTTCAGAATAATAATATGCAAGTGATGAAGGTAAAATCGTACTTATTTTTTACCTAATAAGAGCGGAAGTAGTCGAACTTCCTCCTTCCTCATTCCTGAAGTCGTGGTGCAGTAAAGCGCCGCTTCGCTGATTATCCGGATACCGATAAACCGGATCTCCAATTGACCGACAATAAAATACTCTGTGCAGTTTTTTAAGTGTGACGATTTCTATGCGTGCCTTTCTGTGAAAAAAATTTTAAACTAAAAAAAAAAGTTAAGGCTAAAAAAATTAAGTTCAAATTGTTGATGCGCTGCTACAATCACCAGTCTTTAACCTAGAAAAAATGTAAAGGAAAAACAACTAAAAAGTACTCCCGTACAGTGGTTGGAAGTAGCGACGCTACTGTAGTAACTACATTTTTTAGTAGTTTGTAGTGCAGTGCACTACTTTTCAAAAAAAGTAGTGTAGCGAATAGTTCGATACAAAAAAAAGTAGTTTGTAGCGATTTCTGGAAACTACTTTTAAATAAAGTTTCAAAAATAAAGAAGAAAGATACGAGGTTTCAAACAAATCTGACTGGTGCAAGTCACGCGAGTAAAACTTGCACCAATAAAATTCGGAAGACTCTGAAAAATGCGAGCTAACCTCAGATTGACGCCATACGTTCTATCTGTTTGACGCCATTAATTTGTTTGGCGTCGAAATTTTCATTTTCCCAATATTCTCCTTGAATACAGCATGGCTTAGAAAGAAAAGAATAAGCGATAACTGCCAATGCAGTACCTCGTTTCATAGGCGCCTATATGGGGGGCAAGTGGGTGCTCAAGCCACCCTCTCCCTCTTTAGAAAATAGAACTTCCTTGCTTCTAGCCTTCTAGTACTTTTTTTTCTCAAAAATGTAAAAAATAAAATTCTCCAGCCATTAATGAATAAGCATTAAAAACGTCAAATTTTAATAATTCTAATCTGTAATGAAATCGGTTTCTATTTGAAAATATTCTGCTAAACCATGGAGAAAATAACTGAGCTTCCCCCACCCCCTTTAAAACTTTGCAGACGGGCGCCCATGCCGCGTTTGTGTTTTCTGGCAGCTGATAATGCCCCGTGGATGAACATTTTAGATTGTCAATGAGATTATTGTACCAATATCCACCTAACATGGAAGCTACTGTTAATGTTATGTAAGAGGATGATATTGAACTGCCTTTTTTTTCTTTTTTTTTTTGTTCAGCTAACAACAAATATTACAGTGTTGTAGAAATGTATGATACCGAAAGTTTTTTCGTTTCTTGCAAATTTGCTAGTTGAGCAAAAAGCTTTCGGTACCAATGTCATCTGCATATACGGTCAAATCTCAACTTATGCGACGGATTCGTTCCAAAACTCCTTGCGTAGGTTGAAATTTTCCGTTGTGAAAAAGGTATCTATACGATTTTTTATGAGCATACTAATCATTTTGAAACATTTGAAAACATCCCTTAAATTGTTTTAACTCATTTCTTAACTTCCCATTACCGAATTTAAACATAGAGAACTGAAATTTTACTGTATTTTTAAAAAGCTGTGTTATTGAATAAAAATACTGTTTGGATGCACAAAACTAGTGTGGGAGATAATGGCATAAAATTAAACAGTACGGTACGTATAGTATATGTAGCAAAAAAAAAAATAATAAAAATAAAAATGCAACACTACAATAGTACTGTACAGTAGATACTGTAATTATATTCGACACGCTTTTTAGTTGTTCATGCATATCGAAAATCTTTACATTTCTTTAGTTGTCAGACACTTTCTATTTTTCCTTCCATTTTTCAAACTTTAGATCAACAGCCGCTTGTGTGAAATTATGCTTCATGAACTTCATATTTAGAATGAAAAAGATGCGAAGTGGCGATTTATAAATTAACAAAGCAATGTTTCGGCTAGTATAGTTGAAGAACTTCCGTTTTCAGTGACCCTAAAGGGAAAATTCATTCACGAAACTAATATTTAGTAGCCAGTAAAGAAGGTGATTCTTAAGCCCCGCGATTCCCCGAAAAGTTTCGTGTTACAGGGTAAGGAATTCGCGATAGCTCCAAAATTCATTACTCGAGAAAAGCTCGCTAGACAGTTCGTGTAAATTGAATCGCGCTGTTGCACGAGTCCACAACAGTTTAAAATTGCACATTGAAGTAAAGTAAGCTTTCTTAGTTATGTTTCATATTCAGATACTTATTAATATTTTATTATAACACTAGTACCGTTTGGGATAGTTTCCCATTTCTTTATTTTTTTCTCTTTTACTGGTTGGGTTTAGATATGTTAACTTGATAAAAGTCAATTATTAAATATTGTAAGTTTTTAAAGTTATTCGGTGAAATTGAAAGAAATTCCTTTCTTTCATTTTATGAATGGCGTAAGAAAGGAACTGGTGTTCTGTTCCGAACCTCTAGCTTGAAGCTCAAAATCAATTAATTTGTTCCTGCAAAAAGAAAAAAAAAGTTCCTGTAAAATTACCTGATATAATGAAAATTAAAGTTTTTCGTTTTGTTTGAAAGATATTTTTCATCATCTAAATCAATTTTAAGTATACGTCGTATGTCGATATAAAATTTTAAACAAATTATGACTGCATCTATTTACATCTTTAAATAGCCGAGTTGCACTTCTTGAATGAAATATTCACTGTCAGGAAAGGATTAAAAATTTTAAGAGTGATTTCCTTCAACTTTTAAATTCCTTCTTGGAGCGAATATTCGTAAAAATCGTTAAAAATATTTGGAACGACATATTGAATCAGCAAACAAAAGAAAGAATAAATAATTATTCGTAATATTCCATGTTCAAATGATTCAATTTATTAATCTAAATAATATTTTGATTTTTTTCGTTCAATCCTCAAACGGGGTATGAGTGCATGCTTTTTATTTATTTATTTATTTATTAATGTATAGCGAAGTAGCAATTACTTTTCAAAAGTAGTTTGTAGTTGCTACATTTTGAAAAACATAGTTGTAGTTGTAGTTAACTACATTTGTAATAAAGTAGTTGTAGTTGTAGTCCGCTACAAAAAAAAATGTAGTTTTTCCAACCACTGCTCCCGTATATGTTTTTTTTTAAGTTGCCCAATTTTCCGGATTTGCCTCGGTCTCGACCAGTCTAAATAATTGGTGTTCATGAAATAAACGGATCGGCGTTAAATAAACAAGACAATCCATATAAGATACATCGAGAAGATGCTTCGAGTATTTCCCGAATGCTATTTCATATTGCAAACTCAACTCAAATTGTTTTCCGTGTTGAAATTCAGTTTCATTTTTTTTCATCTCTCCACACCATCATAGTGAATCAAATGACAGTTGTGCCCAACTTACAGCCAGCGGGACATATGTGACCTGCGGCCCGTTATGCTTCGATCGAAATATTCATTCTGTAACCTTCCAAAAAAACGATCATCTACTTCGGTATTACGAATGATTGTGGAAAATGTAAAGCCAAATAGTCCGAATATGGTTTCTAAAAATCAGATGCAAACTATTGGCATGTAGTAATGAAACATTTCTTGGTTTGTAATTTTCAATCCCTTCCTGCATTTTTCCAACTTGTCTAAAAATATGTATTGAAATAGATTTAAATTGTATACATATGTTTTGGGCTGCAAAATTCATCTTAGTATGAGATGCGGCCCTCGGGTAGGGTACAAATGGTTGGGTGCCATTGATAAAAAAATATTATGCCATGCAGAGTAATTTTGAACCGTAATTTTACCAGAGATTCTCATACCCCCAAGAGCGAAGACGCCCTCCCCCCCCCCCAAAAAAAAATAAATACCCCTAGAAACACCACCCCATAGAAATGGAATTTCAATGCCGCAGTCAGCTCCATGACCATGATAACTCCTAACTGTTTGACACCCCAGGATTCTTAACTTCTAACTTCATTTGCTAACCTTGAATATAAAGTCCTTGTCTTATAAAGTCAAAATTTTCATGCCCAGTAATTTGTAGGAGGATGCGATGCACAAGTTTTAGCTTATAATTCATCTGAAAAAAAAAAAAAAAGGAGAGACTTCAAGTTAAAGCATCGAAACGTTTTCTATCCCTTTAACTTACAAATAACGCATATTTAGAGAAAAAAAAATCTGTATTTTTGACGAATGGCAAACCATATTCGTATTTGTCGTCGAATCCAAGTTGCGTCTATTGTTAATGTGCGGTTTTTTTTCCCCATTTTTTCGGCACAAATTTGTCTGTTTAATGTGTGTGGAGAAACCCTCTATCACACCCCCGCTCATAACAGTAAACGGTCACGGAAGAAATAAGAATAAAAAAAACACACAATTCCGCGGTAACAGCAAACAAGACTCGCAGTTTAGAATTACAAATCCTCTCGTAAACACCCTCTTACCATTATAGCTACACTAAGCGTCCTTCTACCAATAATAAACATCTGGACTCGAAGCGTAAAAATACATATTTCACGCTATTGTGAATAATCTGGAGGGTTGTAGTGGGCGGACGTCTCGACAATGGGCGATGTGAAGGTATACGCGACAATGCAGACACGTTACCTGAGTATGAGATGGCTGGAGTGGGTGCCAATGAAGTGCAGTGAGGAAGTTGCCGAAGGCGCAATTCTTTGTTTGTTGACGAATCAATGCAGAACAGATTGGATTTCTGTATCAGTTTGGTTCTGATGGCTGGAACTCCGATGGACGAAGTATTCAATGTTGTCTTGTTTTTTTTTTTTTTAAATGGGGGCGAGAATCGCCGAATTGTTTTGTCAATAACAAATTAGTATAATTATAGGTCTTGGGTCAATGTAAGAATTTTCTCCTTTTGAAGTGTAACTTTTTTTGCGAGGGCTTAGAAATTCTGATCCGCTACCTTTTTTGTGTGACGGAAGTGACGTAGTTGTTTTTCAGGGGGGGGGCAACCTGGGGGGGGGGATCATGGCGCAGACTGTGGCATTGAAGTTTTTAGGGGAGTTGCTTTGAGGGGAATTTTTCACTTGGGGGGGGGGGGTCTTCACAATATTTATGGGGGTGGGCCCTTGCTCTTAAGGGGGTGGGTACCCCTGTGTTTTTTGTGTGACGAAAAGTAGCACTTCTCACTATCTTTTTTTCTCGTTGTCGGTGGTTACGTGAACTACGTTTAGTGCAGCTGTTGCACATCGATAGAGCACCCGTTGAAACCTGTGTACATAGCCGACGCCTTTCTAGTATTGTGTAGTTTTCTCATTGTTTATAATCTATTTTCTTCATTAAACTATACAATATTGCTGTGAATATGCCTGAAATGTCTTGACCGCTATCGGATCCGTGATTCGTGGTTCAATGGGTTCGAAACTTAAGCTCTGCCACTTGAGTCACTGTGATTGTCAGTCAAATTGCGCTGTGCGGCAATATTAGTCTGAGTACGAAAACCGTGTAAAGAGAAAACTAGTGTCTGAAATTCAGACGTTCTGTTTGAAAATTTGGTTCTTAACGGAAAATATTTCTCGAGGAACTACTATTTGTTTTAAGAAATTAGTTACCTTGCTAGATTTGCTGAAAACGCGTTTTGCTCAAATTTTAATCAGTTATTTTTATGACATAGCAACCAGCGACCCATATTAACGAACATTTACAAGTACTTGAAACAAGCCCGGATCCGATGCGCTCTTGGAACCAAAATGGAGGATGAGTCGACCTACCCTCATAGAGAGTTCTAGGACGAGCCACTCGTTCATCGAGTTTGTTAAATTGACAGTCAGTATACAACCCTTTCCCCAATTTAGTGCTTCCCTGTACTACCAAAGTTTCAACTCTATCCTGTGTCTTTACGACACACGATAGAAGAGAAGCAAATAATTTTATCCCTTCCCATTCAGAAACGAACCTAAGGTTAAGCGTCTTCTTATCGGAGTCATATTCACAATAATTTTAGTTTCATGTGAGATGAATGCATGGGCAGAACAGTGCATTTGTCGCAAGATTCTTTTCCTGAAAAAGAAAAAAGAGGAAACAGTAATAATACCGTTATTACATTAATACATAGTTGCATAGGCGTGCAGGAGAAGAGGAAAAAAAAGAGCAATTCACTCTCCTCAGAAATTTTTTAATATGTTTCTCAAGTGAAATTATAAAAAAAGTGCAGAATTACGTGCTCAAAGATGCTTAAATACATTCATTCAGATTAAGTTTTCAATTTCTCATTTTATCTGCTGCGTGTCATGTTTGTTTGCTTTTTTAACGTTGTATTTTGATTATTTCGTACTGCATAGACCAGAGGTTCCCAATTTTTTCCGACTCGCGGCACCCTTTAACAAATTACAATTTTTTCTCAAGAACCTAATCTATTTCAATAATACACGCAAATTGAAAATATGGATAGCTTTTAGCACCCGCCGCCCCTCCTTGCGGCACCCCAGGGCACCCACTTTCGAAACCCCTGGAATAGACAATCGATTTTTTTTTTTTTTTTTTTTAATTGCGTTCCGTTTTATACTATGGTGAAACCTTTGAAATATTATGCTTCATTAATGTTCTTTTTGAACGACAATAGTATGAACAAAAATCCAAAAGAATACACTGAGATTTGTACCAATTTTTAATTTTTTAGATATATGATACAGTCAACTAATATAGCATGGAAATTCAAAACGATAAACTTTTCAAATAAAAAAAAAAGTTCAAAATTGTACTAGAAATCTTTTTTACGAAAACTTGAACTTTTCAGAAACAAATTCCGTTTTTAAAAGCAAAACCGACCTCTAAACTCTCACTCGCGAGAGGAAGGCGGAAGGTGCCTTGTCCCAGACTCAGAAATTGCTGTTTACCGAAAATCGGAGAAGTGGAAACGGAAACTGGTGCGAATGCATGCTTCCTGTCTAGAGAGGGGCGGTCTCGTGCGGTACGCGTGCCGCGCGTCCGCACCCCCTCCGAAAAGTCTTAAAATATATTTAAAGGGCGACAGAACCAGAGATGCCTTCCCTTACTGGCTGGATGAAAAAAACACGACGAGGAATGCCAACTTCGGATCGAATGGCCCCGAAGACAGCTGGCTTAGGTTGAAATTAAGTGTTCCCACTGAAGTTTCCATTATCATGATACACAGGCAAAACGTCTGTTTAAAACATTCCAGTCCCCTCACTAATAAAATTTTGGAGGCCCTACAAACATGCCTGTTAGCGGGACATCAGAGGAGAAATTCCTAAAAATGGAACAATGTATGTTTCAAAAGCTTTTACGGGAAAAAAGGCATATAAGATTTAGAACAAAGATTTTTGAAGTAACATTTCTTTTGACGCAAAAATAGTTACATTTCAGTATTAAATGGATGTATTGGAAGTAACTGAAAACGATCGCGACGGGCACATATTTGTACATTATTTGATAATTATTCATCGACGGAACGCCAAGGGCGGATTCAGAAATTTTTCAAGGGAGGTGCGATTGATTTTTATTGCTTACCCTTTACTTCACACCCTGGTTTACGAATGTTGGGTTATGATTGTTTCGGTTTTCAATTCTGAAAAATTTCTGTATTCGAAAGGTTTCGCAAAAGACCTTTTAGTGAACATTTTACTGGTCAAATGTAACCTAAGGTAGGGAAAACGGTATAAAAATTCTCGAAATTCAATTTATCTAAAATGTAAAAGAAAGACCAACCAATCCAAGCAAAAATGTCCTAAAATAACAAAAACCGAAATGAGATCTTCAACAAATACTTCGATAAATTCAGTCGACTGATTGGAACTTACAACCAGGGCTGCGGAGTCGAAAGAAAAATGGCCAACTCCGACTCCGGATTTTTTTTAAGGTTTTTTAATTGTATTTTTTCAATTCCCTCTCTCCCTTCAGCGGAAGGGGGAAAACCTCTAAACAGAGATTGAAATATTAATTCCTTTTTATGAAAATTTCGCTTTTTTTTTTTTTGCAAACCCAAGACGCATACAACGTTAGAAATTCAGTTTAAAAATCAAATTTTCCAATAGCTACGAGTTAAAAAGTGAGATGACTTAAAAATCCCTTTTAAAAAATTTGAAAAGGATTATGTGTAATTTGCCCCCTTTTAATGTTTAACAAATAGTTATTGATCAAATCGTGTGCTTTCAATTTTTGAAAGCTGTAACTTGAGAGAAAAAAAGCTTTTTTTCTAAATCCAAGTTCTTGAAAGGGAGTGGTTTGCCCCGGGTGACACCCATCTGGTAGATGACACCCAAAGTTAATTTCAGAGTTTATAAAAAATATAAATATTTTAGTTCTGAAAAATTTCCGCGAATACATTTTAAATTATATTTTATCAATAAAATTACAAAGAAAATAGGAATAGGGCACATATACGTCAGGAGCTAATTTTACATAAAATGCGGCGGTATACAAATTTGTACGAATAGCTTTTACTATACCTATACTTCTTCTTCGCTAAATTTTTAATTAAATTTTATTGGCTGCTTTAGAATTAACTTTAATATGAAGATTTTAAGATTAACTGCAATTATTGAGTGTTGTAATCAAGAAATCATTTACACTTTACATTTTGTTCCATACTTTTTAGTGAGAACCAAGCTTATAGAAATAGTCTTAATAAAGAAAAAACATTAGATTATTTCATCGGATCTTTTGGATCTGTGCTTTCGCGCCAGAACTTTTTTGAATTTGCCGATCACCCTTAAATGTTTCAACCTTAGCTACGGTCCTCGACTTACTAATTTGTTATTTTTCTTTTACTATTTTATAATTGAGATCGATCAAAACACTATATTTCTATTTTTATTTGAAAGTGATTACTTGAAAATGTTAGGCAACAAAACCGTTTGCTGACAGTTACTATTAGTTAAATTAAAAACCAAGCAAGCTAGGGGACGGCTACAGAAAGTTCGGTAAGCACTCAAGCTAGCTGATTGCCGTAATGGCAGTAATTTTCGCAAAAGTATCTTTTTATACATGTAATCGAACCGATTGGTAGTTAGTTTTTAAAAAATGCAAGGAAAGTCAGTGAAAAGGAAAGAAAAAAAGAAGCCCGGAGTCGATATGTGGTCTAACAACTCCGACTCCTTTACCCCAAAATTAGTCCGACTCCGACTCCACAGCCCTGCTTACAACAAGCTTTATACTGAGAAAAATCATTTTTAACCTAGATAAAGTTCGAGCGTTATAAGTTTATTAAAGACACATTCATCTAAAAACAGTTGAAGATTCTAGTGACTTAAGGTATCCGACTGCGTTAAAATCGGCATTTTCGATGAAATTTCCGAAAATTTTTTTATGGTTGTATTTTGTAGCCTGATTCTTTGGCTTTTCAAAACTGTCTTACTTTTTACTCTACGTGAGTTACAACTGAAGTTTTAGCAGTATTATTACAGAGTCGCAAACCCAACTCTAGACCGGAAGTTGTATTCTGCAACCGGAAGTCATTGATTTCCTTCGCTTTTCTCAGTTAGAGTAGGTTTTAAAATCCTTTTAATAAGTTTTACGGTTCCTTATCTAACTAGATTAAAGTTTAGGACACTTTTTTTTAATATTATTATTCTTTATCATTTCGAAATTGGCAACAGTATGTTTCTCTTCATTGCTTTGTTTACATTCAAACGCGATATTAAACTGCTTACTTTCAAATCAAAAACTAGTGTTCTAAAGTTTTATAATCAATTTTTTGGTTCTTATTTTGGTGATTATAATTAATTATGCCAAAAGCTAGGTCTAGAAGATCTAAAAAAATACGATTTCATGGCAATCGTTATACACAGAAAGAAGTGGAAGAGTGTGCTTCTAGTCCCAGTGCCAGTGCCACGAAATTGAAAGACAGCAGTTTCATTTGTGAAGCATTGACACCTAAATCAGAGGAATTGACGGGAAATCGTATATTTGATTTACAGACACTGATATCTGTAATTTCTATTCTGTGTTGCCCTTCTTGCTTTTCATCTGGATTAAAGCTTTTGGAGGATTCAAGATTTGGTTTGTGCAGCAACTTTTCTCTGCATTGCAAAAGTTGCTCTTTTGTACATGGTTTTTCCTCAAGTCCTAAAAGTAATAAAAACAGCTATATAAACCAATTTCTTGTGCTTGGTTTGAGACTTGCTGGTAAAGGTTACACAGCAGGCAAAAAACTGTGTTCAACGCTCAGTTTGCCATTCCTGTCAAAGAGCTCATTTAGATTTCAGGAAAAAACAATACTGGAATGTGCTGAAGAGTGCGCACAGGAGAATATGAACAAGGCTGCGGAGGAAGTCAGAAAATTAAAAGAAGTGCCTGCTAATAACATTGCCTCTTGTGGTGTTTCTGTTGATGGGACATGGCAGCGACGCGGTTATTCATCTCTTAACTCCTGCACAACAATCATTTCAATTGACACCGGAAAGATTTTGGATGCAGAAATTTTATCGCAATACTGTCGTACATGCAAAACAAGTGGGAATTTCAGGTACCAGAACAAAGAAAATCATTATTGTTGTAACTATGTTGGTAGTTCAGGCAATATGGAGCCTGAAGGAGTTCACAGAATGTTTGAACGTTCTACTTCATTACGCAAATTGCAGTACAGCGAGTACTATGGTGATGGTGATTCGAAGGGATTTGAAGTTGTGAAAAATGTTTACGGAGAAAACTCCGTCGAAAAGTTAGAGTGCATCGGGCACGTTCAAAAAAGAGTTGGAGGACGATTGAGGAAACTGAAAAAAAATAAAAAGGGTCTAGGAGGAAAAGGAAAACTTACGGACAAATTCATTGACAAAGTACAAAATTACTACGGCATTGCAATTAGAAGCAATGTTGGGAACCTAGCGGGCATGCAAAAGGCAGTAATTGCAGCCTTTTTTCATTGCTGCTCTGGTAAAGGCAAGGAAATGCATGGACAATGCCCTAAAGGTCCAAACAGTTGGTGCAAGTTCCAGAAGGCAGAGTCTGCAGGAATTAAACTAAATGACAAATCTACAGCTTTACCTACTGAAATTATTAATGCCATAAAAAAACCTTATATGGAACTCTGTGACCAAAAGCTGTTGAAAAAGTGTCTGCACGGCAAAACTCAAAACTGTAACGAAAGTTTTAATAATGTTGTGTGGACTGTTGTTCCAAAAGAGACTTTTGTTGAGTTGCAAACGCTCCGATTTGGAATAAACCTTGCCATCATTCTCTTCAATTCAGGTTTTGCTGGTTTGTTACCTTTATTCGAAAAGTTAGGTCTGCAAACAGGACCTGATATAAAAATGTCCTATTGGAACCTCGACAAAATGAGGATTGTCGACTCGACAAGACACTCGAAACAATGCATTAAACTGTCAAGGAAAAAAAGAAGAGCCAGCAAAAAAAGCAAAAGTTTAAAATTTGAGGCTCAAGAAGGTACCACGTACAAACCCGGAGAGTTTTAATGACTTCTAAAGATTTGCTTTGTCACAACTGTACAATGTACATAGAATGAGTTTTCCAAAAAGAGTCGACTGTAACATTAATCACTCGAAATGGTATTTAAATATTATGTTATCACTATCAGAATTTATATCCCCATTTATGATTAAGGTTTTCCTCCTAAAAGTAAAAGCAATGTGAAAATTGAGTGGTTTTTAATGTTTACATGTAAATAAAAAGCCTTTTGTACGATAAATTCTTAGTTTAGTAAGTTTATTCAGCTATTGCATGAAATACCTTAGAGCATAACTTAAAATAACTCTCATAAAAATTTACTTTGTAGGAATTTATTAAAATTTCGGATACAATATCTTTAATTGTTACTGATAAAGCAATCTTTTTTGGAGATTGCCGTCTAATTTCGAGCTCTTTTTTTTTTTTTTTCAAATAATATTTTCAAAACAAGATTTTACTATGTTTATATTGTTTTAAATTTAATGCAGTTGAAAAATAAAATTTATTATTTATTTTATTTAAAAATGTCTGAACGTAGCCAAATACTGGAGCACTAACAGACTGAGATGAAAAACTAACTCGAATTTCTCAGCTGATTTTTTTTTTTTTAAATATTTTAAAGGCTTGATTTTGCTCTGTTTTTTACTGGTTTTAACTATATATAATTTGAAAACATTATTTCATCAATATTCAGGTTAAGCTTCTAAAAAAATATATCTCTGACCATACCATAAATATTAAAGTAGTGACAGTATGAGATTTCTCGACAACGAGGCTTTCTGAACTATTTTCAAAACTGCCCCCACAAAAGAGGGGAGTATGTTAAACATACAAAATTTTCAAGTTTGAGGTCTAGGAAGGTATCACGTACAAATGTGGGGCATTTCAACACCTTTCAAAAACTGTTAGTAATATTTTGTGTCGCATTTAAACTTTAATTGCGTTTTCTGAGGAATGATATTTTTGAAGAAAGCTGTCTACCGTAACACTGATATCTCAAAAAGTTATTCAAGTATTTATATGAAATTTTCTGAGATAGTTTTCTGTAATATGTTTCTTGTTATCCTCTAAAATCTAAGCTGAATTTTAGTATTAAGTTATATTTTTATATGCATAAGTTTAAAGAAAAGCATTTTTTTGTTAAAAAATAATAGTACAAGACTTTGTTCAGCTATATTTCTGAACTATTTTGGAAAACAGGAAATCTTTTAGAGGAAAACACACATAAGTGGCAGAAAAATGTTTTCCTGCAAGGATTTACGTGTGGCTTGAACCAAATTTTGTTCATAGCTGTTAGCGTAAGACATGTTTTTTCGCTATTTTTCTTCAAATTTCTCCATTTAAAAAAAAAAATAATACTTTGAAAGTTTGTTTTTACATTTTTTTAATAGTTTTGAAACATATGTAGTTTAAAAATAACATTTAAAAAAATGTCTAAGTTATTTTTCAAAAAAATGTCTTCGAACACAGTCGGATACCTTAATCTTTTGTCTCTTTTTTGGGTTTTTTTTTTTTTTTTTTTTTTTTTTTTTTTTTGACAAAGGAAAAAAAAAAAAAATTACACAAATGCAAGAATTTTTTTTTTTTTCAAATACTAATATAATTTAAACAAAAAATGTAAGAATACTTTTGATGTTTAAAAAAAATTTTTACTATAAATAGTTAAAACACTCAAATAGAAAAGACTTAACAGATCATTGAGACTCTTGTAATTACTCGTTCAAAAGACCGTCCCGAAATAACAGTTCCACCAAATTTGTTATTCTCGAAAAGCTCGAAAAACAGACATCCGTTAAAAAGGAACGGATACCGGACGGACTTCCGGTGACCGATGTTAATGAAATTCTTATGCTCCACTTGAGCTAAAGAAAGTAACCCCAGGGTTAGTTTTGTAAAAACAAAGTCTATTGCATCTTTTCCACAATCTTATTCTCTCAGAATCTTCCTCTGACTCTGAGATACTCATTTTGCATCCTACAGTTAGGAAAGATCTACTACTTCAATATACACGATACGTAATGCCAGTACTGAAAATATTAAGTGAAATGTAATAATATTACTTTTGAATAGATGTATTGGGCACGAAAATTGCGAAGTGTTTTTTTAAGCTGTATTCTTTAAACCTCATAATTTCAATCCTTGCTTTTAAATGGGGAAATTTTCCTCAAAATTCAAGATTTGTTGATCCGGCATTCCATTGAATGCTAACGATTCTTCATTGATGGTAACATATGCATTCCTAAATAATGTTATGTAAAGTAAAGGCAAAAAAAAATTTTAATTAAAATTGTTTTCAAAATTATAGAGACTGATTTACGGGAGGGCGTTTTCGCGAGACGTGCCCAGGGCCACACCCCCAAAGTAATGAGGCCCGCAAATTTCATATGATTTTTTTAAACTAATTAATTCTATAGCTTGAAAGGAGCATCCAATTTTTTTCTTATTTTGTTATTGAAATTTTAAGCTAGAATGAAATTTTGCATATTTTTAGACAAACGTTTTAAAATGTAAAGTGTTCATTAATTGATTCATTTTGTAAAATTATTTTTGCTTCTAATAAGCTTGTTAAATAATGCATTTGAAGTAAAAAATAATATTAACAAATGCGCGTTTGGGTGTTATGTTAGGTACTATTACATATATCCTGATCCAAACATTAGTTTTCATCATACTCATCAATGAGTCAATGAGTTTTTTCCCCTCTATAGTTTAGAATTTCTGTATAATGTACTGCAAAAAAATCTTCAGGTAATTTAAGATTGCTGTGGTCTGAAAATAACACAGGTCAAAAAAAAAAAAAAATGCGTATGTGTGTGTTTCTGTTTTTATGCATGAATTCTGATACTAGCCATCGAAGAACACTAAAATATCCACTCATAGTTTTTAAAGTTTGTTTTTGTCTGTTTTACGCCCATAAGTATGTTTCGAAAAATTTAACTATGATTAGCGTAGGAAAAAAATTTAATTGATTTTTGAAACTGCATTTTGTAAACTTATCGTCTGCTGTGTTTTACATTTGATAGGTATTTATTATCGTCTGCAATGTTAATACTACTTTGTATTATTTAATTTATTTATCGTCTGCGATATCTATTGTTTTTTGCAATGGCAACGACAAAAATTGGGAGAACAAATTATCTGAAGCTAAAGTTAAATCATGTAATTTCGTTGGACCACAATATTAAAAAAAAAATAAAAAACGAGTTGACGTGTGCATTACATGACTTCCTTTTACTCCAATTTAATGTTATTTTCCCATTATTGGCAATTTTATCCTGACTCAATGGTTTACTAAATATCACCAACAGTGGCCAAATTGAAACCAGATTTCAAAAAAAAAAAAAAATCACCAAATTTGTTGCCAAGTTGGCGACAAAACTTGGCGATCAAAAGACTGGCGATATATTGCCAAGTGTCCGCCAAATTGTAACACCACTTGAGTTTACATCGAAATTAACAATTTCCCTCCAAAAAAGGGCAAAAGACCCTTTTAGAAACACCCGAATGCAACCAAAAGGGGAGGTGCAGAACTAGACCCTACTAGGAGTCTACGTACCAAATTTCAACTTTTTAGGACATACCGTTCTTGAGTTATGTGACATACATACGCACATACGTATATACAGACGTCAAGAGAAAACTCGTCGTAATTAACTCGGGAATCGTCAAAATGGATATTTCGCGTGTATATACGTTCTTAGACACTTTTCCACGTGTTGTCGAGTCGGAAAAAAAAAAAAAAACATTCATTCGGGGAAGAGCAAAATGTAAATTAAGGTCAATTTTTGAGTGAAATTTTTTTCGCGAATACAATACTTCCTTTTTTGTAAAAGGAAGTAAAAATGAATAGTGATGAGTTCACACTATTACTCGCCTCAGTATATTTCTCTTTTTTTTGCTCCTTGGGCATTAAAAAATACTCAGACAGCACCTTATTATATTTGCAAGCGAAATGCATATCGCGTGCAATATTTATTTCAGTGCTCTGTTTTAAGGCAAGGAATTGTTTTGCGAAAATCTTATCAGTTTGTTAAGTTTGCATCATTCATGAGCACGGTTTACATTAAACATTGCAGTTAGTTCAAAGACTTTCATTCATGCATTGCCTTTGAAGGACACTAAATCTGAAAAGGAAAGATAAAGGCAATTGCTTGAGCAAATACTGAGCATTTCGTTCAAGAAGAAAAAGAAAGCTACTGCGTTTTAAGTCAATGGGCAAGGAAAGTTTGGTCAAAAAGCTGTAGTAAAAAAGATACGCAGTTGCTTGTTTGCAAACGAAGAGGTGACTCCCACAACAACGAAAAGTAAATAATGACAACCAATAGTATAGTTCTCATGGTAGGCATTACCTTTTAAGGACATGGGAGAAGATTTAAACTCTACCAAAAAGATAACACTTACCACTTTATCATGGATGACAGTTAAACAATTGAACAACAAACATTTTTTCCCCTAAATAAATTGCTTTGTTGTAAATGTTGCTTAAAAGTGATTAAATAGTGCAAAAGCATTTATTTTCGCCGGCCGTAATTTTCCCGAAAATATAGATATCGGTGGATTTGCGAATTTTATGTCAAAAGAACCAAAAGTTTATATTCTTTACTAATAATAAAGCTGAAAGTCTCTCCGTCAGTATCTCTGTGACGAGCGTAGCGCCTAGACCGTTCGGCCGATTTTCATGAAATTTAGCACAGAATTATTTTATAGCATGGGGGTCTGCACCTCGAAACGAATTTTAGAAAATTCGATTTTGTTCTTTTTCTATTCCAATTTTAAGAACTTTTCACCGAGCAAAATATCACAACGTGGGCGAGTAAATTACCAAATTATCATAACGTGGTACCATAACATGGTCAAGCATAGCAAATTGGTGAGAACATAGCAAATTGGCGAGAAATTCATCATCCACTATTTGTAAATATACAGGCGAACCAGATGAACTTTTAATTTTCTACTACGGGCAAAGCCGTGTGCGGGTACCACTAGTATATATATAAAGTTGAAATATCTCGTGAGGCACAAATATTCGCGATTCGACGGGCTTGCGAAAATCTCGAAATTTAAAGTCCAGCGAAACTAAATGTTTTTACAGTATATACAGTTTCAGGAACAATATTTTTCTGTGTAAAAAAATCACCGATATAAAACTACATTTATCATTTAACGTTACATCTCACAATATTTCAGTAGGGTCGACAATATTTTATGATGTCTCAATACATAGCAAAATAAAAAGGGAAATCATAACAAACCTTTTTTAATCCGGACCTTGCTTAATCCGGACGGTCATTTAGATGCACAAATTGTAAAAATAAAAGTTGAGTTAGCGCCAATGATGTATTTTTGCAGGCCGTATTTTGTAATTTTCTGTTATGCAGTTTTATATTTCATTCTCTTGATTTTAAAATACTTTTTACTGTGTACACTTAGTTTATGTACCTTGGCTCAATTTATAAGTTATTTTGTTTAATCCGTACTTTCATTTTGTTCGATGACTTGGATCACTTATTAGCCCGGATTATTGATATGATTAACTATACAGCTTCGTTGCATACTGAAAGTTCTGCTGTAATACAAATGTATTCTAGTTTATTAATTTCAGGGTTGTTATAATCATGGTAAAGGTCAAACTTATTGAATTTTTACTTCACACTATAAATAGTTAAAATGTAAAATTAGTCGTCACCACCGACACAAACGACAGTAATTGTGAACTACTCGAAGATTTTTTAGAAGTACATCATATAGAAATTCTAAACTAGAAGAGAAAAAAAATGACGATTAAAAAATCATCTGCTGACCGCGACGCCATTGATTCCTCAAAAAATAAATTAATTACCTTAAAGTGTGCAAAAGGCATTCATGGGAGAGAAAAAAAAACCAACAAAATCAAGATACAGTCTGCATGAAAAAATTTCTTATAAATGGTTTCCTTACATTACTTACAGAATTTAGGATAATAAATTTCTTTGCATAAAAATACGCTATTTAGGACTTTGAAGAAGAAAAACAGTGGCCAGTATTTAAAAAAAGACAAACTAATTAATTACTTGGAAATTAATTAGTTACTTAAAAAGACTAACGTATTATTTTTTTATACTAATGAATTTGTTACAACCGGCAATTGGCAGCTAAAGAATTTCCCCTTTAGAAATCGTAATAAAATTAATTGTGAATGAAAAGGAAATGAATTAGTTCTTATTATGGCAGAGTCATTAAATTTTAGCAACGAATAATACAAACTAACATTAAATCTGCATTTATCTTTTGAGCAATCACGATTGCTTATTGTTCTCACTTGACCGTCCTTGACGTTGTGGTTCCTTTTTCAGCCTGGACCAGGGGCCTGCTGCAGCACCACCGCCCACCGTCCTCTGCAGGCGCGGCGGCTGTCCCCCGGTCCTGAGCTATCCGCTTCTCCTGGTCGGAAGCGTCCATGTCCTACACACACGCACGCTCACACACATACAAACACACGACTTCACACACATACACTCACACACGCCTACGTGCATACACATAGGTCTACGCACACACACAAACCCCTACACACACACACAACTATGCACACGTAACCGCCCAGGAGGAGGGGTTTTTTTTTGTTTTTGTTTTTTTAATTGCCGGGAACTTAACCAATTTCTACAGCAGCGATGCCCGACCAGTGGTCCGGCATCGTTCCGCAGAAAAATTTGACCGGTTCCCAGAGATTTTTACTCGTCTACGTAAAAAAAATTCCCTAAAAAAACAGAAGAAGAATCCGACAGTTTTTATGTGAATTTTGTGATTAAATTTCATAAATTTCTATGATTTTCTCAAACATCTCTTTACTTATGTATAATTGTTACAATAATAATTTATTTTGAATTTAAAGATTTTGTGATTTTGATACTGTTTTTTGATACTAAACTTAGTTTTATTCCTTTTTTTTTCCAACGAAAAACCTCTCACTAGTTAAAGGAAAAAAAAATATATATATATATATATATATATATATATATATATATATATATATATATATATATATATATATATATATATATATATATATATATATATATATATATATATATATATTCCGCGGTTCAAAAAAGATTGCGAAACGCTGTGTTTGTTCTTCAGCCTTACAGATTTCTTCCCCACAAAGCGAAGTGATCTGCAGCAAAACTTGATCGAAATTGAAGTTTCCTAAAATAATCGACATCTGGATTTCTTCTGCGGCCTGCCGATGATCCTATCTCTCTTCTTAGAATCTTTCAACACCCCTCCCAGGCAATTTTGTTATCAGTGAGAGCTAATCAACTTCTACAAGGTGGATGTGTCCAAGAAGTGACTTTATAAAAGTCGGCAAGAGAAAACAAGTTTTATTATCCTGTTGACTTCACAAACCAACAACAGATGTATTTATTAGCATTGTCCCTACCCTTCCAGAATTAGGAATGTATGTGTGACATATTTTACACGTTTGATACCGGATATAGCCTATCTATATGTGCAGAAATGTCATTAAGATTCAGACATCACGTGTTTAAGAAGAAACCACAATTTTAACAGGTGTTGTTGATTACTGGCTGCTCCACGGTTCCACTGGCTTTATTAGTTGAGTGCGGTTGACTTTCCACTAAATTGCTCATTAGTAAACTGACAAAAACATTAACTTTTACTCTCACTTATGTCTTCTATTAAATAGTATGCACCATTACTTTGCTAATCAAATGGAATCAATATGTAAGGTAACTTGAAAAGATAGAAAAGTTTTTATACTCTAGACATTATAGAATAGCATTTTGTTCTTTGAATATGTTTACCTCTTAATTTCCGGTGTCGTTTACTCATTTGGATGACTATGACCTATTTGAGAACCAGACTTTAATACAGTGGAAAACCTCTTGACCAGGATTAATTGGAACCAAATAAGAGGATGAAATTGTGGATATCGGGGGGGGGGATGAAGTTAAAAAATAAATATATATTTCGCTTCTTTTTTTTCCCTCCAAAAATATTTACCAGCGCACATCATTTCCATGTCAAAAAATTTTCATTTGAACAACTTTTCGTTCCATTTTTAGTCTACTTTCTCAGTAAAAGTCAAAGAAGAAAAAAGCATGAAAGAAGGCTTATGCATCTTGAAAATATCGCTAAAACAGAAAAAAGTCGAAAGTAATTAAGATAATTAAATAAATGTCGAAAAATTAATAAAATAATAGTTTAAAAAACTAAAAAAAAACACACTTTCGTAGCAAAATGAACTAAAAAGTGAAAAATAATCTTTGAATGATAGTAGTTGACCAATCACTTAATTTTAATGTAATATAAAAAAGCGTGGGGGATTCTTATCAGTTGTCTTGAATTTCTTCCATTTGTTGTCCAAGCAAAAATGTAAATAGACAGCACCCCACGCTTTTTTGTATTACATTAAAATTAAGTGATTGGTCAACTACTATCATTCAAAGATTATTTTTCACTTTTTAGTTCATTTTGCTACGAAAGCGTGTTTTTTTAATTTTTTAAACTATTATTTTATTTTTCTGTTTTTTAGTCTTATGTTGAAGAATTATCAGTTAAGCTACTGTGAGTCATCGCTGTATGTTTGCGGAAATCATATTTATATTACTTTGAAAATTTGAGATGAATTTGAATAAAAGTTTTGTTCAACAATGGTCTAATCAGCAATGAATTTCCAATTGAAGGTTCACCTAAATTTTGGCATGAAATTAGTTAAAAACAATTATATTTTATGTTCTAATTACCTTCGAACATTGGAACAAATTTTGTCTGACGCAGAAAAATTAAAGGTTTTTGTAGATATTTTTAAAAAAAATTTGCGAGCATTTTTTAATGTATTTTATTTAAATTTTCCTTTTTCACATTGTTGGATTTATGCCAAAATATTGATTAAAATTGGAGGAAACTAACAATTAAAAGAGTTAATTAATTAATTTGATTATAGAATATTGCATTGTCATCGGATCTGAGGTCGCCAAATTTCAAAAGAATCCGATCGCAGGAAGTGGGCGAAATTTGAGCTGCAAGATTCCGTTACAAGATACATACATACATACATACATACAGGTGAAGCTAATAAAAGCGTGTTAAAAATTGGAAAGTAGGATATTGAAATGAGGAAAGTGTGTCTGTCTGTCTGTCCCCCCCCCTCTCCTCAATAACTTTTGAGTGAATTGTCCGACTCAAATAGTTTTTTGTTCGAACTTTCCTTTGTTCAAAAGATCTCGACACGGAAACTTCCTTCCCATATTTCACTTTTTGATTTTAACAATATTTCGTTCAATTTTGAAGTTCGAAAAAGCTTAACATTAACGCCTGCGAGGAAATTTAAGGTGCACATAAATCCCACACTAACAGGCAAATTTTGCTCAAACGAACTTTGTTAGAAAAGCTCTTGAAGAAACATGTATAAAAAATAGCCTTTGATTTGAATGATTTTCCGTTCAATTTTGAATACATAGTTACAATCCCTTAACGTTAGTGCCTATGGGGAAAATAAAAGTCAATTTTGATCCCAAACTTAAAGGCGGATTTGCTTCAAACCAGGGTTGTTTGGTTTAAACCAATTGGTTTAAAAAAAAAAAAACCATGCGGTTTTTTTAAAAAATGGTTTAAAAAAAAAAAGCCAAAAATAAAATCCATTTTACAGGTTTACATTGATTTCCCCACACATCTTGAAAAATGTAAAATTCCATTTATGCTATGTTCCTAGCTAAGTTGCAGAGATAAATACTAGAATTGCAAAGTTGCTTCTTCAAAATGTATTACAAGCTTTAATCGAAAAGAAATATTAATATATTTTTTATTTCATATATGTGCCATAAAGCAGATTTCAGTCAACTTCCATCATTATGCTTAATTTGCATGATTAGTTAAGATTTACTAAGGATTGAATCTTTTATTGTAGATGCAATCCATTATATTGATCACTCCTGTTGCAGGGGTGTGACATTTTTGCCCATTTATTTTCACTTTCCTGGAATTTTAACTTTGACTTGTAAGGTAATCAACAGCCTAACTTAATTATTTGCACCTAAAAATTAAGATTTGTTCTGCAGGTGAACACAAATAATATTTTTTGAATCTAATTTTAAAAAAAAGTTTATACTTCATATTATGATACATAATAGTTCCTTATATTATAATGTAGGAAGATTAAAAGACAAATTTTTAAATTCCCAGAACAAAATGCAAATGTATTTGTAAAAATTGATTGAGAAATATATAAATCTTCACATATAAACTACACTCTCCATTGATGTGTCTTTCTTTCTTTTTTTTTGGATTCTGTGTGCTCAAAAGATTTTGATTTGCTATACACCTATGCTGCTTTATGACTATTGGGTGCAGATAATTCTTAGTTTTTTTCCCCCTTTTGTTCATCGGAATTGGGATTTTGGTATTTGCTTTGCCTTAGCTAACCTGAGCAGTTTACAAAAGTTACTTACTCATATTGTTTTAAAAAGAATGTCTAATTCTGGTAGAAAAAAGTCCTAATCTGGCTTTCATTTGATGAAATCAAAAATGAAGCCAGTATTTCGTATCATAAAGGGTCTATATATACATGCATACTAATATGTTAATCAAGTCAAACATTTCAATTAATATTTCCCCGCAGAAAGCTATTTTAATTATTTAATTTAGTTACAAGATTTTGTTCTAATCTCTTTAATTAATCAAGAAATTAGGTATAATGTGACTATTGAATAACTTAATTACATGGAACCTTAATTACCTTCCGAAAATTAATTGTTCTTCTCGCAAATAGTATTTAAACCAAAAAAACGGTTTAAACCAAAAAAACCTAGTTTAAACAAAAAAAAAACGGTTTTTTGGGGGGGTTTTTTGAAAAAAAAACGGTTTTTTACCAACCCTGCTTCAAACAAACTTTGTCGGAAATAGCTCTTGATGATCAACTTCCGACTCCGACTCCTAGAATTTTAAGGCCGTCAACTCCGACTCCTGAATCGGTAAATGAGTCTACTTTGTAGCGTAAATTGGAGAGAAAATGGCTGACTGCGACGCTTGGAATTTTAAAGTCTTCAACACCGACTCCGATTCCTTTTCCCCAAAATAAATCCGACTCCGAAAACATTGACCGAAAACCGATTCCCGAGTATGTTCGACTCCTGACTCATTTCCCCCAAAATCAGATCGACTCCGACTTCACAGCTCTGGTTTTTTCTGTGAAATGATTATTGTTGATATGATTTGTTTTTATTTTCACTCTTAAGTTTTAATTTGTGCACTCAAGTTTCGCAGCGGCAAATGAAGTGAAATTCGGAATCCTTTATGTTTTAACATCAAGAGATGCACAGACATTTTTCTTCTTTTTTTTTTTTTTTTTTTTTTTGATGACGAAAATTATTTCTTTTATAACATTTTATTGGTTTTTATTTTTTAAAGTACATTTTTTCATTTTGAAAATGATTTTTAAGCAACAGGGGTAAGACAAACGATTTTTTTCTCTTTTAATGCGCTCATTATTTTTAATTCATTTTTACTTCCTTTTACAAAAAAAAAGGAAGTATTGTATTCGGGAAAAAAATTCACTCAAAAATCGACCTTAATTTCCATTTTTCTCACCCCCGAATGAATACTGAGTTTTTTTTTTTTTTTTTCGATTCGACCACACGTGGATAGGTGCCTAAGAACGTATAGACCCTCGAAATATCCATTTCGATGATTCCCGAGTTAGTTACAACGAGTTTTCTCGTGACATCTGTATGTACGTATGTGCGGATGTATGTATGTGCGTATGTATGTCGCATACTTCAAGAACGGTATGTCTTAGAAAGTTGAAATTTGGTACGTGGACTCCTAGTTGTGCTCCTCTCTTTTTGGTTGCATTCGGGTGTTTCTAAAGGGCTCTTTTGCCTCTCTTTGGGGGGGGGGGGGAATCATTGTTAATTTTGATGTAAACTCAAGTGGTGTTATAATTTGGCGGACACTTGGCGATTTATCGCCAGGCTTTTGGTCTCCAAGTTTTGTCACCAACTTGGCGACTAATTTGGCGATTTTATTATTATTTTTTAAATTTGATTTCCATTTGGCCACTGTTGGTGGTATTTAGAGAGTAAACTATTGAAGCACATTAAAATTGTCAGTAATGGGGAAATGACATTAAATTGGCGTAAAAGGAAGTCATGTGATGCACACATCACTTCGTTTTTCTTCATGGAAACGATTAAAGATTTTTGTTATTAAGGGAAAAACATATGTATTAGCTGCTTTGTTAAAAGGTGCTACTATTTTATTTGATCGTTTATTTATTTTTTACGTGTCTATTTCTTAAGATCAGTGAGGCATATTTTGTTTCTAGAAATAAGCATAAAATGTTAAAAACTTATGTTTGACATGATTTGCAGTCTCAGCTAATTTATAGAATATTGATTAGATATTAAAAAGTCGAAGTTGGTTTACGGGAAAGTAGGCTCGTTCAGTTCTAGACGGAGCTTCTTGTTAATAGCTTAAATAAATAAATAAATAACATTCGCTCTACGGGGAAATTTGAACCCGGACTAAAAAGTCAAGCTGGCTTCGAACAAACTTATACCAGAAAGAACTTTCCGCATACAATGGGTACAAGAAAAGATCTTTTAAAATCATAATAATGTTGCTTTTAATGCTATCCTTTGAGCAATTCAAAAAAATGTGGCATTAACACAATTTGGGAAATTTAAATCTTTTTGTCTGAAAAATAAAAAAACCCCAAAAATAAGACAGTTTCACCACACGGTAAAAATGCAAGGATTCATGACAGGGCCGAATTTAGCTCCATGCTGCCCCCAAGCAGATTTAAAATCTGCCGCTCCCTCGCCCCATAAGAGAAGCAAAAACTAAAAAAAACACGCCAAAAAGTGCTCCCGAAATTTAAACTGTCAAGTTTATGAAGAAATGAGGACGTTTCGCATTCAGGGGAGTGCCGATGGAAAGTCACTGCGAGCTCCTAAAATTCTTCATTCGGAAAATTTTGTTGACGATTCGGAAAATTTGGAGATAATATTGCAAAATATTATTTTTTCTTTTTTTTTCTAATTTTGAAATTGTTCTTTAATGATGCTTAACGTTCCCTCTCATTAGATGTTATGTACGTTATGTATGATATGCGTGCAAGCTCGTGTTTTATCATTCGGTAAAATTAGAATTTTCTGAAATTCCTTGAAAATTTTACCGCCGTAGGCAGTTGCCTACTTTGCCTATTGGGAAATTGGACCCTGATTCATGATATGCATGTAGTCTTTTGTTTTAAGTAATAAAAAAACATTCAATTGTAAAAAGCAACATTTTTGCTCAGGTTAGCTTGAAAATGAATCAATCAATATATTAATGGATTCATTGATTGGTTAGAATCTTCTGAAAAATTATGAATATTATTTAAAGTTTCCTTTCACGTGCTGTTAAAATCAGCCGCGAAAAAATTTATTTTTAATAAATATTCAACTGAAAAAAGTTTCGATTTTCCTTCCTAATGTTTTTTTTTTTTTATTTTATTTTGGCAACGATTAAAAATAAAAAAAATTTTCTCGTAGAATTTAGGACTAGACGTTCATTATATTGGACTTAAAAAGTTAAAAGTAATGTATAAAATTTGTTTTTAATTCATTATTTAATTATTCTCTCAGTTGTTTACTTTTATTTGTTCAATTTGAAAATTATTTGAGAAATTGAATTTGATATTGTTTTGACAGTAAGTATGCTAGTTTTTTATTTTTCTGAAAAAAGATGCGTATAGTTATTGGTTTTAAAACAACCGTTGTAATTGATGAAAATGATTATTTAAAAAAAATGCAGGCGAGCGGTGACTAATGTTATAAAACGGTCAATTGTAAACTGCAAGCACATAAACCAAGCATTATTTTTATCTGTGATTAGTGCACATTTAGGTTTTAGGATGTTTTTAAGTGCATTTAGTTATCTTTGCATTTAGAACAAAACATAAATATACAAAAATAGATAACATTCATAACATATAGTCTGAAAAAGTATTTTTTTTTGGGATGCAGGCAAAGCTTGTCTGTTGCTTTGGCAAACTTTAGCCATGCGCTATTATTTTTAAGTATGCTAATAGGTCAATGAATTTCTTTTCTATTTAAGAGTGTGTAAAAAAAAGCTGCTATTACACGCTGATTTAGGGGATATTTCGATAATTGGGAATCTGGCGGTCTTTCTTCATTGGCGTCAAATTTTGGCTCCAGCCCCTTCGCGAGAGGTATTATTCTTTGCAAATCAAAACAAAGAGATCGGAAACAGCTATTCACATAGGGTTACTATAAATCTGCATAGTTACCAGGGGTCCAAAAATCAGACGACCGCGCCAGATTCCCAATTATCGAAATATCCTCCTGATTTATAATACTACGTTATAATTATAATACATTAAGATACAATATATATACCTGTTCCAAAAAATATTTATTTAAAAAGCAATAGAATAATGAATAATATGGCAGTATTCTCGTTAACGTGGAACACTTGGCACGTTTTAAAAATTTTCGCCTTACTGTTCAAAATAAAACGCTTTTCTGGTTGTCCAAGTTTATTTGAATTTTAAAAGTAAATGTTTGATTTTTCGATAAACAGGAAACAAGTTTTAAAGATCCATTAAAATATAAAATAATCTGCTAAATTAATGAAACAATATTAAAAGCCCTATTATAATGTAAAATAATCCGCCAAATTAATAAACCAAGTTATCGGCACCATGCTAAACTAACAAATGTGAAAATTGACATTTTTCAGGAGAGCCAAAACACTGAAGATATTTTCCCCCCACGTGTTTAGTTATTTTCAAAGTTTTAATTTTTATAGATAATTTTAAAAACTATTATTTGAAGTAGTTAAAATTAAAGCATGGACGTGCAAAATGGCATCAAGGACTTCAGCAATAAGGAATTTTTTTGCCGATTTGGCTTGTTCCACGTAATGATAATCCCCCAATATCATTTAGAATCTGCAGAACATGCAAGTAGGTATTTAATTTTAGCAAATATAAATTCTATTTGAAGCTTAAAAAATTGAATATTCGATACGAATCATTTAATGCTATAGTATTTGGAAAATAATGTATCGCCATTTTGGCTGAATTGCAATTGTACAACATTTAATCAAATTGTTAACACAAGTTTTTGAATGAAAGTGCTAAGTAACAACACTGCAAAAAGAAAATTTGAATCTGCAATAATGGAATGAAAACTACATTTTGTGTTTGCATTCATGATTTAATAGAAAAGACGTACTACTATTTTTAACCCCCGACGCAAGAGGAAGGGGCTATTTGTATGTCAGTGGCACCGTAGCTCTTAAACGGATAAACTGGTTTTGATAATTCTGTTTTTGTTTAAATAAAGACTTGATCGGGAGTGTTCATAACTAGGTCCTTGTATTACCGAGGACATTAATTAAAACCCGTAAAAAATAGCTCTTTTTCGCAGTTTTTGGTAGTGAAAACATATTCGCACATTTAAAATAATAGTACCAATAAAAAGAGCAAAATTTCCGTCCTTTGATGGAATTTGTTCTGAACTTCCAAGTTATATAGAACTAGAATTAAGTAAATTTTCAAAACAATCTAAGCCTTTATTCACGCGATTGGTAACGATGTCATAGTTGGCCGGCAAAGAAAGAAAGCTACGTGTTTAAAAAAAAATTTTGTTGCCAGTTTCTATTTGTTAACAAATAAAATTATTGTAATTTTTTTAGTACGTATAAGAGAGGCATTTAAAAATATTTTCAATATTTCCTCTTGATTCTGCTTTTGCGACTAGCTAATTTTACTATAGTTGGGGCAAACCTAACCTGGCAGCATTGTTAAGGCTAAGAATATCCCAATCACATCATTACGTCGCTACCAGGATAGGTTTACCCCAACTATAGTTGTGATTACCTTTCCTTTTCCGTGTATCCCATGCCATCTAGAAAAAAATGATTGTATTAAATTTTTTAACGTGTTCTGAACGGCGAAGTTCATCTTAATGAGGTCAGCAATGAGGATTGGGAGCTTTACTCTTATTAATTTTTAGTTTAATACAAGTTCTTGTTCAAAACTGTACCCTTCAAACACTGAAGATGAATTAATCTTAAGTACTAAATTACAAAATAGTCCTCTTTTCTTTTTTTTCAAGGACGAATTGCGCTTTATCCTCACTTGACCATTTTTTTATGTTCCTTTGACTTTTCAGATTACCATGAGGACGAGAATAAGTCTAACTCGTAGTTTTTAATATTTATTTAGAGAGACTAATTTTCGTCGTCATGGTTACTAATCGTTTGCGTTCATTCAAGGCTTATCTCAAGCAGATTTTGCAGTAAAAACGGGATTTTTTTGTATAAAGTAGCTTTTTTTTCACGAAAAGCACCTCTGATGAATATAATAGCGAGACTTCCTCTAAATAAAAGAATTTCGGGTTACTAATTCTCACCATTTAAGATTGATAAGAAATAAAAATGCCATAACACTATACGCTGTGCATATAATTTTTGTGACAAACCTACGAAAGCAAACTAGCCATAATCTATATCTTTATTACCGCATCCTAATTAACATTTTTTTTTCTTTTTTGCGGATATGCCTCGTTTACATAACCTAGAAAATCACTAGTCATAAAATGACGTGTGCGAATTTTTTTTAGATTTTGCACTCCATTCCATTTGTAGAAACAAGAAGGGTCCTATCACAATTCGTGATAGCGAAAAACATAATTTGAGTTCAAGACGTCAAAATTCAAATGCATACCAGGGACTGGATGCTTTTTATTTACTACTTTTTTTTTTCATTTGACGACTAGTGGTACCCGCACGGCTTTGCCCGTAGTAGAAAATTAAAAGTTCATTTGGTTCGCCTGTATATTTACAAATAATGGATGATGAATTTCTCGCCAATTGGCTACGTTCATTCGCTCTCCCATTCCACGTCATGATAATTTCGTAATTTACTCGTCCATCATGATAATTTTACTCGGGAAAATGGTTCTTAAAATTGAAATAGAAAAAGAACAAAATCGAATTTTCGAAAAACCGCTTAGAGGTGCACATTCCCATGCTACAAACTAACTTCGTGCCAAATTTCATGAAAATCGGCCGAACGGTCTAGGCGCTATGCGCGTCACAGAGATCCAGACCTCCAGACAGATAGACTTTCAGCTTTATTAGTAGTAAAGATAATTTTCCGACGAAACTTTAATTGTGAATTTTTCACAGAAGATGTTTGAAGAGATTTCTTTAGAAAACCATAAACATTGAGAACTGAAATTTGTAACTTTAAAAAGTGAACCTGGGTTTTTCGACCAGAATTCTTTGAACAAATTTATTTGAGTCCCAATCCCAATAGATCCGGCTATGTTTAGTGAGTTGAGAAAAGCGGGGAGAAATGTGTATAATCGGTGGAGTTTCGAAAACAAATTTTTAGATCAAATTTTGAACTCAGTCAGACATAGAGCGATACATTTCAGTTCTTTTATTATAAAATGCGTAATTAAAACTGCAGTTGAATTACCCAAAATTTTTGAAGATTAATGGAGAAAAAATATTCAAACGTTTTAAAAATAACCACAGTTAAATAATTTTCTTCCCGCGGCAGTTCAAGTGCGAAAAAGCTAAAAAAGAATTTAAAACTGGTATAAAAGATAACTTCATTTTGTGACTAGCCTTTGCAAGTCCCCCCCCCCTCCCCCTTTTTTTCCAACGAATAAGTAAAATATATTTTTTACCAAAAGAACAAGATATCTTATTTTACAGAACAATTAAATTCCAATGACGGTTACAATAAAAAAACATAATAATACTTAACTAAATGCATATACATTAGTCAGACTTTTTTTTTTTCAGAGGAGCAAAAATACCATACTTATACATTTCCAAGCGAATGCAGAGAGTAAAAGTAGGGAAGAGAAAACAACTGTTTTCCCTTTTTACTACCTTGTACAAATATAGGAAGTGTTGTATTCACAAAAAATTTATTATCCCAAATTATTCCAGAATTCCCAGCTTGCTCAACCCCCAATAAGTGTTGCGGTTTTTTTTTTTTTTTTTTTTGTCACATCCCAAGGACATCCGAAATATTCATTTCGATTATCCCCAAGTTCATTAAAACAAGATTTCTCGTAACGTCAGTATGCACTTCCGTATGAGCGTTTTGTGTATATTTCAGATAACTAAAAACATTTTGCCGTGGAAGGTTGAGAATTGAAATGCCATATGCAGTCTGTGAGATCTAGTTGTGTATACCTCTTTTTTTTTTTGGTCCCGATGTTCCAAGTAAACGTTTTCACGCATTTTTTTCTTTCTTTTCTTTTTTTGCTAAATCGTTCGTAACTTCAATGCAGACGAATCATGTCATAAACTGGCAGCTAAATTTTTGATAAAATGATATTTCGAATTCGGAGTCAGTTTGGCGATATTTAGGAAGATTCCCGAACTTAGAACAACGTTGAAATTACCGGCATTTGTAATATGAATCTTTTTACAACATTATTTTTCTGAATTGGTTCACAACAAACTAAGGGTAAAGGATTTAAAGTTTTCTGCTCACTCTAATGAATTATTATGTTGGTAAAAACACTGGTCAATAATATTTACTGAAATATAATTTCGAACAGTAAGAAAATGAATTTGATATCATTTTCATAATTACTACCCAAAAGAGTTTTGCAGAACACTATGTACAGAAAAGTCAGTTAGCTTATTGATGAACTTTTTAATTTCTTTGGTGACGTAGCAAAGTTTTACAATCTAAACCAGAATCGGATTTCTTATAATTCCGTCCATGGATGGTGTAGTTTTGTGCTTTACAAAGTTCTTTTTACTGTGTTTTGGATGCTAAAACATTGTCATTTTATAAAATGTTATTTTAGACTTTAAGGTTTTCAAATTATTTTATTGCCTAAACATACGAACAAAAAAGTAGATGAAGGGGGTCAATGGAAAACGGCCGAAGTCCACTCAGTAAATGAAACGAAAATGCAAGTTTACTTACTAAAAAAATGACAATTTCAAGATATATATATTTTTTCTTTTTAGAAATATTTTTTTGAAGAATAGTGCTCAATTACAAACATTATATTAATTAAAACTAACTTTTATTTAAAACATAAAACAAAGATTTCATCTAAAAGTGGTCTTAGGCTGTTTTCCTCATTGGACGCTTCGACTGTAATGAACAAGAATAATTTTTTGAGATAAGAATCTTGTATATTTATAAAATATAACTAGTTGTAGATAAAAAGAATAGTAAAATATAATTGATTTGAGTGTGAGAAAAAGAATTTCTTAAATTATTTTCATATTTTTTAAAGTTACATGTGTACAAAACCTCTTTTCTAAAAGATTTTGCGCAAAAATGACCTTGACATTGCCTTCACTCCAACCAAAAAATGATTTTGAAAAGGTTTGTCCAACTCGTGCAACAGGCAATCCTTCCGACCAATCACGGCACCGTTCCCTTATCCCGAAAGACGCAAGTTACCACCCCCTGCCAAAATTCTAGAGGGTCACTTCCGTCCGTTCTTCGGACAGTGTTTTGATAAGCGTTGTGCGAGAGGGGTTCACTTTCTGTTCGCTAGCGCGATTCTTAAAACTTGGTGCTAATATTTATCCAAGACTTGGATACTAGAAAAAGTCGCTGTTTTTCTACGAGATTTTCCGCATCTTGTTTTATAAGATATACGTTTTATTTTAACTATATGGTAAGAGACACTTTTTGTTACAGATATTTTTGATTTTAATGTAGAAATTTTAGTTTCAAAGTTTACAATTTTCATATAAATGTTATTTTTGTGGAAGTAAGATATTGTACGAATGTAACAGCATATAGATTTTTAAAAAGAAATGTTTTAATGGATTCGATGCTTAAATATTTTACTTCAGAATGAATAAATAGCTATATATTTTTCTTGCGGAAAACTTACGGACGACAATTTCTAATTCATGTGTAACATATGAAGGGTCCACAGGAATGATGATTTTGATGTTGTCCACTTTTGATGTTTTTTCATATTTTATTGATTCATTTTATAGCATAAGTTTTAATTTTCACTAATCTTATATTAGTTAATTAAAAACACTATTTTATCAAAAATTATTTTCAAACTATTATTCCCTTTAAAATCGTCATTTTATGGGGGAGTAAATTTAAATTTTCGTTCCATTCGAAAGTTGGACTTAAGTTTTTTTTTACAATGAACCCTTTATATGTTTGATATTATTTTATGAATTCTGAATGTAAATAAAGTGATTGCGAAATACATGTGCTTTGAAAAAAATATTTAATCTCTAATAAAAATTTTTTTTTTTTAAATTTCGACTAAAATAGTGTTTTGGATAGAATTATCTTGAAACAACTAATGGTTTTATAAGAAGTATTTGTATTGACTAGTCTTATAGAATTTTGAAATTATCTTTTAAGACTCGTTTGATAGGGTTACATTGAAATAGTTATAATAATTTTTATACAAGTCCTGTTTCGAATAAGAAATATATTTGTATGTTAGAGGAAAAACATAATTAAAAAGAAAGCTTCAAAACTAAAAATATTTTTCCTCGTTTTCTCTCTCAAAGATAGAAAATTTTGTTCTGTATATCCATCCCATGCATTACAAACAGTAATTAGTATAAACATGCATTTCAAAAGAAGCTTTTCGACCCAATTATATGCATTATAGCAAGAGTACCAATGATATTAAAAGTTATAACAGACATGTTAATCTTGATAGCTTTCACAAAATCAAAGGGAAATGTTCCTAAATAACTTTCGAGAACTTGTATTTTTAATTCAAACTGTTGTTTGTTCCCTAAAGGGGTGATTTTTCTTTTAACAAACAGATTATTCAAACTGCATTTTTGAATGTTGTATAAAATGTTTTAAATACAGCAAAAAGGCATTGTGACACAATCTTGCATATCGGCATCATCAATGTTCCATCACATAGTCACGTGTTGACGACGCAACTTTTGTCCCGGAAAGGCAGATGACGTGATCATTGCCTAAATTCGCGGAAGGTTTCTCTCCACCTTAAAAAGGCCCCTCTACTAGATTATACAGCTTTTCTTTCAGTTTTCAACATCTTTTGCTCGAAATTGTTAACTTATTTCAAAATTAGCACCAATACGAAGCAAGTATTGCTGCATTTTTATCAAGTTTAAGAAATCCCGTTTCTTCTGAAACTATGGCGAGTTTTGATGAAATATTTTTTCGATGGAGGGGGGGGGGGTCGTATGTTCAATAAATAAACCAAACAGTTTCCAAACTGCTCAAAAGTTAACTTGTCTCTAACTTGTTCTTTTTATGCTTCTTCGTTTTTGAGAGGATTGCCAACTGTATAGGCGTATACTATTTTTAAAGATAAACCTAATGATTTTAGTCTCCACGTATTTTAATCCGATAATAGTTATCTTAAAAAAGCGTTTCTGGACGCCTTATATTACCATTATTTTTAATTTGAAGCTAATGTAAGAAGCCCTTTATAATTTTTCTTTTGGTAAATTTTCATCATATTTTTTTTTGTATATATTACAAAAATTTATGCGCTTTACTTCTGTTTTTGTAGCTATGAAAGAACATACTCAAAAGCTTGGTCTACGTTTGAGCGAATGGTGAAAGGTGAGAATAACTTTACATATTTGTTAATTTTTTTTTTAATTCAAATGTCTTTGTTTTATTGAAAATTTCAAACAAATTCGCGTATGCTCTTTGGAAAAATGATTGTTAATTATTTTGTATTATTTGGGATGTTATTAACTCAAAATTATTCATTTTCGGTTTATAAACTACTTGAACTTAATGATTCTTGGAAAACATAACTTTTAGGGGGAAAATATTCATAGCATATATTTTGTCAATTTTATCATTTTCGACTATTTTAATTAAAAAATATATAGTAAGTTTTCTTTTCTTTTCTTTCTTTTTTTTTTAAATGAAGCTTGTCAAAATGTTTTTAGCTAGTTTCATAACAGCATAAAATACGCACAAATTAAGTAATTAGACTATTTTCTGTGTTTTAAAAACTATTAACGCAATTCTAACAAGTGCGGTTAGCTCTAAATATTTAAATGCCTTGATAAAATGTATCGCATTCACATTATTAGTGTTATTTCGCAGTAATTTTATTTTGCAGCTATATTTAGATAATACACTTTAAATTATCACTTTCAGAACCGAAATTTAATTGTTTCTATGAAGGGATAATATTTCATGTAAATTGTTAAATGGAGAGACGTGCTGCTAAATTTACATTTCATTAGTTGTTTGTTTTGTCAGCTATTGAGGTACAAAAAGCGTTATAAAAAAAATGCCCCATTAATTTTTATACTTAATCCAATAATTTTCTGTTTCATTTGTTATGCTTCTCGAGTGCTGCAAGTAAAGGAATTGAAGGAAAAGAATATTCTACAGTATTTTTGGGAAATAGACTCTTATTACAATTAGTTTCTCATAACTATTAATTTTGACTGTCAAACGTAATTTTTCACCGTCAAGATCTTTAATAAGTATTTACTCGCCTTATCGAGCATTTTTATATCTTCAACTAAACGCCACAATAAATTTAAACTTCTTTGCTATTTATGTTTCTATTTTATCTCTAATACCCGAATGTAATACACTTTTATAAACTCAATTGTGATAGTACTATCGGAGAATTCCATCTAGAATTTCCAAATTCATATAGTTTTACAAAAACATGAAAGTTAGCTCTTATTATGATATCTCAATGGTGTAAAATAATATTAGTTAAAAAAAAGGGTAAAGAATACGAAAAGCACTTGCAATGGAGAAAAACGTAATTACTACTTTTATTTCCTTTGTTACTAAACGTACCCCGTTTTTACAAAACGTAAAACGTTACTAAACGTAACATATCTAAATATAAATTTTCAAAGTCACTATATATAATATAAATATCATTATATTATATAGCAAGTAATTTCATTTCTCAAGTTTTGCTTCGCTCCAAATTTTATACGTAAAACATTCTGGGATCTAGATCGTTCCTTGAGCTATTTTTCTTCGTGGTAGGAAGAAAGACTTGAAAAAACAGGTTAACTTGCTTTTCTTGAAAATAAATAAAAGGAAAAGCTTATAAGTTGATCACTTTACAAAATTTAGAAAATATCAGACTGACATAGCCCGCATAGCCTCTCGTCGGACCTGTTCTTATTAGTGTTAAAAAATAGAAAAAGCTTGTCAACAAAGGACTGAAAAAAATCTTGATATTTGATTTACGAAGTCAACATCGACAACTATTTGAAAGTAGTATGTGTCAAAAATCAATTGAAACAAATGTGTTATGAAACATGTAACTAAAAACTTGTATGTAACAAAATGCAATGCTAAAACCAAACCGACTCATTTTTCTAGTGAGCCTGAGCCAAGCTTTTAAAAAAATAAATAATTACATGCACAAGGTTTCAAAAATAGTTCTAACTAAGAATAGTGTGTCAAATGTGTGTGCGTGTGGATGGGGAAAGGTATGGCTTTCGAAGTTTTTCTTTCCCTCTTTTTTTTTTTTTTCTCTCAAAGCTGAGTCCTTCTTCCTGCTTATTTACTCTTCCCTTTCCTTTTTTCTCCATTCATTTTCTCCCCAACTTCAGCTGTAAACCAAGGTCGTAAGGGGAGTGAATTGAAAAAAAGAAAAAAAGCTATGGTCAAGGTGACCTGGTCAGTAGGACGCCAAAATGACCCAATGAGTCCTTTTCTGTTGAGTTCCGAAAACTGCTTCAGCAGGAAATGGAATATAGTATTAAAACATTTTCGCACAACCAATTGGGAGCAATATTTCGGAAAGGTGAGTTTTCAATCATGGAACGCGTAGTTAAAATATGACGTAAAAGGATACAAGCGAATTAAGAAATATTTTTAGTCTAGTTTATTTTGTTAAGTTTAAAAAAAAAGGAAGCCTTTAATGAATGAATGAGAGTTGAAAATTAGTTAAGTTTGAAAAATAAGGGAGCCTTTAATGAATGAATGAGAGTTGAAAATTTGAAAATCATGTTGGGTAGCAGCAACTGTGAGGACTATCACTTTAACGTCTCATTGCCCAAGCATAGCAGCGTTACTCCCACTGATGTATAGAGAAATTTTTCATGGAAGGGGTTTTTCTTTTATTTCCACTCCCATGTAAATAGATAGATATAAATATATAAATGATAGACATATATAGGTTGAGAAAATAGAAAGGCAACTAGAGAAAGAGGGACTGCGAGAAGGACCTGTCATACATGAAAGTAGAGCGGTAGACACGTGTAGAAATAATTTTTCGGAAAAGAAATTTGTTGAGTGGCGCTGTGCTGTTATACATTTTGTGCCTGCTTGGGATGGGTTATAGATAAATAAATGTAAATGCATAGATAAATGATAGATAGGTATCAATAGGTAGAGGAAACAGAAAGGCAACCAAAGAAAGAGTGACTACAAAGATTCATCATATCGCTCGTTTGGAAGAAGAGTGCCACAATACGAAATATTTAATTTTCTTTTTTTTTTTCACTTGAAGACCTTCAACAGACGTTATTTTCTTTGGAAAATAATGACAGATTTTTTGTTTTAATATTAACCACTGGAGAGCACATCAAATTTACTTTTCTTAATGCAAATTGCCCGAAGAGTTCAACTTCAAACGCTCTCCTGTAAAATTTTATTTCTTCGTATTGTGGCACTCTTCTTCCAAATGAGCGATATATGAAACTAGAGCGGTAGATACGTGTAGAAATAATATTTTTCGGAAAAGAAATGTGTTGATTGGCGTTAAATAAAATTTGCCTGGCGAGGGATGGATTAGAACACTATCTACCCTGCTCTACGCCACTGGTTTCTCCTATCGTTTATACAAGTTTCCTCTAAAGTTTCATTTTTCTTTTTGTCTATAGAAGTAATTTCTATCAGCGATTTCTAACTTTTATTTAAAAAGATATCAATTGAATAGATATTTTCTTTTACGTCACATACTATTATTGCTTGCTTCTTGTAATTCTTTCTTTTCTAATGCAAATTAATTTTAGATATTTTCTTCATTTTGTTCGTAGTAATCCAGTAGTTGCCAATCAGTTTCGACTTTTGGTTGCTGAGTTTCTCTCCTGATGTTATTCTTTACACAAAATTGATTACGTGCAATATTGGCGATTAAGAAAAAGATTAACTTCATTTTAAGATATCCAAGAGTGATTGTGTTTATTGAACAAAGTGCAAAGGGTGATCGTTTGATAGAATTTTTCTAGCAAGCAAACATTTGCAAAAATTATGAAACAAAAGGCATACTTTCCAGAAGGTTATTTTCGTTCAAACATTTGAAATTTATTTTCGGAATTTTTGACCCAATGATGAAAAGCATAGGATTATCCTCACAGAACTAAAAACCTTTTACAACATCATGACAGTATCAAGTCCGAAATTCGGAATCTTCCGAACTTCGGCTTGTCCAAACATTGGAATATTATTACTCCTTTATATTACATCCCCTTTTTTAAAATCTACGAGGCAAAAGAAACTCGTGACGTGGGGGTGTATGTCGTAGATATTCTCCGCATTTTGGCGGGATTAAAGATTCTGCCGATTGTCATTTGATGGAAAAGTAATATTAGCTTTAAAAAATCAAAAATAAAATAGTATAGATTGGAAAACGTCCAGACTTTGGAAGTTTCCGAATTTTCGCATGTCCGAATTTGGGTCTGTATTGATTTACTATATTGATTTTCCTGCTTTCTTTTTTCGAAAAGTAAAGAAATAAAGGACATATTCAGCTACAAATTAAAAGATAATTGTTCTTTCGAAAAAGGCTTTCGCAATTATTGAATTATTAATTATCAAATTTATCACTCTCGAAGCTATTACTCACATTTATTATTGTCCACACTGAAGGTCTAGCGAAATGATCTCGAAAAATAAAGTTTCTTTTTTTGCCATTTTCTAAATGCTGCAGTATCAATAGAATTTTGAATATTTTGCAAAAAACTTCGCACTTAGATCATTGCTCATTTTTTGCCATCCACCCAATGTTAGAAAGATTATAACTTCAACTTTAGATTTAAAAGCTTTTTTTTTTTTTTTCTACCACTGTATTCCCAATTTTGGTTTCTAATTGAAAAGTGACTGCATACCATCTATCTTCCTCTTTTCACTTCGCTGGCATTGGAGAGTGAAGAATGACCATTGTCAAAGCTGTGAGTTCCATTCAAATGCCATGCCCCAGAATACCCTGGACAGTGGTCAGTGGTTGCCTTTCTGTTCTGAACTTCCTTATTTATGGCTTTTAAATTCTTCACTCCCTCTTCTACATTTGAAGTTCTTTTTATTGTGGTTGGTGGAAGAGTAGCGAGACATTCCTCCTCGGGCGATTAGGCTTGAAAAAGTCGTTGTCATTCTATGTCATAAACTAAGAATGAATGGTAATTTTGTTCGAAAGGTGTGAAAACCTGTAATGAAGACTGTTCTGTTGTTGAACTTCATCGAGAAAATATGACAGAACAAGAGTGCCTCATTGTATTCAAATAGTAGTATTTTATGCATGTGAAGATCGAAGATCATTAGTTATGTCTTTCATTTCTGAAATGTGAATTTCCCGTTGATTCTGACCATTTTCTTGACTTTTCTTGATATATAATCTTGTGTTAATTAAGCCGAATCACATTTCTGGTATCATAATTAGTATGGAGTTTGAATCTGAGGGCATGCACAACGCCAGCGGTGTAGGGAAAGAGATTTTCAATTAATTGTTCAACGTGGATATTCAGCTATCAAATGGATCGTCATAAAATAGCAATAATTAAATTTTCAATATGTTTTTAGTGATCATTTTATCCTTCAGTAAAGCAATGCATTTTTTTTAGCTCGAGAATTCTGTTGGTAAATACACTTATTGCTTTTGAAGATCGAGCATCGGCGATTTGTTCACTGTATTTTTTTTTTCACTAACTGTTGTATTAGTCAATTCCCCTCGCCCCAACTTCAACTTCCAACTGCTTTAAAAATGTTGTCGACTCATATCAGATTGTATCTGGTTGTCGTAGTTGTACAACTTTATGGTAAACAATTCAATTTTTCATTTAATGAAAAAGTAAGGGGACGGGAGATTTCTTATTCTAGTTTGAAACGTGTTTGAACAACCGAGTATTTCGATGCATGTGTACAATTATGACTGCAAAAACGAAATTAAAAAAAAAAAAGAAGAAGAAAAATCAAGCTATCGGACATATTTTCCGGTTCCAAAAAGTATTAAAACAATTATGACTACAAAGAGAGAGAGAGAGAGAGAAAGGGGAAAAAAAACAAATTATCGGACATCTTGTCATTTTTGTTTCAAAAAATCTTAAGATTTTCATATTGTACTTCAATTTTGTTATTCTTGTGTGCTATCATTATTTTCGTAGATATGTGCGTGAGAATATTGAAGGGAAAAGGAGCATATTTTCATTGAAACTTTAAAATCAGTATTTTCTGAGGGAATGACTTGTATGATTCGATAATAATTTAAACCATCTTTAGCGAATACTCATTTTCTATTCATGTGCATCAGCTTATCTTAAAATCTTTCAAACTTAAAACAGTTTTTTGATTCATTTAACAATATCAATTGGTGGTACTGGATTGGCCGGAAATAGAAGAAAATTGCCATTCTAAGAGCGGAGCTGGAAAAAAAGGACTTTGACCGTTACTTGACAGTCTGTATAAAAATGCCGCAGTACCCCACAGACCTACTTCCCTGCGCATTGTGTGTTTATCTTGCAGAAGTAAACCCTTTGAGACCCAATCACTTTCCCCTCCCTGTTGTGAACATCTGGTTTTTAACAAGCGTCGGTGAAAATTTTCTACCTTCCCCAACATCCCTTTTTAATTTCTTTTTTTCCCTCCTTCTATTTTTCTTTGGAAGGGGGTTCTTGAAAGGGAACTTTTTTTTCAGACTTGCTTTAGCTTGCACTTTCCTTTTCTACGAAGGATTCTTTTCTTCCTTGAGAAATACTAATAAGGGTACAAATATGTTTTCATTCCTAACATCGTCATCAACATCGTTGTACAGCAATTCGTATTTTTTGGATGATAACTTTTATAAGCTTCAACTTTGTGCAATTTGCATCTCTCGAAATATATTTTTTGGGGAAAAAAAAAAAAAAAAACGATTTTACGGAACATATAGAAAGCCGACTTTTTGGTTTATAGCGTTCTATACAGAATAGTTAATAACACCATATACTTTCTACGCCAATGGCGGCCTTAGTTCTTTCAGGGTCCTGAGCGATTTATTTTCGTAAATCTCTGCATTTTGTAAAGGAAAAATAGAAACAAAATATTTAATGATAGATTAATTATAAATCAGATGTATGATCTCTGATAAATGTATATATAAATAATTGAGTCAAATTAATGACTAATATTAACAAAGTATTTTTTCTCAGTAAAATCCTATACACATTATATGGGGCTCTCAGAGAAGTCAATACCGTTGAGTAAGAATTGAAAATTTTAAGCCTTTTTTTTTTTTTTGAAATTCTGTTTTTTTAAATTTAATTAGAAAAGTGTAATCATAAATATGGCATATACTTTTCTGTGACAGCTTAATAACTATTATCCCTTCCATTAAAATTTTCAAAACTGAGAAATTACCGAAAAATGGAGCTCAACATATTATGACTTCTGAGAGAGAGAGAGAGAGAGACATATGCAAATTATTGAAATTAATTGATACTTTTACTGGTTTTAATAACCTACTAGCAGTCAGCTATAGAGGAATTTTAACAAAAAAGACTTATATTACAAAAAAAAGAAGACGATATTAAGATATTTTTGGTTTTCTTATAGTACGCTGTTCGTCTCAGAGAGAAATAGAAGAAACTTTTTCTCAAACATTAAACAAGGTTCGAGGTTTGATGTTCAGACAAGGTAATTAATTACCTAAATAAACGATGCGATTAAAAATTAAGTTTTTTTTCAACTTCAAAACAGTGCGGTCCGTGTGTTATGGCTCTAACCTTGTATTTTCATCAACTTAAACAAAACACTTTTAGCTATGCAATCTGCAACAGCAGTTTAATTTTGGAACAACCCCTCTGGCAAACCCTTTCCCGCCCCAGCGATAAAAAAGGATTTGCTTCTGGTTCTTTCATGCTTTAGATCATTTCCGTTTCTCCATATAGAGGTTACTCGAAGAGCTCCTTCTCGCTGTCCCCTGATATGTGACCACCCGGAGCACAGAAACAGCAGCGGCCATTTTTTCTTTTCCGGTTTTTCTCTTTTTATAATGAAGGCACCTGTTGCTGTTTTGTGCGGAAACACTTTTTGAGTGATGTGGGAAACCGCAGTTGTAAAGGGTTGTTAAATCGAGTGTTGAAAGTTTTGTGTGATGGTAGGCTTTTGTTCGTGATGACTGCCCTGCTGGCAATCCGATGGATAACTTCACTTATCCGATGGATAGCTTCACTTTTAGTGAAGGGAAAGCTTAGAAATCGAAAGTGAATATGCTTTTCTGTAGTAGGTCTGTTCGAAATCGAAATTCTGAGGATTGTTACATTTTAAAATGCTTCTTCAGCTGGAGAATTTACGATATTTAGCTAAATTTGATTACCGCGTTTAGACATAATTAGTAATTTCAAAATCTTTATCGCGATAAAGCATTCTTATAGACAATTTTTTCCCCCTTGTGAACACTTTTCAATATTTTTATAAAAATCTGTCTTTTTGATTCAAGTTATATTATCTCATTATGACATTCACGAATGTTTAAAACGTTATGATTTGCAAAAATTAAAAGGGAAATGAACAGTTTAAGAGTTTCTTGCTATAATGCTCTTTAAAGTACTCCTTCTCAAAACAGGAAATAAAGAAAGAGAAAAGAAAAAAATGGAAAAAAAAAGCAAGAAGGTTTTTCTTTTCTTTTTTGCAAAAATAATAAAACAAACAATCGATTGATTTCAGGTTATTCAAAATTTGAGACAAGAAATATTCCATATTCTAGGGGGGGGGGGGGCGAGATTTCCTGCAATTTGAAACAGTTCTTTTTTTCTTTCTTTCTTTTTTTTTTTTTAAATATTTTTTTTCTTAAAATGTAATTCTTAAAATAAAATATAATTATTCCTTTGTATTCTATTAAACTTTTGAATGGTCTGTGAATACCATTGGGGTTGAATATTTTCTTGAACTGATTCGAGACAAATTCAAAAGCAACTATGCAAAAAAGATTTAAACTTCCACAATAAATTGTTCAACATTGCTGTAGTTTTAGAGCCTCAAAGAGAGCAGTACTTTCATAATGTCATTCTGAGGCTACACCTCCATTTTCTTTTTTCGGATAGAGTAAGTGGCTTGTCCAGTAGTGTTTTATTAATCGTTCGCCTGTCTAATCATGGACGCAGGATGCGTCACGATCGAACTGAAGTACTATCGACGGCCAACTATAAACCTCTAGATTGTCTTTTACACCAGGCCCCGGCTTTCATTTACGACTTTCACCGCAGTCCTCCATTTTACACACACAAGGACACTTACTTGATAGATTGATTGGTAAGACTGCGAGAGAACTGAGCTGAGCTGGCTGTAGGCAGAGTTGATTTTACTTGGGTTTGAAGGAGTATTGTAACGGGCCCTTTCTACAACTAGTCGTGAAGGAACATCTGCTCATAATTACGAAACTAAGAACAATTATTTATCATTTCATTTCATCTAGATAGCATAAGCGAAAAAAAGAAAGGGAAAAAAAGCATTTTTTTTAAACAAAGTTGTTTAATGTCAATTATGTCATGCTATAACGTGAATGAAGCTATCGATGCTCTAAAACATTTTCAAATGCTCCTTTCAAAAGACATGTATTCGCTCTTACACACGAGAGTGCAGCAAAATATGAGCTATTGTTTTGAGCCTTATTGCCAATTCTACTATAGTTAATGTACAAGTGAGGAGTTTTGCCATATCTCTAACTCCATTTGCGCAGCCAGAATTTACCTTCTGGGGGGGGGGGGGGTCATAACAGCCCTTACTAGAATAAAAACTCATTTTAGGTTTGGGAGGAGTGACCTCTTCGCTGCGTCCCTCTAGGCGCAAATTTTGGTTACATTAGTGCTCCCACATACACACGCACATAACTGAAACAACAAAATTATTAACGAAAGCGGCAAAAATGTTTGATCAAGTAAAATAATTTTATTTCGTTTTTAAAGCGATTTCTAAGAGGTGGATTACTTATTTAGAGCGTTTGCTTGCTTTCCCACGCAACGTCTTTTATTTATATACAGCTAAATCTTAATGTTTTCTACATTTTCCGAAATTTAGTTACTATCGGCAGACTGTCAATGACTAAACACTATCTGAAATTCGGATATGATACTTACACATCATGACCTGAAAATTATTTCACAAAAAGAGTAAATTCATCTTTCTTTGAGAAGGAAATAATGGTAAGTGCTAATAAAACATAACTATGAGGGTTGCATACAACTGAATTTTCGGTCTCTGCTGGGAAATTCACAAAAAAAAAAAAAAAAAAAGCAGAACTTTTTTTGCTCACGAGCAACACCGATTTCATTAACAATTTATGGTCATTTCGGAAAAAAAGAAAAAAAAAGTCCTCAAGGGAGCTATCCCCACCAGAGCTGCGGTCAAATTTAGGGCACCAAACTGAAATTAAACTTGAATTCATTCTCCCAAAAGCCATTGAAGTCCTGCAACGTTGCAGCCGACTCAGCTGAGAAGCTGCCATCCCTTCGCTCTTCCACCTCCCTTCCTTTCATGTATAATTAATTCTTAGGTCCTAAAAACCTTTCTTCCTTTTTTGTTCTGTTTCCACCTCACACCGCGGACTGGTTATAAATAAACTAATACTTGTCCCGAGATTGACTTTTACGAGCATTTTTTTCCCTCGGCGTTGAGCCTGTTTTAGGCAGTATGTCTTTCCCTCCCCTGATATTTTTATTTTTGGAGGGGGGTGAGAACAGGAGAGAGAGGAGGCGGGTAAAAAAAGGTAATGCATTTTAGTGGCACGCGCCCCCTGGCTATATTAACATGCTGAAGTGAATAAGACTTGAATGCATTTAATGCACAATTCCCCCTGTCTGGGCAGCTTAGTAAAAACATAAAGAGGAAAAATGAAAGTTAAAAAAAATATATTATTTGACTTAATCCATTTGCACGGTTCCGGCATTCTTACGCATATATTTGTACTTTGTTCCCAGGATTTTAATTTTCGGCTTTTAATTGTGATATATTCGAATATAAGGAATCATTATATCGATCATTTGGAAGAGTGCCACAATACAAAGAAATGAAATTTTACTGGAGAAGCGTTTGAAGTTTAACTCTTCAGGAAATTTGCTGTACTCTCCTGTGGTTAGTATTAGAACAAAAAATCGGTCATTATTTTCCAAAGAAGATAATGTCATTTGAAGGTCTTTAAGCGAAAAAAAAAAGAAAATTAAAAACTTGGTATTGTGGCAGTCTTCTTCCAAACGAGCGATGTATCATAATATATGGTACCGAAAAAAAAATAGCAATTTGTACTCAACCCGTGCAAATCATTATTTTTAAGATACATACAAGAAAACTTTCAGGAAGTTGATACTTAAATTATGACACACTATGGTTCCTTATATTTGAATGCATGAAAATTAAAAGCCGAAGTTTGAAATCCCGAGAATGAAGTACGCGTAAAAATGTTTCATCTGTGCTAACGGATTGAGAAATTTCTTTTAAATCCTAATTAACGTCGTAAATAATGCGTTTAAGCAAATATCTTGTTAGTTGTTTGTTGAACTTTTCTCGAAGAAGAGAATATGATTCATTTTTTTTCGTAGGGCATATGAAGACAAAAACGTTTTTTATTTTGAATAGCAGAGAGAAGTGTCTCTCTCTTCTCTCTCTTTTTAGGCTCTTTCTTTTTCAACTTTGCAACAAATCAAAAATATTTCTATAATTATTTACTTATTTGTGAAAGTAAAAAATCTGATGTGGACACCACATCACTCCCATCTCTATTAAATGATAAATATTTTTTATAACTAAAAGACGATTTGCGTTGAAATCTGAAAACCTAAAGTTTGCTTGAGTCTTTCACCCTGATAGCTGGTCTGAAAGTCAAAAATTTGATTTCTATCTTGTAGCAGCATGATTACAATTGTATTCTGTTGAAAGCACCCAAAATACGTGTGAGGCAATTTTTGTTCTTACTGAAACGGGAGAGGAATTGTACTTTTTATGTCCAAATTATTTTATTTATTGTATTTGTATAATACAAAGAAAACGAAAGGGATCTTTAGCATTTTTTTTTTTTTTTTTTGAAGAACGTGGACGCTCACGGTACAAATATTGCAGGACTGTGTCACCGAGCATAATTCAGTTATTAAGTTTGATCAGTTATAATCAGTTAATATCAATTTTTTACCTACCCACTCTTGATTTTATTCTACGTTTTCTCCCCCTTTTATCCTTCAGACGTTTCAGCAGACACTTTTTTTTTTCTCTCTCTCTCAATTTTTAGTATTTATTTTATCTACCTTTCATCACAGTTACTTTAATAATTCCAAAACTCTGGGCCGAATTTTCCCGTACTGCTTGATTCCACGATCGCTTAGAATTTTCCAACCGTCAATTATTCTACTTCAGTTACTTTGCACAACTGTGTTTCAAACTTTTGTATACAACTCCTAAGTTTTACAGCACCAAATCTTTAAGCAGCTCAGCTGTAAGTTTCATATAGTAGCCGATCAAACTTTGCGTCACTTGGAAAAAGTAGTCCGAAAGTTTCTCTAAAGAACTAAATATTTGAAGAGGAAAAATCGCTCGTTAAAAAGTTGTACAAACTTGCTTGTCTTCGTTTAAACGCCTTGTTCAAGCGACCATAAAAGTTCCGGTTTTACGTGCCAAGGTCCGAATCCCGTAAAACAGACAGTGGAAAACCTTTATTTTGTAAAAACATACCAATCCGACGTGTAAAAGAAACACCTTTTAAACACTTTCGTTTGTAGTTAAAAATTCACAGCAAATACGTGGTCCCAGATCTCTGGGGTGAAATAGGAGTCATGGATTGTATATAAAATTCCTTTGCCTCAACACCTCAATAAGCAGCGGGAAACACAACAAAACCTACACTAAATTACCGCTTTGTGTTAAGAAATAACTAAGTTTGTTCAGTTAGTGTAAGATTGCTAAGAATGGATTCATTAAAAAGTCATATGCTTTCGGAAGAGATCGATCTTGCTGCTAGAACTTAATTAACTTGGAATACAGAAATTTATACGTGTGCAATTTGAAACCACCAACCAGCAGTTTATTTGCGAGAAAGAAACCTGGTTCCTAAATACAGTAGATTATTCCTATAACTAAACCAGTTGATTTCACATGGACAATACCTTTTTGAGAAAGTTTTGTTGTCGATTAGAGATTTTTGCTATAATTTAGCTCAAAATATTTGGTCATGACTATTAATTAAAAGATTACATAAAAAAATTATAAATTTACTATTTTTATAGCGTAAATAAACTCAAAACTGAACACAAATTGGTAATTTAGTGAATAATCTGTGTTAGTATTTACTAGCGTTTATTTTACTTGATAATTCCGTTAATATTTGTTTTTGAACAAATAAACTGCCCAAAAAATGACACGATTATTTTTACAGAAGACGTTTTTTGAGGTGATACTCAAGTCATTTTAATAAATATGTTTTGTTTCGCTCGAATTTCAATTATTTACCACGTTTAAATTTTTCCCATATTATTACACGAAAATAATTTTTCATTCGTACATAGCTTAATTTTATTGTAAACTGGTGGTACCCGCACGGCTTTGCCCGTAGTTGAAAATTAAAAGGTCTTTTGGTTCGCCTGTATATTTACATATAATGTATGGTGAATTTCTCGCCAATTGGCTCACCCATGTTACAGTTCCATGTTATGATAACTTGGTAATTTACTCGTCCATCTTAAAATAATTTTGCTCGAGAAAATGTTCTTAAAATTGGAATAGAAAAAGAACAAAAACGAATTTTCAAAAAAATCGCTTCGAGGTGTACATCCTCATGCTACAAACTAACTTTGTGCCAAATTTCATGAAAATTGGCCGAACGGTCTAGGCGCTATGTGCGTCACAGAGATCCAGACACCTTGACAGAGAGACTTAGAGCTTTATTATTAGTAAAGGAGATAAAGAAGAAACGGTTTCAGATTATTCGTGTTTATCTATTTTCCACGACACCATTCCCGGTGATTAGCCTGGATAGTCGGAAGTGCAATGTTAATATATTAATTCTTAATGGTATTTGAGTGTTTTTTTTTAATTCGGATTTTTAGGTTATTTATTCTGTTTACCTTTGTAATAATGTAACATTAGACAGATTCCCCCATCTATTCCTCAACTGCCTTTCTTCAAAAAATATAGCGTGAAGAAATACCAATGAAATAAAAACGAGACAGCGTTTAACTTACAAGTTAGAACGAGACTTTTTTGGAGTTGTTTATCCGAAGATCCGTGTCCTGAACCAAAGCAGGGGGAAGTAAAAACAGAAGTTAACAGGGAATAAGTTAAGACGAAAAGGGGGCTCCTCTGAAAGGGAGAGAACAGTTATTGCTTGAAATAGAGTAGTCTTGAAGAGAAGAGAAAAAATTCAAGGTAAAAAAAAAGAGGACAAAAAATGTCGTGCGAGGGGTCGGGGCCGTGAAAAGGTACCGCATATGCTTGTCGCGTGTACAGGAAACGCAACTGCTTTTAACCTTGCTCAGAAACTAGTTCACGGACATTAAGAACTGCACAAATAAGCTATTTCTTCTTCTAAAAATGAATTTGTTAATGTTGTAGAGCAATTTTTAAATTCAAATCTGAAAGGATTTGAATAAGTTTCATTTAGCTGTATCCAACGTCATGCATAGCAGTGACCATGGGCAAATTTGAAAAATTATTAATTGATAATGTACATTTTTATTTAAATCAGACTACTCAAAATTAATTAATTGAATCTTTAATTTTAGATTATCATAGATTAATTATAACTTAACGTATTAAATGCGCCCTTACATTTTAAAATTAAAAGCATTTAACTGTGCAACTAAATTGTAATTTGCGCTGTAAAATTAGCAGTTTTACCATAACTCTAGACAAGAGGTGAAATGGTTCCAGTAACGAAGGTAAGGTAAAATTTACTAAAACAAGAGCGTTAACGTTATTGAAAAGCTGAAAGGAAACTATCAAAAATGATTATAGATACTGATAATTTAATTATTTATGATAAATACATTATATATCATGTATTTAATTTATATATGATCATTTGATTTAGATAGCTTTGAGGATATTTTTTTCATAAGTTGTATTAACTTAATGAAGTACAGAATTTGAAATACAAATAAATTTCCTTCTTTTGTTTTTCTCTCAACATTTGCTACAAATGTAGCACGTTGCTGCACTTTGAAATATTTCTAAAGAATTTGTCATTAATAGACAAAAAAGTAAATCATCAAATGAAAGTTAAAATTATGATCCATTATCTACATTCAAGTGTCCGGCCAGAGGAAATTTGGGTCCGTTCAAAAGACCCTTCACAAAATTCTGATCATCCAGAATGGACCCTTCACAAAATTTCAATTGACCAAATAGGACCTTTCACAAGCGCATTTATTAATAAAACTGCACGCAAACCGCAAATCTAACCTAGATATTGATACATTACTTCGGTTTAAATTTTGAAATTTCAGGCGGAAAATCACAAATTTCTTTAATATTCACAAAAATAGGATCATGTGAAAAATCCTGGACAGATCCCTGACATCGCGACTGCTTACACTTCTTAAAGTTAGATAATAAACAAAATATCAAGTTTTCCCTTCCCAACAAAATACTTTGATTAGTTCAAAAATTTAATTTTTACTTTTTCTTTTTTTATCGCTCTTGTTTATAATACTATCGCGTTCAAATAGTGGTGTAGTTTCGATATTCTATGCATTTCGAGAAAGAAACTTGATTTGCCAGATGGTTCAAGCGTGAACGGGGAGAAGGGAAGTATCTTCTTTGGGGGAGGAGGGGTGTCAGAATTTCGAATTGAGCTCATGTGATTTATAGGGCAATAAAAATCTGAAGAAAGCGGGGGAGGATACACAGTAGTGGAAATGCATCCATATTAGCAGCTGTTGTTTGGGAGCCACAGTTAGAGTTTTAAACTCCGTCACGAATAATTCTTTGGGGGATTTTTTTTTTTTTTTTTTTTTTGAACGTTAATAAAAATAAAAACAATTGTTTATAATAAAAATAACAATTAATAATAAATGTTTTACTTTTGTTTTCCCAATTGAAGTTCATACGTTTCCTTTAAGTGTGTCTTTATGTCCTATAAAAAGCAATAATAAAAATAAAATCAAAATATATTTCACTTAATTTTTGATCGCATGTCGTAATTGAATTTCCTGGACAAGACAAATCGGACTAACTAAACTTTTCAATAGTTTGGCAAACAGCCGAATAAGGTTTTAATCTCGGTTAAACAACAACTTCCCTATAAAAACAAATTATTTTAATCGGAACCAAGCGATTTTGTTTATGTAGGTATGTAAGAAAAGCTATTTTATTTATTTATTTGCAATTAAAGTTAAGTTATTTTCACCACAATAACTCTAAATTAAAAGTTTGATATTTGGAGAAATGAAGTTATGTAGAATTTACTTAATTACTATTTAAACACACACACACACACACACACAAATTTTCCGTGTAAACAAAACTTAAAAATTCTTATTTTAATCAAAGCTTCAAGTTTCTTTTCTCTTCTGCTTTTCTTTAACGTGGAAATATTTATTTTAGTTATTACTCCCTAATGTTCTTCAGTTAATGTGGTTGGTGTTTAAAAAAAATAAATAAATAAATAAAAATAAAATTTTGGTTCTATAATCTTAGATTTTTGCGTAGTTAAAAAAAACTCTGATGGACCCTTGCAATGTTGTTAAAAGTTTAATTCTTAGCGAAATTTAAATGCTAGCCTACTAAGCCGACCAGAGAGAATCATTTCCCTTAAGTGAAACTCAAATTCGTAGCACAAAAGTCGTCTGAAAAACTACTCTTTCTGTCTTCGTGCCCGAAGACATTCTGACGACTGGAGAGGTACCTATTATTATGCTCCCTATGTGGAACCAATTCTGACCCAACTGTGAGAAAGAATAGCGTAACTCTTCTTCGTAATCCTCTAGTCATTGATTAATAGTTCGAAAACTGTTGTAAAGGTATTGCATTTGGAGGAAATACTTGTACAGGTTTCTTTTCACTGCTCTTCTACTTAAAAAAAGGCAACCATTGTGTGCGTTACAGGTAGTTTTGGGGCTAATCTTTTAGTCTAAAAGATTTATGTAGTCTGGGTGGACCTTTTCCTTTCAACTGGCAAACCCGTCCATGCGTTTTTCGAAGCAGGAACAGCTACATGTATTACGCAAAATACAATGTCTGAAAAGAAGATGGTAAAGGGGAGTAACTTTCTTCATTGTTTGAAGTTAGAATGTTGTCTTCTACAATACTTTTTTTTTTTTCTGGAGATGCGAATTATTTTTCTGAAGATAATCGTGGAAAAAGTAACATTAATTTTGGTTTAAATTTTTTGGTATACCCCAAATTGAAAGTTGTAGCACAATATAAATATTGGTTTGCGCTCATACCCACATGAGTATTAAAATTACGTATGCATTTGCGTTTGCTGCTATTGTGTTACTGAAACTCATGTGAGAATATTTTTTCCATGTATTCATTAAAATGGTATTCATTTAGCGCCAAATTCTCATATTAGACAGTTTGTAAGTGCTTCGAGTCTTTTCCTTAAAACACAGATATCAAAGACTTTTCGAAAATAGTATTATCCCGATTCTTATAATGAAATTTTCATGCACTGGCACAGTATTTACCAAGTAATATATTGATGAAAGCTGGCGTTGAACTCTTTATGTGGTTTTACCATTGTTGGGATTTTCAATACCAAAGAGTTGAACAACCTCGGTGGAGATATAACTTTCGTTCACTCCAAATATAAATTATGCTTTTCGACAATCATAATTTATTGGCCACGCGACCGTCTACACCGCACGACATTGGTTAAACTAATGACTTGTCGGCATTGTGGTTGCAAAAGGGTTTTTGAATTTTGCAGGGGACGAGGTCGACCTTTAACCGTTGGGTCGCGTGGCAGCTGGTCATCGAAACTCTTCAAGACAGATGGGGGAGTCGAGACAAATTAGCCCAGTGGTGTCAGAACCACGGTACGTAAGGGGGTAGGGGTTTTCCCCGGGAAAATTTATGTCCCTGCGGTTTTCCATCTTGATTGCTTTTTCCACAATCAGATTTCCCACTTTTACCGTTAACCCACCCCTCTCCCGACCCCTTTACTTCTAAACAGCTGTGCAGAGCACACACGCACCAACCATTTGAAGTCTTAATCTCAGCACTTGGGAATGAAGAGAGTGGGGGTTAATGAAAAATTCTAGAATAAATCACTCCCCTCTTATATTCACCTAAAACTACATGACAAAACAGAAAGCAGTTCGAAATCGAATCGAATCCATTCGTACCAAACTATAGGGAGAAAATTCCAAATGCCTTGAGAGCACTTAATCGTGCATTTCCTCTCAAAGGTTAACTTCAAAGCATTTATACTGCAATAAATAAACTAATCATTATGCTTATCGTATTGAAATATGATATGAACAAAACTAATAGATTTTAGACACATCGATGTTTTTTTTTTTTTTTGTATTTTAAATCTAACTCTTTTGTTTGTCTATCATGTTCTTGCTATAACACGATTCGTAATAAACGAGCTTTAGTCTTCATGTGAAATCACTCCCTTCATTATTTAATCAGACATTATGTCTTATAATTCCTTCTGTTGTATGTAATGGTACCGACTCAGTGGGTGCCACGGTATGCCGTAAAATGTTTATGAGGGTGATGGGCGTCTTCTCATTTCTTTAACATTTTCAGGATCAAAACATAGAAAAAAGTTTGTGGGAATCTTTCGTTTCAACTCCTTCATTATTGTAGGAAAAAAAGGGTCTAACAATACTCGAGTTTTTCTTAGTACTATTCCGTACTAAAAAAATAAAATAAATAAAAGTATACATAAATGACGGTGAGACTTTAAATTTTAATGTTCTCTCAAAGTACAATCACTGATTATCAAAACCGGATGACACAGCGTCTATTTTTTTTTTTTTTTTTTTTTTGAAGAAATTTCCAGAAAACGTTCGTGTAAAATCGTAGACATCAGCTAAAAGTGATTATGACACAACGATTCAAATGTGATTCATCGATAAAAGAAATACTTCATTATGAAAAATCCTTCCGAACGTGAGTAGTTGTTACATCTTCTCGAGTTTCATTAAAGCGAAAGCAATAAAAGAGAAAGGGGAGAAACGAAAGCAGAGGGAAGCAAAAATGCGTAAAAAAAGGGATTGTGGTTTCCCCCGCAAAATAGGTTCTCCTCTTTCATAAGATGAAATTAATTCAACCCATTCGCGTTCCCTTCGAAAAGTGTAAATATCTAATTGTGGAGAGTGAAGTATTACGTCAGTTTTGAATATAGTGGAGTTTCTGAAATGTGGGGGAAGCACATTGATTAGGCTATGTTATAAATGTAAAGTCTATCGGCTAATATATTACTAGGGGGCTTTTCTGAAAATGATCGGGGAAAGCGTTTTGAAAAATAGTTTAATCATAAGAAATTATTCTCTTATTATTCTAATTTCAGCTTAACTAATATTTGATAAAAAAATTCATAATTTGTGTTTGACTTTTGGTCAAACTTTACTGCTTGGAGAAAAATATGCAGATTCAGAACCTATCATCTCTTAGAATATTCCAACCTCTATTCTCAAACCAATATTGAATAGGGTTTGAGTGAAGTGCACTACGCCCAGAGACGCCTGGATGGGAGGTCACTGTGACCTCCCAAGAATTTCTTGATTCGGCAATTTTTGTCCGATCATCATCAGTTGGCAAGACTTGGAGTTCTATTCGAAAAAATTATCAACATTCGGCGAAATTCGGAGTTCCATTCGGCAAATTGAGAATTTCCGCTCTCCCAAAAATTTAAGTTCAGGGCGCCCCTGACTGGGCCCCGCCTTTCTGAAGACCCAACTCTATGTTTGATTTTGTAATAATCGTAAATAGATAAATTAAAAAAAATGAGTGACGTTGTTTTTTTTTTTTTTTTTTATTAATAATGATATATTCTTTGGAAAAAGTTTAAAAGAAAGAAAATGAAAATGGACAGACATGTAATCCAACTACTTTAAAAGAAAAGTGGAACTTTTATTATCATTATTATTTTGTAATTTTTATTTTAATGCTGTAAATGTAACAAGTGTTTATTTTAATATGAGGAGATATAGGGAGAAAAGAATCATTATATATACATTGCTAATGTGGATTACTATTTTAAGTAACAATTTGACAGAAAAGTTACGGTACATGAACGATAGCAATAATTTTTGGCATGTATATATTCTATGGAACGTTATTTAACAGCCCCTATCCCCATTCAGCTTGGTACACTCTCTGACCTAAATAGGTGCCACAAATCATAATCTCCAAAAAGACTGCCCTGCTATTGTCGTGCTTGGATAACTAGTTTGGTGTTTGGGAATGGACGGAAATGACAAAGTGTGCTGTTGTTCCCTGAAATCATGGCTCCCCTCTCCCTGGAAAGGATAATTCAGCTTAATTCTGTCCCATTAAGCAACGTTTAATGCGAGGATGTGAGTATGAGAAAGTAGTTGGACAAAACAAGGTCCTTCCGACCATTATTTTAAATGTATAAAACTACGCTTTGATGTTCTATCATCAGCATCCTCCCTGTTTTTTTCTTTTTCCCCTCTCACCCATGCCAGTAAATATAAATATGCAAGCAGCTTTTTTTTTAAACTGAAAAACTTACATATCAAGAGTCCTTAGGTTTGTTAATGATAAAATTTGCAGTTAGGAATTTTTTTTACGAAATCAAAAAAAGTTAAAAACGATTTATGATTCATATAATTGGTGAAGGTAAATATAGTGTACGAATTCGTTAGGGGAATATCGAAATCCAAACAAGGAAATTGATTAAAGGTTACCAGTTTAGAAACTTATAGAAATAGCAAGGGAAATAATAACTATGAGGTAACCTTATAAACATACTTCATCATACTATTAACAAGCATAGGCGGAACGGGGGGAAAATTAAAAAATAATAATAAATGAATAGAATAAAATAATAATGACACCATTTTTTTTTAAACCATAGATGATCATAACGATGAACTCGCCTTAAACAATTTATGACAGGTGAACAAGTTACATACGTTTCAGAACTAAACTGAAACCTATAACTTTTTCCTTTTAATGTAAAGAGAAGGATTTTTACTTATTGCTACATTTTTTCATTTTTTAAACTAAAAAGATTCATCTAAGCCTTAGCATTGATTTAATAACTACAGGCATGAATATTTTTGAGTCACGTGAAGCAAAAAACGCTGCACGTTTCTTTTTTTTTCTAGTATTTTATTTATATTTTGTGTAAAAATATCGTTCTTATAATTTTGAATGTGAGTACAAATGTGTTTTTTCTTTAACTTTAGGTTGGAAATATTAATTGAAGGGGTGTTTATCCTTTTCTGAAGAAAGATGCCGATTTCTGAGTGAATGATGAAAATCAGCAATTCAAGAATTCTTCTCAAGAACTTTATATAATGGCTACAACAGCACTTATATCTGAATACCGCTCAATGACATTTAAGTGTAAGGCTTCTGTATCTTCATCCATAGAATTTTCGGGATTGAGTAGTTATCCGGAAACGGATCATATGATGGCTCCGCAGCAAATAACTCATCAGGATATGGTGCACAAGAGTTTGGACAGAATACCAGATTCCGAACAATCAAGACAAAATCAGGAATCTCCCATTTCAAGCCCAGGGACATCTTCAAGCTCTCCAGTTTTAACTAACGAAGTATCAGAAAGAAACCACGATTTCGCTCTGAGAGGTTCAAGCATCGTTGACGGATCTTCCGATGACAGTGAATCTATGCCCAATGATATATCAGGATACCATGATGATCGAGATGAATTCCCTAGCCCTTTAGAGCAGTTAAAATGTGCTCTAGGAAAAAATGGTATGTTGGGTCAAAAATTGAACTTACCCTATCCATCAAAAGAGAATTGCGTCAGCAGGAATGGTGACTCAGTGGTTCAAGCAGAAGAATCATGTCTATATTACGATAGCAACGAACTTTACAAATGCCACTTATGCAATTATGCAGGAAACTCGAAACATGACTTTAATTTGCACATGAACTCTCACTTTGACCACAAATGCCAACATTGTGACTACACTTCGAGGACGGAAGGCCGTTTGAAGCGTCACATCAAGGACTTTCATTCTGCTACACCTCCAGAAAGTTGGGCTGGGACAAGGGTTCCACGGACAGATGGAAGTGGTGGTGAACAGTCAATGGATGACAGTGTCAGCTCTTCAGGAACCGGCAAATCGCGTACATACAGATGCAAACAGTGCAATTTTGTAGCTTATAAGAAAAGTGAGTTCTGGTCACACCATAAGAAGCACATAAAGGCAGAGAAATTACTAACATGTCCTCAGTGTGAATTCGTCACAGAGTACAAACATCATCTTGAATATCATATTAGAAATCATTTCGGGTCCAAACCTTTCAAGTGTAACAAATGTAATTACAGTTGCGTAAACAAATCTATGTTGAACAGTCACATGAAATCTCATTCCAATATTTATCAATACCGTTGTGCTAACTGCACCTATGCTACAAAATACTGTCATAGTCTAAAACTTCATTTGAGGAAATATGATCACAAACCAGCAACAGTACTGAATATGGACGGAACTCCAAATCCATATCCTATAATAGACGTTTATGGAACAAGAAGAGGACCCAGATCAAAGAAGCGAAAATTATTAGAAGAGCCAGAAAATAATTCAGTTTCGTCATCAGCATTAGTTCCTAGTCAACAGCAAATGAATTATTCACCTGTTCCACCACTGTTTCCTCCAAGTGTTCCTGTTATGTATCACCCTCAGTTTTTTAATGGATATCACGGAAATATTTTTATGAGACCCCCAACACAAATGGACAGTGCAGGTAATGCGTTGACTCATCACATGTCTCCATTTGGTCCAAAGCATGGAAGTCCCTTAAAATGTCTCATGTGTGACTTTGTAACTGATATGCAAGAAGTTTTTCATAAACATATGCTTTTCCATGCTGCTTCTGAAAACCAAGACCTCGTAAAATTATGTGGTATTAATTCCGATTCGATTTTGCATTTTCAAGACCAACAAATGGCAATGAATAATTTCTCACAGAAGCAAAGGCATTACTTGGAAAACTCTCCTCGAACGGATACTAATTTTGGTATTCAAGATTCTGAGCCCGAGATTTCCAAAGATACTTCTCGTAGAAATGAATCCATGTATGAATTAAAAAACGTGAAAAGTGAAGAAAATGGAATGGACACAGTTCGAATGGAAAATAAATGTTCAATTCCAAACAAGGAACATGAGGAAAAAGAATTTTTTCGCAAGTCTGGTGACAGAAACTCAGATTGTGCTTCTCAGGAGACGGAACCAGATGAAGAGAGTGAAGAAAAGGATGGAAGTTTCATAACTTCACATACATCAGCATTACCAAAGTCTGCAAATCATCACCAACAATTAGAAATTTCCAGCTCAACAAAATATGATTCTCAAGAAACAAAGAACTCGGATCATGCACCTTTAGACCTCAGCAGTTCAAAGCAATCAGAACAAAGATCATATGAAAATTATTCAGAAAACAGAATTCATGAGGATTCAGTAATGGAAATGAGCCAGAACATTCCTTATAGAACTGTAAGCACTGCGAATTCCAGAAATCGTAGGAAGGGTAAAGCTTTCAAGATTGATCGTAATGTTCAATATCAAGATCAAAATCTAGTTAAAGAACTTTCTTGCCCAACTTTAAATCATACCACGTTTATAGATGACCATGAAAACAAGAACTTACATATAACAAAAGACATTACCCAATCACCTCTTTCTCAGCATGTTTTTAACTCATCGAACTCACCTTCTAGAAACTATCCAGTCACCGAAACGTCTCAATGTGTATCGCCAAAAGAAAAAGCATTTGGTGAAATTAGTAAAGCTAATAGTCAGGAATGCATAAAACAAGACGTTTCTTCAAATTCAAGCGTTATAAATTTAGATAATGGAATAAAGTTATCTAACTCGCAAAGTCTTAATGTTCCTAATTCCGACGAGTGCAATAACGTCTCTGAAATAGTTCCTATTGTGCCAAAAATTGAGATCGATATTGAAGAAGAAACAAGTCCTCGAGATTTGAAATGGTCTGATATATACATTTGTCCATATTGCGATATAGCTTTCAAACAATGTGTCATGTATCAAATGCATATGGGCTATCATGGATATGCTGATCCTTTTACATGTAACATGTGTGGACAAGTCAGTAGAGATGCAGTTGACTTCTCTCTTCATATTCTGCGTTCAGCTCATAAGTAATTGGTAATTTCCTATTACATAGATGTAGCTGTGAGATGTTTGCTCTTATGAGCGAAAGAACTTCATTTGTGAAATTATTAAGTTCCTGGATTCAAGGTTCCTTTTTAAAAGTAATATTTATTCAGAAACATATCTATGTTGTGATAAACTTGTGGAGGAAAAAAAATAGTCAAATATTTTTGGAGAAGTATCCCAATTTCATGTGTTTTGTCATTTTACAAACTGTAAGTTCCTATAGTATCGTTGAGTTTTTCTTTCCACAGCTGTTCAAGTTTGGCGATAAAAAGAACTTTGTCAGCCAAGTAATTCGCCAAAGAGTAGACTTTATTTATTTCAAAATTCTTCTATAACCAAGTAAAAATTTATTTTTACTAAATTATTTTATGTATTCAAGAACTTATAAAGGAAGATAGCCATTTATTATGGTCATTTTTCCTTTTTAAAAATTTAACTCAAAAATTAACTGTTTATTTGTGCTCCAAATTTATTCTTCACTTTCAAACATATTCCAAATGCACAAGAACTGTTCACTGTTATAAAATTATATAATATGACTCTTGTTGTTAGGGGAAAAAATCAAAAGCTTGAACTGCATATACTATCAGTACTAGTCATTTTTCAGTGCTTTATGTACTAAATGCAATATAATTTATATAAACTTTCAGAGAAAAGTTTGAAAAATCAAAACTTCATTAGAATATTGTTGATGTCCATTATAACTAGACTGTTGTGTATTTATTTGTGTGATATATTTTTATGTGCCATCTCAAAATATGTTACAATCAATTGCTATTGGTATTTTAAAAACTTTTTTGTGAAGGTATAGTAAAATAACAAAAATTTTACTATGAAATATATTTTAGAAACTTACAAAATTGAAGTTGACGAAGTTATACTATGAAGGTAATTGATAAAAGTATTTTTTATTTAACTGGTTAAGTTACAAAAATAAAAGACTGAAATAAAATAAAATCTTCAAATAAATACCATTAAAATGTATCAAGTTAGTGAATTTGCTGCTGTGGCATTGATTTGAACTGGATTTGGTTTTAAGTTCAAATTCTGGTTTTACATTAAAATTTGAAATATACCACAAAAATGTTAAATTTACTTTTAAGCTTTTTAAAATCAAAAATAGACTGCTAACGAGAAATAAATGCCTCACGTTGCAAAATATATAGCTAAAAAAAGATTTAAAAAATTAAAATATATTTATAGCTAAACATTTTGGCTAATTGACAAAATGGCTAAACATTAGAGAATTATATATAGAGCTATTTCACTAAAAAGTTTTGTTGAAAGTTTAGCACAAGTTATAAAACGTTAATCATGAAAATTCTGTTGAACATAATAAATTAATCAAATGTTTGATTATTAATTTTTTACATTTAGTGATTATTTCCTTAAGCTTCAGTGTAAAAAATAATTTCTTAAAATAAAAATTGCTACTTAACTATTATAATTGTTGCCAAATCCATAATAGCAAGGTTGATTTAGCGCAAAGTTTGGTGACTGCTAAAAGCAGATCAGAAATGCTCACTAATGAAGATTTTACTTGTTTGATGGCTTTTTTCATTTAACTAATGGCTAACTTTACATTTTTAATAGACAATTTAATATATCTTTTAGAAATTACACCAAAAACTCTTATTGCTGAAAATTTTAAAAAATGTTTGCTCCAAATTTAGCAACTTTTGAAGTCATGCCAAAAGTTCTCTTTACCAAAAGCTTTTAAATGATTCGATCCATGTTAGCAACTTTTGACAAAAAAAATAAATAAACAAAATAAAAGCAGAAGATTTCCAAAATACCTTTTGGAATTAGGTGGCATTCATGGTCGGCGGTATAATATGCAAGTAAAAAATTAAACAAATAAAATAATAGAAGTAGTCAAAAAAACTTAGCCATTGTTTAGGAGCTTATCATCAAAATCTAAATGAATTTACTAAATTTGAATAAAAAAAAACTAATAATAAAAGCCTAATCCTAATAAAAATTTGCAAGTTTTTGCTTTTTGCTTAAATAAGGATGACTCCCTAGAATTTGTTCAAAATTTTCAAATGTGAGAAGCTATAACAATATTAGTATCAACGAAATGTTTAGAAAAGTTGTTACTAATAATTTAAATGAACTAGTCGTAATATTTCTCCCAGTAAACTTTTGCCACAAACCAATTTTTATTGCTATTGGTAATTTTATTTATACAATAATAACTCATAATGTTTCAAAAGTTTCTGATACTCAAATAGTGTATACATATCAGTTGCAAAAGGATTAAGTACCTTAACAGAAAATTTTTATTTTAAAACTAATATTAAAACAAAGTTCATTATTACATGTTTTAATTTTAATTTAATAATGTCACTGCATTACTGCATTAATTTAAAGTATCAAAATCAAAACCAAAAATAACAATGTACATAGAATGTTACTTTTTTTTCCTCACATTGCATGTGTGCCACATTAAAAAAAAAGTCACAAGGGTAAACATATGATATTAATACTAAATAATTACTATTCTTATAACTGTTCATGTTCCACAGTAAAAATCAGTTACTAAGTGATCTAAAAGAGGATCTCAGGGAGGCAAAAATTATTCCTCTATAAGGATCATAGTGATTTGTTAGAATTTCAAATTGTTTCTCTCAAAAAATATGTTTCTTATACTTTAAAATGTTATAATATTTGTATGCATCAGAATTTTATAATTCATACGTGTTGTCAAACTTTTACAAAAAAAAAAAAAAAAAAAAAAATTAAAGAACAAAAGTATCATGCTTTTGAGCTGAAAAAAAAGTTATATGTGAAATAATAATATATTAATAATTTTGTTAACAGTAGAAACTTTAAAAATGGAATTTTTAATAGAATTTGACACAACTAGGAACATAAATCCCAGGAATAATGCAAAAAGATTTCTTTCAGTTACTGAATTGATGGCTTTGTTGCTCTACATATATGTAAACAGTAAAGTTGCATAGCTTAGGTGAAAGTTTTATACTATAAATTTAAAGAATTTCTTCAAAAATAAAAAGGTGGAAAGCTGATTTTATTTCTGAAATTGGATTAATTAAAACTATTGATTGTGGATATGCAATCATAAACCTCATAAGTGTTTCAAACCTTAATAAAATTCTCTTTCCAAAAACTAATTATTATTACTGTTTCATTATAGTCAATTAGAATAGAAAAAAAACTTAGATACATGTTTTTACACACACATAAACACCAATATGTACTGCATAAATCAGCTTTCTTTAACTGACTAAGATTCAACTGCTATTAGTTACGTAACATAATAAAATGTTTGTTTTTCAACAGGAAATATTCTTGAACTAAAAAATACAGAACCTATTTCCTGTTGTGATAATATTCTCTGCATTTTGAGTTTTTAGTTTTATTGAAAATTTTGTTATAAAAGAAAGCAATCTTCATTCGCCAGTACTGTATTTTGTGAATAACTCTGAATGGTTCAAATTTGAAAAAGTGTTACAATGAATGCTAAAATACTGTAGCAATATGTTAGTTTCTTACTGATTTCTGTTTGAAGTTTATGCTTGTGTATATTGTAAAATAAAAATATTTGTCCAAAATTATTGAATTTTCAAAAATTTTATATTTTACTTGACACAACAACCATGTTGCAGCTTTGAGTCAAATTTCACATCAATTTAAAAAAATATTTGAAAAAAAAAAATGACTTGCAAGCTGGCAAGGCAACTATATTTTAGCAAGTAGTTTAAGAATATTAGACTAAAGTTTGTCAATTGATTCTTAAAACTCACTAAATGTGTAGGAAATCAAGAATAAATATAAGATACTTTTTAAGCTAAAAAGAATTTTTTTTTAAAATCATTTTTCATGTTTCTACAATGAAAAACTTAGATTTTTGACAAATAACTTTTATTGTAACAACATTTTACACACAATAAAATTTTAAACAGAAGAATTTAAGATTCAAATATTTTAAAACAATTTCAGATTTGTCAACTGTTCTGCGGTTAACTGATACTACTTTTATTGCAACATATTTCTGAATAGTTTTTGTGAACAAGTCCATTTATCATAACTAAAGCTGAGAACAAGCAACTTTTAAAATGTCAGCAAATTATTTTAGAAGAATTTGCAATTTTTATCAAAAGCAAAAACATTTTTGTTTATATTTCATAACATGGCAGACAGTTTTACACATAATAAACAATTTCAATTAAAATATTTGTTTAATTTGCTTTAAATGTTAAACAAGCAGAGAATAACAACGGAACCAAAGCATTTCAAAAACATTTATCTGAGTAGAAAATTAAAAACTTAATTTGTGGCAGCCAATGTATCAATGAAAATAGTAATTCTGAAATAGTGTTAACCATTTAAAAGCAGGAAAAATAAATATTTTGTATAAAATTTGACATTTTTACAGCAGATGAAATATGTTTGCATCAACTTTAGCATTTTTATGAGAAAACAAAATGCAACGATAACCAACTTAATGTATGCCAATCGCGTTAGACAACAGAGAGAATATCTGATGGGCTGGCATCAAACACACAACCCTCCAGTTATAAGTTCAAGGCCATACTGATAAGGCTGCCACGTCCTTTTAGGCCTCCCAACAATCTATAAGGCATTTCATTCCTGCCCGTTTAGCAAAAAAATCAGTACACAAGATGGTTGTCTACCGGATGGTTACAAGTGATGTACCAAAAGCAAGGAGGATGTAAATAATAAAACAAAGTACAGCAAAACCTGTAAAGTTAACCACCTGCCTATGTTGACCGCTTTTGTCGGGAACGGAATTGGACCTATTTTGTATAATAAAGGAAAACCTCTGTAACTTGACCACCTGTCTATTTTGACCACTAATGCACATCAATTTGGTTTGTAGTATTGTAAAAAACCCTTTGTTAGTTGACCACTTGGTTTATTTTTTTAAACTTAATCAAGCAAATTATTTTATTTTATTATCATTATTTTTTATAGCTTTCCAAGAATAATTTTGATGCCAGACCAGCATTTTACCAACTAAATAAACCAGCAGCAAAAAGCTTTCTCTGTTCAACGAAAACAGGTGTCAGTAGAAAAGTACCAAGTCTTTTCTTCCAGTTTCAATATTTTGTGGCAACACTTGAATTGTGCTAAACAGAAAAAAGTTACTTATTTCTGGTGCAAGGGATTAAGAGATAGAACTTTTCCAACTGCCTTTATGAACTAGAAGAATCCAACTTGTTGCTCTTTGTGTTATAAATTTTATATAAAATGGCTTCAAAAAGAAAGTTCAACTTGAGATTGATAAAAAGTATAAAATATTAAAATTAATTGAAAAGGGAGAAAGTCATAGAAAATTAGCTGACACATATAGAATTTCTAAAAGTACAGTGTCTAATTTAGTAAAAAATGAGGGGAAAAAAACAAAAATATTTGAATAACATTTTAAATTATTATTTCAAAGTAAAGTTAAACAATAAAAGTGAGTAGAACAGAAAAAGTAAGTGTCAATTAGTCAAAAAATGAATACATGGTGCAAGAAATGACAAAAAATTAAAAAAAAATCATTACCACCTTTTATAAGTTGATCACCTGTCTAAGTTGACCACCAAAGTACTGCACCGCAAGTGATCAACTTACACAGGTTTCACTGTATTGGGATTCAAAGTGAAAAGAAGAATATAAAGAAAATATCGATAAATTAACTTTCTTAGAAAAGTAAAACTAAATACAAACACAAATGTGACGACCAGCAACAGGCTCTGGGCCCAGCTAGGCTGGTCCTAGTCAATTAATTAGTCCCCAATGAAGATCAATGGCCCTCTTAAAGCTATCCACTCCCTTGCTTATTACCGCCTCTTCCGGTAAGCTATTCCAAGTGCCCATGACCCTGCTAAAGTAGTAGTTTTTAATGATTTCCAAGTTAGCCTGAGATTTAAATAGGATAAAACAATGACCCCTTGTCCTGCTTTCCCCGCAAAAATTTAATCCATTTACATCTTTTATTTTGATAAATTTAAATAACTGAATCATGTCCCCTCTGACTCTCCTTTGCTCCAGTCTATACATAAAGATGAAAAAGGTGAAGGAAAGCTTTTTATTGGACAAGAATGTACTTTAAATGCATTAATTTAGAAATAAATATGGCAAATAAAATTTGAATTGAAGCAAGAACTCTGATAAAAGAAAAAAAAAAGAACCTGTCGATAGTCAAACTATAGGAGGGAAAAAAGCTTATGTTCCAATATGAAAGTCTAAAGCAAGCTACTTCAAAATAGAGAAAAACTTTCTTTCTTTTTAAAAATAATTTTGACAAATAATGAATGTTGTTGTTGTCTTGTTTATGAATAAATAATAATAAAAAATCTCTGAATGTCCATAAAGCAAGTTTGGCAATTTTTTTTGCATCAGGACCATAAAAAAGTTTTTCGGGTGATAAAAGATCTTAGTTCTTGAAAAGGGTAGCTGAGATGACTTGACAGCTGAAGAAATGTGCAGTGGAGTTAATTTAGAGCAAATGGAGCATAATAATACATGATTAAGAAAATAAATTTGTTAAGGTAAAACCTGAGGTGAGGTGAAAGATCTTTATTTTAAGAATATTTGCTTTTATTCAAGACATTGAAATAAACTTATAATAGGGGAGAGTGTTGTACTTTGAGACACTTTTCATATTTCTATTTATAACGTCTTATAATGTTAGATAATTATTATCTAACATTAAATGTGTTTAAAAGACTACATAAGACTATAACATTGTTCCAGGTTTCGAAACATATCTTAATTATTAAGATCCATGCATATGTTGTACCTTGGAACATGTCCTAAGGTACAGAATGTTTGACTGTCCCAAGGTACAATTACCACGTTGTTTAAGAAAATCAAAATGATGGTCAATCAGGATGCACTATCATTAATTTCTCATAAGCAAAATATTTAAAGTACTACTCTTTTATAACAAAATAAAATTCAGTTGATTAAATTTACAAATACAAAGACAGAAAATGAATTAAAAATGAGGTAAATATTTACTTTGGGGTCATGAACTTTTCTTTCTCTCACAAAATCGTTAATTTTACTCATTTGATGCTGATTTTTACTATGGCACCATTTAGTGGTGAAGGTTAGTATCAAAGATTACAAAAACATGGCTACTAAAAATAGATTCTTAGAAATTAGCAGTGTCCCCAAAAATAAATAATATTGCAAAGACAAGTTCTAGCAAATGTTCTAAAAAGTACATTTCATGAGGTGAAAATCATAAGATATTGCTAAAAGAGAAAATATTTAATGTTTCTATAAATAAGATTCACCACAATCTGAGTTTCTAATGCAAAGTAATTCATACTACTTGTCAAATTTAAAAGTCTTGATTAAAAAGCATGAATAAAACTAATCTAAATTTATTTTGAGCATAAAGCATTAAATATAATGGATATTTGGAAGAACAGCTTCTGACAATTTTTTATAATTTTGAACATGAAACTTTAACCCACATTTTCATCCAATTTTACAGTTGAGAATATATTTTTGAGCCAATAAAGTTACAGCTAAATTGTAATAGAAGTGACATTTGTCAGCTATAATTATAAATAATTTCACCTATACAGGTCTGAAATCATTTGTTTTATGCAACTGATAATGAATTTTAGTAGCACTTCATCTGCAACAGTTGCATTTTTAAAGGAAATATTAAGTTTAGGTACAAAACGAGACCCAAGAATACTACACCTTAAGGAGTTAAAACTTTGTAATTCTAAAACTTGAGGCATCAGGAAAATATCCTCAATAACGCCTTTCTTTACAGAGAGGTTAATTTGTAATTCAGAAGGTAACTGCTTCAGTTGCCATTGGGAAAATGAAAAACATAATGGAAATGATTTTGTTATTGTAAATTGGGGCGTATGTCCAAAGCACCACTGCCAGCTTTTCAGTTTTTCTTGGATGGGTTTCAATCCGGGACAATTATCTTCATTTATGTCCAAATCGAAGATATCTTCGCATTGTACCTGTAAGAAAAGTGCACTTAATAATTAATTTTATTTTTAACATTTACATTTTCAATTTTTTAATTGAAACAAAGGAAAGCAAGTGGAGTTTTTATTGTTTCAAGCACAACACATTCGAAGTCCAAACCCTTACCCATCTTCCTTCTATTTCCTATGTTAAGTTTTATTTTTTTTTACATTAAGGGTGATTTTGTAAAATTTACTGCAAGTTTAGTACTGAGAAAATATTTATTTGCAGTTTATTGTTTAGAAAAAAAGATAGATACCAAAGGTTACATAAAACAGTTTTAGGCTCTTTGGCAACAGCAGAGGAAGGACATGGTGGAGGATTGGGAACCTTCCCCGAAAATTTTGTAGATTGAAGTCTTACAAACCCAGTTTTAGTCAATCTTTAGTGGCATTAAAAGGAAGTTGAGGGAAAGGTTTCAGGATCCACCTCTGGATAGTTTGTAAAAATAACAACCAAAATTCAGTTTTTTGCAATTTTATTTTGGTTAAGGGAAAGGTGGCCTGGAGTTCCTTTTCCAATATTTCTTCGATGTTGAAAGTAGTTTTTGGTTATTGATACAGTGACATCAAATTTTGTTCCTCAATTCTTCTCCTCGGAAATTTTTCGAAATTGAAGTTTTAAAAACATATCTTTGGTGATTGGGAACCTTAACGGAACAGGAAATATTTAAGGGCTCTCTCGGTAAAATTTTCAGATTTAAAGCTCTAAACTAAGGAGAGCTTAGGATCTTAAAAACCAACGAAACATTGTTGACGACGTTGAAAACGAGCTAAAAGGAGAGCTTTGATGACGTTAGGAGAATAGTCTCAATTTAGGAGCTATTGAACTTTTTTGACATTGAAGTTTTTGAAATGCAATTTTAAGCTATAATGTTCATGTTCAGAGAAAGGATGGGGGACTCTCACTTGGAAATTACGAAACTTAAATTGAACTTATTATTATCATTATTATTTTTGATATTTACATTTTTCATTTTCTTAATTGAAACAGTGAGAAACAAAGAGATGCAAGTAATGTTTTGAGAAAAACACATTGAAATTCTAAACTATAACCCATCTTCACAACGCATTTCAATCATCTGGCTCAAAAATTGTTTGACTGTATGGGTGTTTGTTTTACATAGCCTGAATGGCCTAAGAGGAACATTCAAGCTATGCAAAATAAACAACATACAAGCAGTGAAAAATTCTCTATTGGTGAATCCTGCTGTAAATATTGAGGTTCAAAGCGTTGCAGTGGAGAAAAGAAAAAGCATAGATAATCCTCAGCAACCTATAATCCGAACCTCAATAATTTTACACTTAGTAATGTTACATTAGAATATCCACAGATAGCATATGCAGGAAAATACAGTAAGTCAAAAATCATGCAAATTCTGCATATCACAATTAATATCTTAATCCCTGTTTCTACAACTGCAAACATGATAGTTTTTTAATGAATCAAAATGTTCTCATACTCACATTATAATTCTTTTTATATTCTTTGGTAACTGCTTTTATCATTCGAGAAATATCTATATCTGGGCACAATAACTTCAAATTTTTTACTTTGGCACGTACACTTTGGGTTGATTTGCTTTCAACCTTAGGCTAGAAATCAGAAAAACAAAACATCTTTTGAATAAGAAATAAATACATTTGTGCTGAAAAGCTAAAATTAAATTAAAAAATGTCAAAAAACCAAATTTACAAATTTCAAGGCACATGTTTGTGGTTACAAAGAATCCCGTTTTCATTGGAAAAAAAAGATTTTGGTGCAAAGACATATTAAACAAAAAGCACACATCTTTCAGGATTACAAGGAACTCTTTTCCTGATGAAAAGATTTAATGTAATTATCATATGGATGTAAAGACAACCAACAAAAGCAGTCGGATGGCTTAATATCCTATAAACTCAAATCTCTTTGCATTGATAAAAGGAGTCCTTGTAACTCTAAGTATGTGTCTGCAAAATTTTCAAATTTATGATTTTTTTTAAAAATTCAATTATTCAATAGTTTATTTTTTTTTTTTTTAAATGGCTTAAACACCATTTTAAGCATTTTATTGCTAACATACCAACTCTCGATGTAATGCTTGCTTCAACTTGACTTCGTCTACACTTATCAAGACAGTACAGTGATGATATGCATTAGTACGACCTAATTTTGATGCAGTGCCAGAAATATGAAATATTAAGGAAGAAGTTATTTTTATACATAAGAAACAAAATGTAACATAACATTTTACAGAGCAATATATAAGGGAAAAGGGGGCACATGAACATTTTTTTTTTTCATTTCTTAATTTTTCAGAAAATATTTTCAATTTCTCACAGAAAAAGGGTCCCCATGATTTAACAGTCTTTTCTTTGTGCCATGGGATTTTTTCAGACTTTTTAAAAAATTATTTCTATACTTGATGGAATTTTAAAAAATGTCTTCAATTGTTCACATGTGCCCCTATAGAGGGGCAGATGTGAACAAGATTGGGGCACATGTGAACACGATTGAAAAATGCAGGATGAGCATCATATTTTAACGAAAAACATAATGAAGCATATACGTATATACTATAATTACATTCAAGAGCTTGTAATCTATATTCTGTCAGTTTGAATTGTAGTAGCTGTCAATAAGAAAATATTTTTTCTGAATTATAGAACTCTGCTCAATGTCAAATTTTAATATTTCATATCATGTTCTAATCCATGGATTGACAAGAAAAAAATCTTGTAAGACAAAACAATACAAAGAATATTTTATTATGTTAAGTATCTTTTTGTTGTGTAGTGCGTTTAAGCTTTTTTTAGAATATGATGATGAATTTTAAAAATTTTCTAAACTTCAGTTTTAGTCAAAGGAAAACATTTTGTCTTTATTTTCCTTGTAAATATTATGAACTACTAAATAATAAAATAAATAATTAATAATAAATTTACAAACTGATTGCAGCAAAATAATAATTATATATCTCTTCATCTCTTTTAACACTTAGAATAAGCCTATACTAATATTTATATTTGCGGAGAGGATATGGGAGCTGTTCACATGTATAGTCTTTTCTTTGTGCCAAGGAAGATTTAAAAAAAAAAATTATTTCTATACTTTATGGAGTTTTTAAAAAAGTCTTCAATTGTTCCTATGTGCCACTATAGAGGGGCAGATGTGAACAAGATTGGGGCACATGTGAACACATGTGCCCCAACCTACATGTTGCGTTCACAAGTGCCCCAGACATCTACCTTTGAACTATTTTTCAAATATAAAGAATTTTTAATTTAAATACAAAATTTAAACACTTGCATAAATTTACGTGAATTATCATATTACGGTTTGCAATAATTAAATTTAGCTTTTTATTAAGTTTAAAATATGTTTTTAGACAAAAAAAAAAAAAAAAAAAAAACCTGATAAAATTACATCAGCATCTGCTAAAACACAGAAGCTGTCACCACAGGAACATTAACTGGCTCTTTGCTCTGAAAGTTTGGATAAAAAGTAGGGCTGTTACTGCTGTTACTTGAGAATGTTTTAAGTTTTTTTGCTGGACGAAAAGTAGACGTCTTAGTAAAACATACCATGTTCACATGTGCCCCCTTTTCCCTTATGTTTAGTGTCGAGGCCCACCATTTTGAAATTTTTCAGGAGGGAAGGCCAATCCAAATTATATCAAAACACAACAAAAACCACACCCATTTACAGATAAATACATTAATTATCTATAAATGGGTACACCAGGTCGACCAGAATTTAAAAATACACTCTGCACTGGTTTGTTAACGAAGTAAAAAAAGGGTAGCTTGAAGATTTTTAGTTGTGAGGCTTTTAACATAATAAAAGGATACTTTGTAATCTTCATTAAGTAAAATATCATCCCGTTGAGAAATGTGTAGATCCAACAGCCAATGGTCACGAATTGCATCACATATTATTTGCAAATTGTTTTTGCGATCGTATTTGCTACGAGGAGTGAAAAAAGAACAATTTAAATTGCCATAATCGTGATAAACCGTTCCGCCTCCACTATTTCTTCTGGCAATACTAATTCCGCTAGCTTCACAAAAATCTAAAGAACATTCTAACCATGGATTTTGATGGCGACCTAATACTACTGCAGGTCCATTATACCACATTAAAAGAATAAAAATATCTCTTTTTGTCAAATCACATTTTGTATATAACCAATCTTCAAAAGCTAAATTTTCATAAATATCACGAGATTTTGAAATAATAATTGTATTGCGGTTGATATTTAGCAAGTCCTTTTTCACTTTCTGTTGTTTGAACCAGCTTAGCATACGCATTTCTGTTCTATGTGAAATCAAAGAGTAAAAATGTTTCATTCTACAAGTAAATTTTACCATGTCATGAGAAATTAAGGATTTCATTCTCAAGATCAAGAAAAAAGTGAAGGAGACAGAGAAGACATAACTTATACATTATTATACGTCCATTGCTTTTTTCAGATCGTACATTTCTTCAATTAACCAAAATATAAAGTAAATTTGACTTTATGTCCTTAAAATTTGACTTGCAAAACCAACACCGCGCCCCCATGCAAATGTAAACATGTTAAAAAAGCAGTTAAAATGTTTTGCGTTCGTTTATTGACCGGTAGAGGTCGGCGAACGCAGCCCGAATGAGATTTTAAAATTCAGAATGCAGAGTTTTAAATGAAATATTTAAATCTATATAATATAATATTAAAATATTAAATATTTAAATATTAAAATATTTAAATATTAAAATATTTAAATATTAAAATATTTAAATATTAAAATATTTAAATATTAAAATATTTAAATATTAAAATATTTAAATATTTAAATCATGGTTACTTCCACTGTAACCATGATTTTATGTAGCGCTTGGTCGCTAAACAAGTGTTTACAAGCAGAGCCGAATGAATTGAATTGAAACATTTCTCATTAATAAGAAGCTTCCGCTAAAAACTCATTAAAAACATTTTACATCTCTTTCAAAAATGCCATTTATAGAAAAGCGAAGCATGACGGATGGTTCTGTTGTGCCATTTAAGAAACCCAGAACTGAATTAGTTGCTAGAGAAAATCAAGATGCATTCGTAAGAAATTTTACTTTGTTTGCGTTAAATTCTGTTTCGTCAGCAATACAGTTTTTTTTTTTAATACGCTATCAATAATAATATTTGTTGTTTGTACAAAATGAATGTACTTTTCTTTCTTATACATATTGTGATCAGATTTTTGTAATTAAAAAGCAGAGCATTTCACTAACTGGGGGGGGGGGTGACGCAAAGATATTATTTTTTTTCCACAGGCATAGCGTTCACTTGTTGAGTTTTAGTGAAGTGAGAAGAGCGTGTAGTGATGCATTAACGACAGACGCTGTTTGCATTAACACACTGTACATTAATTAACATTTAAAAAGTACCTATTACACACTTTACAAATCTGTGCCTCAGAACCAGACTGAGGTAAATCCAAATATTGTGATTTTCCGTTTGTCAGTGCATAGTATGTGAAATCCTTTTACGCATTGAGCCATATGAATGTAAGCCTTAAAAAAAATCCTTTGTAATTATTTACCAGTGTTAAAAGAATGCCAGTCCTATCCTTTCTATGCACCAAGCGACCATTTTTTCGCTCTTCTGTAAAGTAACGATTGTGTGACTTACATTAATCTGGCTTTGAGGTACAGAAATGAGACACACACATCTCAAGCGTACATGAAACGTTCCACAATGTCTACCTCTTACATTTTTCTTAGTGTTCCAAACTTTGCTCGAACATAGTTGCAGTTCATGTGTGTACACAGTAAATACAGCCATGTTTGAATAAAGCTACCAGGTAGCCTGGTTGCACCAGACACTAATCAAGCATTCTAGAAGAGTCACCCTTTAGATCCAGAGGGAATCATGACTAAGGTGACCATATGGTTCATTTTGAATGGGAACAGTGTGGAAAATAAGTACAATGAAGCACCGTTTATAAGTTTCTCTTTTATACGTTTTTATCAATTATACGTTTTTTAAATTGGTCCCTACAAAGTCTAATACACATTAACCTACACCTATTATACGTTTTTCGTTTGTACGCTTTTTCATACAGTCCCTTCAAAAACGTATAAACGGTGCTTCACTGTATTTCGTTTTGAGGAGCAATGCTGTAACCTTGAGGAGCAGTTTTACGACATTTGCTAGATCATATTTTCAACAAGGAAACAAACAATCTTTAAGAAATGTAATTTTTAATGTGTCTATTTTAAACGTTTTCAACAATGACTTCAGTTACAAACTTTTATCACTTATCTTTTACAAAATAGAAGAACTGGTGTAAATGGGTGGTTCTACAAATACAGGAATATTTAGAGTCTGAAAATTTCAAAAAGTTAAACCATTGCGAATTAATTATTTGCCCTATGTTTCCTAATAAAAATAGTCATCTGAAATCATCATGTATGATGTGTCAAGTACACTGCATCAACAAGTATTTTTGTATTTTACATTTAAAAATTTTTTTTTTTTTTTGATCGCAAAAATTTTGACGCAATTTATGATATTGTGTTATTTTTCATACTTTTTTAATTGCAAACTGCAATGTGATACCACTTATTTCCTACACTTAATGGGATAGTCCTGTTTTGAGGTAATCTGTCTCTTTGTTCCCACACATAGTTACAGGGTTTTGAGTGCTGAATTGTCCCATTTCCTGAAGCGACAGAAAGGAACACTGGAAATGCTGCCACAGAAAGTCATTGAGTGGAAACATTGAATCATGCAAACTTACACGTGTTGTGTTTGTTCGGTACTAATTCTCAAGTACAAAGGGTCTTTTTATATGAAAAATTATCATAATTATTATAAGCTTTGTGCTACAATATGATTAAAGTGACAAAACAACGTAAATAAAGCACAAATATTGGAAAAGATACAGCACGTAGCGGAAAAGCACTTTGCTAATTTTAGGAGATGAAGAAAGATTACATTTCAAAGAAATAAACTTGGGAATAATTCTCTTTCGTTTACAACAACAAAGAAAGGACAGATGATCCAAAAACCTATACTTCATCAGTCTAAGATTACAAAACCTGTTCACTTCAGACATAATAAATGCAAAAAATATGATCGAATGGCCCGTTTAAGCCGAAATTATATGAAAAATTATCATATAAGCTTTGTGCTACAGTATGATTAAAGTGAAAAAACAACGTAAATAAAGCACAAATATTGGAGAAGATATCTTCTCCAATATTTGCTTTATTTACGTTGTTTTTTCACTTTAATCAAAGGGTCTTTTTGCTTGTGAATAATTTTGTGGGTTTGCCAATTCACAGTTGCAAAATAACAGAACCGTTGTTTTTGTTTCTCAAAGCAAAGTAGAAAGCAGCGTAAAAGCAAACAGTATGAAATCTTATCAGGAATTTCATTCTTATTTACAATCAGTAACAAATGTACTTGAGCCAATTTGTGCATCAAATGTTGTATTATTGCTTTTGCATAATTTTTTGTATAATAAAAATTGGGCAAACAAATTTCAACGTTATATGTCGTCTTTTTCAAGTTTTATTTCTGTTCTTTATTGTAATAAGTACAAGCTCAAAAAATATACAACTTTTTTTAATGGGCATGTACTAGTTGCTTGAAATTGGTAAATAGCCACCACGTTTTGAGGAAAAAATTAAATGGTCACCTTAGTCATGAGCAACTGTCAAGCGACCTAATATAGGCTGAAACTGTGTTTTTGAGACTTACATTTCAAGAAAATGATGTAATAAGTATCAGGATATAAAATAAACCACAGTAATCCAAATAGTTTTTGAACACGATTAACGTAATGGAATAATAGAAAAACTCAGTTATACAGTATCAGTAAGGCCCCTGGAGAGTAAATAAACCTATGATTTTTCTTTTTTCAAAATAAAATTATAAAATGAATAAAAGAATTTTATAGAGAAAGTACTTAGCACAAAATTTGTTTCTGAAAATCAATTTGAAAAACATTGATTTAAGAATTATAGACCAATACACAAAGCCTGATCATTTACACTTGAACATTAGGTGTCTTCAATTTGCAGAATGGGGATTGCTGGAAAAGAAATGTTTGAACAAGGTTGATTAAATGATGTTTTTGTGGTCAATCTCCTCAAAACGCATAATGATAATTCTCCCTTCAGTTGGTTGTTGAAATTAAGCAAAATAATTAGTTATAATAGGTTTACCACACTTCTAAAAGCAAAAATTGTTTTCTCCGATAAGAAGAAACCTCAATAAAAAAAGAAAACTTGAGTTTCAATGGCCTATTATTTTGGAAAAAAACGAAGCTATTTTAAAAATTCTATAATTTTTGAACAAATTTAGCATGTATATAGTGAATAGGCAAAAAAAAGTTGTGATGCTATTAACCCTTAAAGCTGTCAGATGCTATTACAATATTCAACAATTCATAGCATCTTTACAATTATAAAGTAAGTATTGGAAAACTCCAGAAATTTATACATTAATTTTCTAGGGACCTCCTCGTACATCAAGTCTTTTGGCTCCTATTATGTTGTTGACTGGTCACCAAGGAGAAATTTTTTGTGGAAATTTTCACCCAGATGGAGGATTTTTAGCATCTGCTGGTTTTGACAGAGATATCTGTAAGTCGTTATATTGATTTCAGATAAGAATTATTTATTTACTTAAATATAACCGAGTTTTTGATACATCTAAATTTTACACCATTTTATCACTAGGTCATCCTAATTATTATGCATTGTTTTCCATACGTGAAAATAAAACATTTCATTAGGGTTGAGGAATGTCTGAGGCTGTGTCAAACAGTATATACATTAAGGGAAAAGGAGTGGAGATTGTTTAAGATGTGTACAATGAGTTTTATGCATAAATTATGCCATAAGAGATTACTGAAAAGTATCTTTTCAATAGAAATGTCTTCTTTTCCAGATTAGTTTATCTGTAGGACTTATACAAAACTCTATAAAAATTTCATTTTTAAAAGGTGTTTTTCAAAGTAGTGAGAACTAATGTTGAAATTTATTCAACATTATTGTTTATAAAACATTAATTGGTAGCTCTTTAAATTATTGTAAATCAAAATTAATGGAATTTGAAATAGACAAAAATTTAGCTGAGGAGAAAAGCAATTGAAAATGTTTCTTTAAAGAGTGCTTTCATAGGTAATATTTTCTACTAAATAAATCTCTGTGCAAATTTCTAGAATTCATTACAATTCTAGAACTTTTATACTAACAGATAAATAATGAAAATAGACAATATACATTTTAATCAATCATTTATACTATATTAATTTTTAAACTTTATTTCAGTTCAATAACTAAAATAAAAAATACTTAAAATTTATTTCATTGAAAGTTGCATTTACAATAAAGAAAATTTACTTTATTTTTTAGTTTTCTGGAATGTGTATGGAGAATGTGAGAATTTTGCTGTTTTAAATGGACATACCGGTGCTGTATTGGATTTGAAATTTTCAACTGATGGAGGGTAGTTAAATTTTTTATTTTATTTCAAAATTCTTTATCTGCCTTAAAAATGAAAAAAATAGTACAGTAGAGTCTCCAAAATCGAAGGTACCTGGGGACTCATGCCACCTTGCATTATTGAAAACTCGAATTATCCGGAAAGTTCTTCCAGATTAAAATTTGACTCTTTTCAGATGGTATAAGTAAGAGCACCTTTTACGTCCTTGTACAAAGAAAATTAAGTATTGTCTTCACGAAAAATTTATCACTGAAATTTCACTTTTTAGTTACCTCTAAACAAAATTTGACTTTTTTTTTTTCACGATGTCTGTCCCTGTAGGTACATATTTATGTGTGTAAATTTGTAGGCAACCAAACATACAATTTGACAGTGCCCGAAACCATTTCGATGAGTTTGTCATTACGTCTGTATCTATGTACTGGTGAAAGTATGTAACTCGCATAACTCAAAACCAGTGAGGTGTAGAAGATGTATACAACTTCTGAGGTGTCAAGTTGTGAACCTTTTGTTTTAAATGAATCAGTTTTGCCAAAAGACATGTTTAAACGTTCTTTGTGGCACATTAATGTAAATTTTACGTATCAAGTAATCTCTGAGGCATCTCTTAATCCATATTTTGTTGTCAATGAATATTACGTATCACTTAGGGACTGTTGTTGGCACCAACTTCTCAATGCATTTTTTATTATTTGCTGTATGCAATTAAATATGTTTAACAGTAGCGAAAGATTTTTTTTTTCAGATTTTAATCCTTTTTTTTTAAATTAAAAGTGTAACTGAACGCATTAAGTAAGCACCTCAAATTCAGTGGAACCTAGAACTTTCAAGACTCTACTGTGATGAGTAAATTTTAATTACATTTTGCTTCATTGAGTGAAAGCAGGGCGGCGACAGATCAGGGACTTCAGGGAGATCAGGGAAAAGTCAGGGAACTTTATTAAGCAGGGAAATATCAGGGAATTTTGAAAAAATAACAAAAAATTCAGGGAAAATTGATTTTATGAAGAAGCTTTACACAGTTTTGTATCCTAAATCCCTACACATTTTCTGCCAATTATCTGTTCAAAAAAAGGCAAATTAGTGAGGTGCGATTATACACTGCCGCATAGTTGTAAATCTTTTTTCCTCAACGTAAAAGTATTGAATCTTCCTTATTAACCGCAGGATGAACATTAGGGTGGTCACAAAAAATTGATTTTCGAATTTCTTCGGCGGCACCCCCGTAAAATGTGCCAATGAACTAGAAAACATGATTTGCAAAGTTTGAGCTCAATCCGATAATATTAACATGTGCCGCAAAGAGGCCAAAGTTACGAAAAACAGTGATTTTTAGCAAAAAATCGTAGTTTTCTTCTTTAAAACCAAAACTTTTCATCCTAGAAACTTCGTTCTGGTCTCATTTTATAGGAAATTTTATTCTCTTGATCAATTATCTTATCATTTTTTAAACAAAATTTATAGAATGGTACTGGGCATTTTTCAGGTCAGGCCATGGAAGACATCATCAATAAGGAATTTTCATGCAAAGATCTAAAAGTATTACAATATTCAATTACATTTATTTGCTCTTTGTTGATTTTAATTTATCCATTAAAAAGGCTTCATTTGAAGGTACTTTAAAAATTAAATGCAACAAATTGCTGATTTAAAATAAAATACACAGTCCAGTCACATTAATGTGACCATCTGTCAAAAGCCAGAATAACCACCTTTCACAGAGGGGACTGCTGTGAGACGTGCAGGAAGAGAGTCACTTAGGTCCATGAAGGTGTTCTCTGGGATGTTGAGTCATGCCGACTCTAATGCCGTGGCCAGCTGCGCTAGATTACGTGGTTGAGGATCCATGGCGCGAACAACTCGATCGAAATGGTCCCACAGATGCTCAATTGGCTTTAAGTCAGGTAAGTTTGCTGGCCAGGGGCGGACGGTAAACTCTTCCTGGTGCTCTTCAAACCACGCACGTACACTAGCAGCTGTATGGCACCTCGCATTGTCCTGCTGGAAGATGCCATCATCCTGAGGAAAAACAATGCGCATGTAGGGGTGGTTATGGTCCGCAAGGATAGATGCGTACTTGCATTGATCCATCGTGCCTTCCACAATGATCAGTGAACCCAGAGAATGCCAGGAAAACATTCCCCAGACCATAATGCTCCCGCCTCCAGCTTGGACCGTTCCGGCAATGGTTGCAGGGTGGTTCCTTTCAGAGGTTTCACGCCTTATACGCCAACGTCCATCTGTTCAATGGAGCATAAAACGCGATTCATCTGAAAACACTACCTGACTCCACTCAGTGGACGTCCAGCTGCTGTACTGGCGTGCAAATTCTAGCCTTCGTCGTCAGCCCAGGCATCTGCTTCGGAGGCCCAGATGTTCGCTCAGCAATGTTCGCTGAATAGTAGTTTGGGAGACACTTTTGGTAGCCCCTTGGTTCATTTTGGTGGTCAGTTGCTCAACGGTAGCCCGTCTATCTGCCCGAACGTATCTCCGCAACCGTCATTCGCCTCTGTCATCTATGGCCTGTGGTGCACCACATTTGCCACGTCGCTGATTTTGGACAGTACCATTTTGTCATGCACGGTACACTTTTACCACGGCGGCACACGAACAGTTCACAAACTCGGCCGTTTCGGAAATGCTTCCACCCTTGGCCCGAAAGCCAATGACCATACCCTTTTGGACGTCGGATAAATCGCTTCATTTCTGCATTACGCCAACGATTGAAATGTTTTCCGAAGCCCTCACACACCCTTTATATACGCTCAACTGCACTGTGCTGCCACCTGCCTTCTGTGATTGGTTATTTAACTCTGATGTGGAAAGTACGTGGTAGTCACATTAATGGTTCTTTGTAACAGGATTTAACTGCATACATTTCTGATAATATTGCTGTTTTTGCTCTGATTTTGCTTAACCTTGTAAGGGTGTTACAACCATTAACTAAAAGAAGCAATATAATTTATTTATAATGATTCGTTCTTTTTACGCGATTTTGAGGATATTGGCTACGACCTGACTTAAAAAAACCTGAATAATGTTCAATCAATTTTTACAAGAATTTAAATGAGATTATACTTAAAGAGAATAAAATTCCCTATAAAATGAGACCAGAACGAAGTTTCTAGAATGAATAGTTTTGGTTTTATAGATGAAAAACTACGATTTTTCTCTAAAAACTGCCATTTTTCGTAACTTTTGCCTCTTTGCAGCTCGTGTTAATGAAAATTACTTGAAACTTACTTGAATTAAATTACTTGAAACTTTCCAAATCACATTTTCTAGTCTATTGGCACATTTTAGGGGGGTGCCGCAAAAGATAAGTTGAAATTTTTTTCCCCCATGTGCCTTGTGACCACCCTAATGAACATCCTAAGATTGCTTCTGTGTCTGTTAGGTTGTTTATTTTACCTAGCTTGAAATTTCCTTTCACGCTTTCAATGTGATGTAAAATAAACAACCATACAGGCAAAGAGGAAGCCTTCATTAATGCCTTAGCTCCTTTGCCTTTATTCCATTATTTTGAAGTAATTAGCGTACTGTAATCACGATTTCAAGAAGAAATCTTTGGTTTTTGAATTAATACTGATAAAAGCCTAAAAGTTATTACTTCTTCGCGTTTTTAATTTAATTGCTAAAATTGAACTTTCAATCAAAAAACTTTGTGTTTTGCCGTTATATTATTTGCTGTCACCGTAATTATAAAGGTTTTCTTTTCTTCAGACTTAAATGATTCTTATATTTTATAACCAAGTTGTATTCTTCTTTTATATATTTTAAAATTAACTAATTGCTTTTTTTTTTCTGTTTTTTTTCCCTTGCATTTCAAAGTTGTTTCATACAAAAGCAATCAAGATTTTTTTCGTTACATACTTAAATCATTTGAAATAACTTGTGTATTTAAGTAAATATCTTTATTTTTTTACTGTTAAAATGCTGTATTTATTCATTAAAACCCATGTTCTAGATTAGAGAAAAGCTCCCTATGAATGGATGTCAAAAGGTTTCATCTGTTTTGCATAAATATGTCAATTAGTTGTATAAGAATAACTACATTACTTCTATTCTTTCACTATTACTTGTTATTCTTGCAACAGTTATTATACTGTTTGAAAATTTAGTTCAAAATAATTTCAATTACTTTTTAGTTCTACTATAAATACACATATGTTTTTAATAGTGATTTTAATAGTTTCTTAAAATTCTTATGCTAACTGGTTTCTGGAAGTAAAGTATTTTTTTAAAAAATTCTGATATCTTTCCTTGTAGAAAAATTTAATATACTGTTTTGTAGGTTTTTTTTCCCCAAAAAAATGACTTGATATGTTTTTTTTTTACCACTTTGTTAAAAAAGTAGCATCTTTTTAAAATATATCTTTAGTTCATCAACTTTACACAACTTAAAACGTTTAAAATAACACATTTTATACAAACATACAATGGATTTTAAGTAGAGCAAAGAAAGGAAACCATTATCATTGGTAACGTAAATCAGGGAAATTTGATGAACATAATCAGAGAAATCAGGGAAAAGTCAGGGAACTTTTTTTCAGTTCCTGTCGCCACCCTGGAAAGTCATATAAGAGAAAATACATTACAAAAGAATTTTTTAGAAAGTTTTTTTCTTTGTGAGTTTTACACATAGCAACCAGGGCTGCGGAGTCGGAAGGAAAATGGCCGACTCCGACCCCGACTCCGGATTTTTTTAAATTGTATTTTTTCAACTCCCTCTCTCCCTTCAGGGGAAGGGGGAAAACCTCTAAACAGAGATTGAAGTATTAATTCCTTTTTATGAAAATTTCGCATTTTGTTTTTTATTGTAAACCCAAGACGCATACAACGTCAGAAATTCAATTTAAAAATCAAATTTTCCAATAGTTACGAGTTAAAAAGTGAGATGACTTAAAAATCCCTTTTAAAAAATTTGAAAAGGATTATCTGTAATTTGCTCCCCTTTAATGTTTAACAAATAGACATTGATCAAATCATGTGCTTTTAATTTTTGAAGGGAAAACAAAAACCTTTTTTTCTAAATCCAAGTTCTTGAGAGGGGGTGGTTTGCCTAGGGTGACACCCATCTGGTAGATGGTAACCAAAGTTAAGTTCAGAGTTTATAAAAAAATATAAATACTTTAATTCTGAAAATTTTCGCGAATATATTTTAAATTATATTTTATCAATAAAATTGCAACGAAAATAGGGCGCATATACATCAGGAGCTAATTTTACACAAAATGCGGCGGTATACAAATTTGTACGAATAGCTTTTACTATACCTATGTTTCTCATTCGCAAAATTTTTAATTTAAATTTTATTTGCTGCTTTAGAGTTAACCTTAATATGAAGATTTTAAGATTAACTGCAATTATTGAGTGTTGTAATCAAGAAATCATTTACACTTATTTTGTTCCATACTTTTTAGTGAGAACCAAGCTTATAAATAGTCTTAATAAAGAAAAAAACATTAGATTATTTCGTCGGATCTTTTGGATTCGTGCTTTCGCACCAGAACTTTTTTGAATTTGCCGTTCACCCTTAAACGTTTCAACATTAGCTACGGGCCTCAACTTACTAATTTGTTACGTTTCTTTTACTATTTTACAACTGATATCGAACAAAACACTATATTTCTATTTTTATTTGTAAGTGATTACTTGAAAATGTTAGGCAACCAAACCGTTCGCTGACAGTTGCTATTAGTTAAGTTAAAAAGCAAGCAAACTAGGGGACGGCTACAGAAAGTTCTGTAAGCACTCAAGCTAGCTGATTGCCATAATGGCAGTTATTTTCTCATTAGTATCTTTTCATACATGTAATCGAACCAATTGGAAGTCAGTTTTTAAAAAATGCAAGGAGAGTCAGCGAAAGGAAAAGAAAAAAAAAAGCCCGGAGTCGGAGTCGGCATGTTTTATAACAACTCCGACTCCGACTCCTTTACCTAAAAATCAGTCCGACTCCGACTCCACAGCCCTGATAGCAACTCTACAAAGATAATAATTATAATCAAGTCTTGCAGTTGAGCAGAAAAGAGAAGAGAACAAACTTGTGTCTGCTAGTGAGGCATTAAAATTGATGATTCTCTTTTTTAGAATTTACCAACAATTGCTACTTTTGTGGATGAAATACTTCATTTAGTGTATTGCTTTATTTTGGCTGTATTGCCTGATTTTATTTTTTGGTAATGTTGACTTTTTTTTTTCTACAAAATGATTTATTTTACAAGTATTGAAACTAAGCTTTTTTTTTATACACTCAGTAATTAATTAATTTATGTGTACCTAAATTTTGTATTATACAATTAAAGTAAATATTATACAAGATAAGGATTGGGACTCTTGCCTCCCACAGTATTCACTTAAATTCAAGGTGTACATGATACATTTACTCTTTAGTATTTAGGAATCAGGTGGCCTTTGCAGAGATGAATATTTGTCACTGCATAAAAGCTTTTACTTGGTATTTTTAAAAAATAAATATTTTTTAAGACCATTTAATCCTTGAATTACAATGGTCTTCGTATCCTAGAAATTCGGCGGGGGTCCTTTTGACCCCTCAGAAGAAATCTGCATAGTTCTCTACGTGATGTTATATATTTGTAAAAATTACTTTGAAATTACATATTTATAATAAATTCAGTTTATTTGAAGGATGCAGCAAAGGTTTATGGATACAAAATGAAGCATTGTAAAAAAGTTTAAAATCACCAGCTTTGTATCAGTTGCATTTCAGAAACATCAGCTCCCTTTTATATACCAAAACATTATGAATGCTTCAAATGTTCTCAGAGGCATTTTTGTGTTTATGCTGTTTCAACATCAGTAAATGTATTTGCTTTTCTTTTTTTCTGAAAAAGTTGAAATGACTCCTGTTCACACTTTTAGGTATGTAGGTCAACCTTTAGTTTGGGTTTAAAAAATTAAAAAAAAACACTTTTCTTGAAAACTTTATATTATTACACAGCACAATGATTCATGAAAAGTCAAGAAAAAACTAAGCTTTTTACAAAAAGATAGAGGAGCAGTTAGCAAAACACGTTTCTGTTTGAGTGGTCAAAATGACTTCTCCCGTAATTCTAATGTTAATGAACATCCAGAACCCAGATGTTAAAATTACCATGAAATTTAAATTTTTTAAAAGCATTAATTGGAGTAAATTTTCAATAATAAAATTTTGTTATTGTTGTAATCAACTCTAAATGTGTTTTAAATGCTCCCCCCCCCCATAAAGTATAAAAATTCAATTGTGTCTGCAATAAAATGGTGTGGCATGCACGGCAGTTTTATTCATTTACTTTTTTTTCGTTATCTAATTGAAATTAAAACTGAAACTTGTTTTAATTTCTCTAAATATTGTCAATAAGTAGGACTGTATTTATGAATTTATTGATTTATTTTGAGCTACATTCATCCCCTTTTGTACTCACACACTACAAGGTATAACACTTAATAGTTTAGTTCTGGGGTGCCTAGGGGTCATGGCGTTAATGCATAAAAAATACAATATTACATGTTATGTAGGGCTCGACTGATGGCATTTTTGTTGATAGGCCGATGCCGATTGTTCAAAGAGGGCCGATGGCCGATTGTTTTTCTCCAAATAGCCGATGGCCGATGCCGTTGGCCGATGGCAAAAAAAAAGAAAAAAAAAACAGAAATATATTGATAAGATTATCAGGGATTTAAAGGATCATTGATTCATTTCACTTTACTTCCTTTCTACGAATAAGGAATCGTTATCACAAAAAAAAAAATCAGATTTCTACCTAAATTTCTATTTTACGCACACCCAATCTAAACTTCACAAGTTTTTTCGGCACATCTGTACATGCATATGTACCTAAGAACATATAGATGACCGAAATATCCATTTTGGACGCCTCCTCAGTTAATTATCGCAAATTCTCCTGTAATGTCTTCATGCGCGTAAACTTGCGTCATTAAAAAACGTTATGAAATAGTAAGTTGAAAACTCATGTGTACGTAGTATGATCTGAAAGTTCAAGGTCAAGCAGTATAAAACCTTACCCTGAATAGTTCACATTACCGAAGCACATCTATCTACAAAATGATCACCTCAGACGACTAGGCACTTCTGCCAACTTTCGTATAGCTTTTACAAGCACTTCTGGAAGACATTTTTCGCAACCTCCCGTAAGGCCTTTTGCGCTGCTGCTTCAACTTCATCGTGGGGAAGAAGGCGACTTTCATGTTGAGGATGCACGGTTCGATTGGTCAGTACTCTGATATGCCAAACAAATAGCATTATGTTTCGTCGGACTTAGCCCCATGTGACTTTTACTTGTTCCCAACAAAAAAACGTTTGCATGGACGCTGCTTATTTCCGTCAGGAAAAAATAAAGCTGCATCATATAAGGTAGCGAAAAATGGTTTCCAGGAATGATTCCAAAAGTTAATTGAACATTGGCAGAAATACATAGTCCCCAAGGTGACCTTTTGAAAATGGATGTGCTTCCGTAATGTGAACTATTCCGGGTAAGGTTTTATACAGCTTGTCCCCGAGGTTTTGGATCATACTACATACAATCTGTATAGGGTGTAGTTATGCTTCTCCTTTTTTGACTGTTGTATGAAGAAAGAGAAAGAAGAACAGCCCCCTCCCCCCTCCCCAAAAAAAGAAAGAAAAAAACAGAGTCATAACTAAGAAGATATAACTAAGATTCCAGTAATACTGTAATAATGTATTGATTTAGGTACACTAAACATAGTTTAAAAACATTAAATTATGTTGTTTAATCATTCAGAAAAAAAGAATGAAACTATGAAACCATCCACAAATTACGCAATTAAATTGGAAAGATTGCACGTAGACATTTTTTAGTCATCAAATTAAATGAAAAAGGTAACAAATAAATTACAATATTAAATCATTATAGGAATATTTTTGTACTTATTTAAAATTTATGAATAGAAAAGTTTGGATTTTTCATAAAAGCTTTAACAGTGACATAAATTTTGCTGAAAAAAGAAATAGCCATGAAAAGAGCGAGATTCTTAAAACGCAGCTACAATAAACAAACTCAATATTTACACCAAGTTAATAACTGAATACATATACTACTTGATCTGATGTTTGCACACATAATATTAAACAATTTGATTGTTTAATCTTTTATGAACCTTTACAAACAAATTCAAATTAAATTTTTCAGTTTAACAATAATTTTCTAAAATTAAAAAAATTGCATTATAGAAAATCCTTGAAACTTTTCTATAAAAAACAAAAATAACTTATTCATTGATTTTATATAAATACATAAAAATCGTTACAACAGAAAAAAAAATCGATCACTATTAATGATGCAAAAAAGATGGCGCATTACGAAATATAGGTGAAATAAGTATGAGAAATACACAAAATGACATTTCTTGATCAAAATAAATAATTGCTAAATATTTAGGAAATGCTTCAAACGACGAGGGAGGCTTGGGGGGGGGGGAATCACCATCTGATTTTGGAGTAACTCACACTTCGGCCCCAACTTTGGCCTCATTTTTTTACTACAAAACCGTTACCACCAACGCCTCGGAAGAGTTTCCAAATCTGCTTCAGCACTTCCGAAGAAAAAAATTCAAAAGTCCCTTTGATTTCCGAATTATGTCACCATTCAAAACGTCTTTAATCAATGTCTTACATTAAGTGTCTACATTCCTTCTTAACAATAGATAAATCTTGAAAAAAAAATCTCTAATTTTATGAATGGTGTTAGTTTTAAACAACTCGGAAGTACGACTAGAGTTTAATTTCAGAAATTGAGAGAGTGAGAGGAGGGGCACGCAAGTGTTCTCGGAAATTCAAAAAATAGTCGTAAAAATTAGAGTTCAAAATAATCATAAACATGAAGCAGAAAAAAACCTTTTAAAACTTGCACCCGAGTTTGTTTTGACATGCAGTGGCAGATTTAAAATGTAGCAAATGTTGCAATTGCGCGAGAGGCACCATAACCATAGGGGCAACGTAGGAGTTACAAAAATGCTTATGATAAATGTTTTACAACTTCTGTGATAGAGATGCCCCTAAATGTATTTCGACGGGCCCCAAACTTGTAACTCTGCTGAAGCGATACAAAAAAGACTGCATTACTGTGATTCATGTTACAAATATCGAAAAATTAAAAATTACCGTCGGTTCAACAGGAATCTAAGAAAATGTCACAAAAACCGGTTTCGCCATCCCATATTTGTTTCCATGGTCTCCAATTCGGCAATATATCACCAAATGATTGTCAGTCTGAGACGCTATATTAGTTTTGCATCGAAATAAGTAATTAATAACCACATGCGAAAATTTAAACCTTCTACAGTTTACCATTTTTGAGTTATGACTTATGAGAGATAGATACGTACCAGGGGTCTGGCCAGAGGATATTTGGGTCCGTTAACGGACCCTTCACAAAAATCCGATCAACCAAAACGGACCTTTCACAAAATCCCTATCAAACAAAACGGACCTTTCACAAAATCCCGATCAACCAAAACGGACCCTTCACAAAATTCTGATAAACAAGATTGGATCTTTCACAAATTGTTTTTTGAAGGAGCAAATCTGAGAGCAAAGTAACGCATATTAAACCTATTAAACCACCGATAATTTTTGGAAACTTTCTTAAAGTCAAATTAGAGGGATCAGCTTATACAAAATCTGCTAATTTTGCAAAGAAAAAAAAATCGGCACTTTTGTGATGCTCCTGCAAGCGATAAATTGCTACTGCCAAATAAATATAATGCTTGTTGTTTGCTTCTTGGAAAGAAATTAACAGATCGAAATAAGTTTGGTTTCAAATAATTTTGTTTGTTTTATCACAGCTAATTAGCAGCGATGTTGTTGTAAACTTTTCTGAAAAGGCGTTTGGTAAGCACTTTTCTCCCCACTGATGATTTAATAAACAATAATAATATATATCAGCGAAATGAACTTAGAACTGCAAAGGGATAGTAAGGGTGGAGAAAAAAATGTGATCGCTTCAGATAGGGTTACCAACTTTAAAATTATCACCATTTAGCGCCAAGATAGGGTTACTAACTTTAAAATTATCGCCATTTAGCGTCTGGCGTTAAACCTTTATAATGACTTGATTAGAAAATATTCTCATCATTTTACCAGCTTGTCAATATTTGCGTTTCTATGGTGCGGTGCGATGTTCAACTGTTATTTTTGGAGAAAATTATATGGGTTTGATTTTTCGATGCTAACAAGGATGATTAACTTTAAATAAACTGTTTTACTTGCCTTTTTTTTCTTTAGATGTCTACATTTTTAAAAATACAATCTTTTAACATCCGATATAAGAATCATATTTTGTTCTTTTTTCAAGCTAACTTCGTTTTATTAGGATGCAAATAAATGAAAAGTCTATTTTTGTTAGAACACTCACTTCAAGTTTTTAAAGCAAAATTCCATTTTCTTTTATGAGTCAAAAATTAAAAGGCAGAATCAATGGTTTAATTTTATTTTTGCTTTAGCTGTGTCCACAGATATTAATGATATGTTTATCATAGGACTCTAAAATGCAATTTAAAAATAATTTTATCAAAAATATTTCTTTTACAAGCCGTTTTTATACCTTTGATGCCTTCACTTTGAGAATTGCGATCTCTTTGCATCCGCTATGGGATTCCAATTTTTTGAATTTTTGATGTTTAGTACGCTTTGTTAAGAAGTAAACAAATAAAATCTATTTTTATTTTTGTTAAAATCACGGAAATTATAAGTTTTAAACGAAATTCTGTTCAATTTTAAGAGTGTCATGGGTCAAAAAGTTAAATGCTGAACCCCCTCGTCTGAATTTTATTTATTTATTTATTTATTTATTTATTTTTTTGTTACAATTATTTTAAATGCTGTACAGAAGTATTTCTAGTATAATTTAACATAATGTTGAATGGTAGACAAATATTGCTACTTGAGTTAGCGATGCCTCCCCCCCCCCCGCTAAATACTAGAAAAACACCTCAGAATGATATTCTCAACATAGAAAAGGAAAACACTCTACTTTAAGTTTAAATGATGTAGTTTGTGCCTGCTCTAAATTCTAAAATTTCGATTTAACAATTTTTTTTTTTTTTTTGCGAAATTATTTTATTTTTCACAAAAATAATTAACTTTTCACAAAATTATTTTATTTTTCACAAAAAACGGACCCTGTGAAAAATCCTGGACAGACCCCTGCGTACATCCAGCTGCAAGAAACAGTGCACTAATTAACTTGTTTGGTTCTCGAATGCCGTATTAAAAACTCTTTCAGGGGTGACTAAAATAGAAATTCATACGAAATTTATGTAAACAATTTTATATGAAAACAATAACTCCCTTTACTTTGTATTAAAAAGAAAAACAGCAAAGGTCCCTTTTTTTTTCAAAAACATCGGCCAATTCCATCGGCTTTTCGATGTATTTTAAGGCCGATGGGCCGATGTTTCCTGCAATTTAGCATCGGCCGCCAATGCCGATGGCTAAATTGCTGAACCATCGGCGCCGATGCACCGGTCGAGTCCTAATGTTATGCGCTTGTTGTTTCACTAAAAGAAGTCGAAAAGTTTTTGACTCCTTAATTAATATTCATCTGTACAACTTGCTAACAACAATCAGGATTTTTTTGCTTCCCTAAACATTCTTCGGCATCTTCAATAGTATTTATTTTTCTTAAATTGAGTTCTGCAGCGTTATTGTTCTTGAAAATAGATTTTTTTTAGTTATATACAAAACTAATGATTTTGAAATTCTCATTATTATTTAAGATACCTGTTTTCTGCTTCTACTGATAAAACTGTAAGCATATGGGATACTGAAGTTGGAGTTCGTATAAAGAAATTAAAAGGCCATACTTCTTATGTAAATAGCTGTAGTCCTGCTCGTCGTGGCCCTCAATTAATATGCAGTGGTGGTGATGACTGTACTATTAAAGTAAGTGAATCTTTTCGTAATTATTCACAAAAAATTTTAGTCATGCAATTAAAGCATCAATTACACCAGTGTAGTGTAAATACAGTAAAGTCTCGAAAATCCGAGTCTCAAAAGTCCGAAATTCTAATTAATTCGAGGTGCTTCATTGACATTTTAAGGCATATTTAATAGTTGAAAATATGATTTGCATTAACCCTGAAAATTGAAAATTTCCCCTAAACCAGGGACGGGTTTATAGTCTATTCAAGGGGGTAGCGGATGAAAACCGAAAAAAAACCCCTCCCCAACCATCCACTAGGGTTTTGAAACCTAATGTTTTTACCTGTAAGTAAACATGGTTTTTGCCATGCAAAATACTATGCTTCCAATATATTTTTAAAAAACTTTTTTGCAACGTGAACATTAATTCGGACTTGGGACTCATAGGAGTGAGTCCTATACTCTGGATTTAAGCCGGAAGCGGGCGCCCCCCACCGCCACCCTAGTATATCCGCCACTGTGTAAAACTTCCTTAATTACCTACAATAAGTGAATTAAAAAGGTGTTGAGAAGTCGATGTCAACAACACTTGCCAAATGGCACGAAACATTCATTCTACAGATGGATATAGATATGCTTTGAGGACAATAATTTGATATGAAAAGATTTGAAATTAACATTGTTCTACCTTCAAGAACAAATAAACAGCCGTTTCGGAAAATGAATTTTTAAAAAAAGTGCACAACTTGATACCGCTCGGGTTGTATAAACAAAATGTTATTAACTGCTTTTGTGTTCTGCAAGAGATAAATAAGGGGAGGTCGGGCACGTTGGTCCGCTTTTTTTACCTATCATTTTTTATCTCATCAAAAAACTTAATGATCAGTTCGATTTTCTACAATAAGTTTCACTAAACACTTCTCAACAACACAGATTTTTTTGGAAGTGTTGAATTGATAAACTTTTTTCATATTAATTTTTTAACTGAACCTCGTAAAGTGGACCAACCTGCCTTACGGGTGGGGTAAGTTGGTCCGCCTGGTAGGAACGTTGGACTGCATAACTCAAACAACATTTGTTATAATTTTAGTGATAAATACTATTAAACTTTAACTACCTTTTTCTCTGTTGTGTGTAGAGTGAAAAATATTTCAATTTAAGGTCAATATAACATATTAAATTGATTTTTTGATAAAACATCTTTATTTAAAAACAGCAATAAGCATTCACCATTAGTACACAATTATTTTTTAAAAATCAATAGAAAATCATAGAATATTGTTATAATTATTGAGATTTAAGAGCAAAAAAATGTTTTTAAATTATGTGGGGTAGGTTGGTTGAGTTCAACGTGCCCCACAAAGAGTGGACTAACCTACCTCACCTTCTTGGTCTGAAAAAGTGATGTCATAATTTTTTTCTTTTTGTCAGAAAATGAAAAAAATTGCCAATTATATTGAACTAAAGAACTTACTTTAAGAAAGGAGTTCAATTTTTTTCCCGCAATCTAGATGAAAACCATTAAAAAAAATTAAGTTAGTTTTCTGAAAATTACTCAGGACTACTGAAATAACACTTTCTGGAATAAAATTTGTTCAATATAACTGTACCATGTGATTTCATTATATTATTTGCAGGACCATAGGTGCTATTTGTTTGTCATAAAATAAAAATATATTAATAGTATCAAAATAATTGAGATTGGTCCAATGTGCCCCACAGTCTAACGTACCCCCCCCCCCTACACAGGCATGCTTTCAAATATCACAGCAAAAATCTCTGAAATTGATATGAGCATAGTTAAAATGCATTTTATGGCTGCTTAGAAGTTTGGACATAAACACGAATAGAAATCATGAAAAAAAAAGCATCAAATTTCCTTTACTGTCATCTGAAAAAGTAAAGTTTCAATTGCTAAACATTTTCCGGATGATCCGAGTTTTCAGTAATCCGAGGTAGCGTGTGCCTCAATTAACTCAGATTTTCGAGACTCTACTGTATTGTTAAATTTATGCTTTGATTGAATGAATTATGAAAGCATGAAGATAACTGATGTGAAATGTATACTCCTTAAAATTTTAAAACTACATTTCCCCCCTCTGTTTGTAAAAGATTTGAAAACTTGTTCTTTCACCATACTATAATTCTATTTCACCCCAAAAACTATCAGTTCCTCTTGTAAAATTAAAATTTGCTATAGTTTCTGGGGGAAAATTGAAAAATGGTGAGCATTTGTTCACTATTTGTTAATGTTTTTCTTTATTCTTTACAGTAAATTTCCTCCATATTACAATGATTTTTATTGTAGGTTTGGGATGCAAGAAAAAGAGGAGCTCTTCATTCTTTTCAAGACACATACCAAGTTACTGCTGTAACGTTTAATGATACTTCTGAGCAGATTATATCTGGAGGTATTGATAATGTTATTAAGGTAATTCGTTTTGTTCTCCTACTTATTCATGTGTTTTTTTTTCTTCTGTAACTTGTTTTTATAATGAGCTCTAACCAATATTCTTGTTTTCCTATTAGTTTTATGAAAATTAATTTATTTTTACTATATCACTTCCCGATAAGAAAACCATACAAATAAAAACTAAAAACACTTCATGTTACAGTGGTGCAAAAATAAAGTTTCTCTTACTCTTTGAAATGATTGTACTAGTAAAATCTCTACTACTCATAAATCAGTTTTGTTACTACAGGTATGTCGCTATTCCAAATTTGTAGAGTTAAATGAGTTAACACGTGCCCCTAGGCCGTTGAACTTTAACACTTTTGATAATTTTCCCACAAATCTTCCGAGTTTTTACTTCAGACCCAGTACATCGTTTCTCCTAGGTTTGCAAAATATTTTTACAGTGAGGTAGCAGTAAAATTAATCTTTTTAATTACTTTATATCATCTAAAGATTTTACGTTGAATAAAAATGAAATAATGTTTTAGAAACTTTCCTTAATCGTAAGCTTTTCTCAATGTATCTCGATAGTGTGTATTTTTTTTCTGATAGTCTTGGATGGTCTGTAAAATAAATTGCTTTGTGACGCATATTTGGTAAATTAGTTGTGAAATTCTTCTATTAATATATTGTCCTCCTCTTTCAGTTGTATCATTCAAAATTTTCAGTATTTTAACAATCTCTCTTCCCTTTAAATAACTTCCTTCATTTTGCCGTGAATCAGGATCAAATAGGAAAAAATCTTTTAGTATTTGCAACTTATCAAACAGTTTTATTGACTCATAATTGATTCTATAAAAGGGAAGATTTTTACGAAGAAAGTATTCCAAATCATCTACTGTTATCTGATATTCATTAAACAGTCATCAGACCGTCTTCGTTATCACAAGCATTTTTTGGACTAGTCTTTTCCTATCTTCAAATTAGTTCCTTCATCCAATACGGACAAAGCTACTAGTTTATTCCCTAAATACCATAAGTGATTTATGAATTTTCCAATCACTGCTTCTGCTGCATGTTTGTCGTCATTTTGTACGCTGCTAGTTTTTCAGACATATTATATTATTTAAAGGAGCCTCGATTGGGTTGCTGCGAAAAACCATATCCTCATACAGCATTTAATTGTAAAACAGCTTTGTAAATCAGCATTGAAGGGCTTTCTTTTCATGTAAGGTCAATTTAAATTGTTTCCTAAATGTAAAAATTTTCAAACAATAAATTCCTTTTGCCACCCATCTGGGTCAGGGAAAAGCTCCAGGTTGCGGAAAACATATCCCTGTAGGAGGGACGTCACCAGGAAATTCTATTACAAGTTATGAGAATTCTCTGTAATTTTTCTCAATTCCGCTTTTTACGAACAATAATATATCATCAACTTCGTCTTTTAGAATTTAAGCGGTATGTGTACTTGATTGAAATGTTATAAGTTCTAAATGATGGAGAGCTTTCCACAAGATTTTGAAGTGCTTAAATAATTGAATATCTGATCTAGAACTAAGAAAGGCAACAACCGCTTTAAGGACACTCTGCGGTACGATTTCAAGTGCATGATGATAGCAATCCAAAAGTAATATATCACCGTTCAGTTTTTGCTCTTGAAAATTGCATGCACGATTTATACAATTGGTACTGCAAGTCGTTGTATCAAACACTACAGCTAGAACAGTTAGCAATAAAGAGCTATCATCTAAGATATCATATAAAACTGAAGAAATATCTAAGGAATTCCGAGTAGCTGTTCAGTATTAGGACCTGAAGCTATCACGGTAATCCTGTCGGCGTTCTTTTTCCAGTTACATCTGGATGTAGCTTTGTATCCCAATGAATAACTACAAAATCTAAATTTAAATAATTCCTGAAATTTAATTTTACCTCTCAAAGATTTTCTTTTTCTCTCTTAAGGAATGTACGATTGACTACTAGGTCATTTGGATTTAAATTTACTGCATCTACATAGGCTGTAAATAATTGAACAACATCTTTATTCCTAATATGGCATTTGTTTAACAGTGATGAAAGGCACGCAGATATCAATAGTTGTTGAGCTTTTTTGCATTGTGATAGACCAGCTGTAGAAAACAAACGTTCAACAGGTTAGGATAGATACCCATTTCGGTTTGTAAATCTTGTGAACCGCAAGAATTTGATGATAATAAAGGACTATGTACTGAAATAGAAGAAAATGAATTTAAAATATAGATTTCTACATTGTTCCAATCTGGATATTTTTTTTTAAATTTATATTTTAGCTATGGAAAATACAGTATATTTTTTATGATAGGAGTAATCGAGGATTTTTCGAAATTTATATTTAAAATTTTAAAAATTGCATAAGCATTTAGGTATGTTTATAACTCAAGAACAGCGAATTAAAATATAGTTGCAATTACTTATATTTATAGCATGGAAAACTTGCGACTCTATTTGCCACACCTATTACATACACAGGGAATTTTGTAAATCAACACCCCCAAAGCCTGGTTGAGGCAATTTCTTGTTGTCAAAGATCGTTCATTAATGGCCTAGGCCATTCATTAATGACCTATAGAATCTCTTGTGTCCATCTTGGTGGGAAGAAACGTTCCCCTGCCGCTTGGTTGGAACAAGAGCAGAAGAGCGGTACGCTTGACCCAAGACCATTGGTGTACATTTTATTCTTTGCAACATGTTAAATTTTACAGAATGAAAATGAGAGAATGGTCGGTCTGGAAGTAGCAGCACCTATTGAGGTTCAAAATTACTTTAAATATAAAACGTTAGAATATTTTTACATAAAAATGAGAAAATCCGCAGTTTTTACTTCGAAACTCAAAGAAGGGGGCCCTAGGGGCAGGTGATAATATTCATGAATTGACTTAAAATTTTGCAAGGATCATTTATTTGTACAATGGGACAAATTGAGGGGGCGTCGCGTAAAATATCTGCAATTTCAAAAATAAGGACCACCCTAATATATATATATATATATATATATATATATATATATATATATATATATATATATATATATATATATATATATATATATATTTTACAAAAAAAGTGTCATTGCATTATTTGCTCTAACTGCTGATCCCATCATGTCCCCACTCTGAAATTTTTAGGATGTATTAATTAAAACATATTAAAAAACATATATTTTTTTCAAAATTTTTAAAAGACTAATTTTAAAAAAATTTAAATTTTAAATTTTAAAAAAATATTAAAAATTTAAGAAAAATGTGCAAGTTGCATGTCAAATTAAAGCTCATGCAATTCTCTTTAAAATGAGCTATTAACCAACTGTATTGACCCCATAGAACTAAAATTGTAGCATTTTTAAGCACAACAGATCAGTAAAAAAACGTGAGTTTTTACACATTTAAAAAATTAATAACTCATTAACCAAAAAAGATAGATTTTTTTAAAAGTAGATCTGAATTTAGAATGTCAAACAGTATAATCCCTGAAAATTTCATGAAAATCTGAGATGGTCATTTTGAGTGATTGGTTGATTTGACATGGAATGACCCCATTATCTTACTAATTATTGAGATTTTCATTTAGTTAAAACATGTTTTGAACGTTACTGATCAATTAAACGTTAACATTGACTTAAAAGTGCCTTTTCAAGTACAATTTCTCATACTTCAAGTTTCATCATGATTCGTCACAGCAGTAACACCTATAAGAATATTCAAAATGACGCAGTTGCTATCATTGGACCGCTAGGTGTTTTCACGAATAGACCACCTGATACAGTGATTCATTCATGAGAAATCGCAAATATCATTGTTACTTCAGCTCAATTACTTTTGAAAATTGCTCTACTGCTTTAAAATAAATATGATAATAATGAAAAATGTTTCTCAGTAATTCATGAAAACTATTTTATTATTATTTCCCCCCAAAGTTTTTAATAAAATTAATTAAAAATTTAAAACATAATAATACAGTTTCAAATACTTTTGCTGTTCCAGAAAAATGCAAAAAATTAATAAAATGTGGCTAATGGACAAGTGAAAGCATGTAACGCGCTACAGTAGCTTATAGAAATGGTGACATGGACAAAGTCTGCCGACAATATAGAGTAATGAAAGCAGCTTTAAACCAGTCGCATGGAAGATAAAAACCGGTTTGTTGTGTACCTTGTAGTCACTTATTAGAAATTTAGGAGATAAGTCTCTGAAATAGTAATATAATTAGTGAATCATATTTTGATACAAGAGAAGACGTTTTTGGAATTACTTCCGAAAAATTGGGGGGAAATTGGCTTTTCAAGAGGCTGAGAAAAATAACATGTCCCTCATAATTAAGACAAAAGGTATGTTAAAAAGTATGTATATTCTCTAGTAGTTTGAGACTTAAGCTTCTCGTTTCAGTAATAAAATGGTCAATAAGTTCTTTGACATTTTAGAGAGCAAGTACAATCTTGCGTTGATCGAAAATTTAAAAAATGGATTTAACAAAACTCCCCCAACAGTTCAAGAGAGGTTGCAAAGAAATTAACTACAAACGGTGTTGCACAGGTTGGTAATGTATTTAAAAGGTGAACGAAGCGTGATGACAACAGCTGCGTGTTGTGTGAGTGCTGGGGTTTTTTTTAGTTCCTCTTATCCGAAAATAAAATATTTTATAAAATAAATCTCTTTTTATGCAACTTATTGTTGTTTGTAGCATTTATTGATATCCTGTTATAAAGATTTGTAAGTTATGCATTGAATTTTTAATTTTAGAATATGGTCTATCGATGGAAACTCAATGGTCCATCCATAGCTACTGGTTGCCATGAATGGACCACATGCTGAAATAATTTTAATTTTCATTATTTATTGTGTATATTTATCATGAACGTGAATATTATTATTAAAAGAGAAATATACTGAGAAATTGTTCTTATAGTTGACGTGAAATTTGAGTTGGATTTCACTTCTAAAAGAAATCAAAACTGTTATGTGGTTCATTGACAGCAACCTTCCCCTAGACACATAGTACTACTAATAGACCATGTATAACAAAAAAAGTAACAACAAATGTATCGGTAGCTCAGCCAGAGTATCAGATAACTTAACTTAAATTAAAAAAAAGACTCACCTTAAATATTAGAGAGCTTCAAAAATTTTCCACAGTACAGAGGGGAAAAATTAAACAGTAATAATCCTTATTAAAAATCTCTGGATATTGAACGTTGGAGTTGAAAATTTAAAGATGAATGTAATTAAAAAAGGTGATTTTATCACAAGTCAATACAATGTTCCAAACTGCTCACCGTTCAAAAGAACGATTGTTCATTTTTTTTTTATGTGAACGAATGGATCCGTTCATTTTAAGGATTCGTTCTTTTTGACCTGTTCGTTCACAAACTGCACATCCCTAGAAGCAACATTAAAAAAAAAAAAAAAACATGCAATCAGGATAATGAACCCTTTACATGAGTCATGATAACTAATCTTTAACAAAAAATCTTGATCACAATAAAGACACTTTTACGTAAGTACAAACATAATTGTTTTTAATTTTTATTCTTTTCAACATGTCTTCTTCAACCTCTTGAATTCATTCAAAACAATGCATTTTTAAAATGGTGTGGAACATTCGGTTTGTGCTAGGAAAAAGGTTGAAGAATCCTCAGTTTAAAAAGTTGAAACGAAAATGACTGATTAGAAATTAATGAGTTGCAAAAGTTTACACGCCAAATTCAAGAGATTTTTATGTGATAGTCAGTGGCCGATTTACTGGATTGGGGGCTTGTTGCAATGAATTTGGAAGCCTCTTAGAGCAGAACTATGAAAAATATTTTTCATGTGCCTTTTTTGGATCCTCTTTTAGGACCCTGCACAATTGCAACATTTGTGATATGATAAATCTGTATCAACAAGTAAATAGCACAATTTGCATGTGTCTTGCAAAATTGCTTTACCTAATGTGATCTTTTTTTTCTCTTGCTTGTTTTCTTGTGTTTTCCAGTGAAATCCAAACTGCATATTTGGCGATGATATTTTTAAAATCTCAAGTCTCTGAAAGTCTTATTTTTTGGATCCTAATCCATTTTCTCCCACTTTCTTTTAAAAAAAAACAGTTTCACTTTATACTTTCCTTTTCCCTCTTTTAATCCTATGCATGCTTTTATGTTTCCTTAACTCCTTTTGTAAGAATCATGTTTATACATCACATGATTTTTACAAATACACAGCTCTCATAAGGACTTCCAACAATGTAAACAGAAGGATCTTTAATGTCTTAAATTCTCCATGTATGAATTAGGGAGTAGATTTTGATCACTACTGCTTCAGATAACTTTCATTTCCTTCTATTTATAATTAAAATAGAGAGGTGTTAGGTATTTTCTAAATTTTACCATTTGTTCATCTAAATTTCCAAGTCGTAAGAATTTTAATGCAGAGAAAAAATTTGAAAAATAGTTCTTATTAATCGAGGGTGCTGAGTCCGATGGTGAACGTTAAATTTTTCGAAATTTTATACAAATACAAATACAAATACAAATGTGACGACCAGCAACAGGCTCTGGGCCCAGCTAGGCTGGTCCTAGTCAATTAATTAGTCCCCAATGAAGATCAATGGCCCTCTTAAAGCTATCCACTCCCTTGCTCATTACCGCCTCTTCCGGTAAGCTATTCCAAGTGCCCACGGCCCTGCTAAAGTAGTAGTTTTTCCTGATTTCCAAGTTAGCCTGAGATTTAAATAGCTTAAAACAATGACCCCTTGTCCTGCTTTCCCCGCAAAAATTTAATCCATTTACATCTTTCATTTTGATAAATTTAAATAACTGAATCATGTCCCCTCTGACTCTCCTTTGCTCTAGGCTATACATGTTAAGCCTATTAAGTCTGGTATCATAATCTAAATCTGAGAGTCCCCTTACTAATTTAGTTACCCTTCTTTGAACCCTTTCCAATACAAAAATATCTTTCTTCAGATAAGGCGACCAGAACTGCACAGCATACTCCAAATGAGGTCTTACTAAACTCCTATATAAAGGCAGAAGAACTTTCTTAGATTTGTTTGAAATAGATCTATTGATGAACCCAAGCATTTTGTTGGCTTTGTTACTAGCAATACTGCACTGTTGACTAAACTTGAAGTCCTGATTTATAAAGACACCCAGATCCATAACATTTTCTGCCTGATTTATGACTGAACCCTGTAAACGATATCTCATACGCTTATTTCCATGACCTAAGTGTAGCACTTGACATTTCCCTACATTAACTGCCATACCCCATTTATCTGCCCACTTAGTAATATGATCTAAATCCTCTTGCAGCTGTTTTACTTGTTCTTCATTTTCGACAATCCCCATAACTTTTACATCGTCAGCAAAACAATTCATGCTTCCAGAAATATTTTCATTGATGTCATTCATAAATATAATAAACAAAAGAGGCCCTAAAACTGATCCCTGAGGAACCCCACTTAAAACATCACTCCAATTAGAATGATTTCCTCTCACAACTACTCTTTGCTTCCTACCAGTAAGCCAATTTCTTACCCAAAGTAAAGTTTTTCCTCCTATTCCAATGTCAGCTAACTTGCTGAGAAGAGCAACATGCGGTACCTTGTCAAAAGCTTTTTGAAAATCAATATAAACAACATCCACACATTTTTTGTTATCTAAAGCTGAGGTAACCTTGTCGTAGAAATGCAATAAATTAGTAGTACAGGATTTACCTTTCCTGAAACCATACTGCAAACTAGTCAACAGACTATTAGTCTCTACGAACATCATGATCTTAATTTTGATCAAAGTTTCGAAAATCTTACAAATCACCGAAGTCAAACTTACAGGTCTATAATTCCCAGCAATACCTTTAGACCCCTTCTTGAAGAGTGGCGTTATGTTAGCCAGCTTCCAGTCCCCTGGCACCGTCCCCGAGTTATAAGAAGCATTGAAAATATTCAAAATAACATCCACTAATTCCTCTGCACATTCTACTAAAATTTTTGATAAATATTATCTGGTCCCGGAGCTTTAGTTGCTTTAATCTTTTCCAAATGAAATAAAACCTCCTCCCTGGAAAATACAAAATCCTCAAGCTGTATAATAGCTTGTGTCTTGTTAGTATCAACTGTTGAGATACAGTTATCGTTAAACACACTGGAAAAAAAGTTATTTAGAACATTTGCAATATCCCTATCGTTTTGGATTAAATTTCCATACTCATCAACCAAAGGCCCAATTTGACTGTTTCGAGCTTTCCCAGAATTAGCGTAAGCAAAAAACCTCTTAGGATTCCCATCAATGTCATCTGCCAGCCTTTGCTCCAATTCCCTTTTCTGAATCCGTACCAAATACTTAAAATTTCGCCTTGCCTTACTATACTGGAGTCTCTCCGCACTCTGACCAGTTTCTTTAAACTTACGAAAAGTGGCTTGCTTATAATTAAGAGCTTCTTTAGTCTCCCTGGAGAACCACATGGGCCAAATTTTGGTACTAACACCTTTTCTCCTAAATGGAACATAGTCCCCAACGGTTTTAGCAAGTTTATCCTTAAATTCCGTCCATTGCTGATCTACGTCGCTATTTTCCAACCCTGACGAAAAAACCTCTTTCAAGCTCTGCCTAAGTGCAACAAAATCAGTGTTTCTGAAACTGGGCACAAACCTAAAATTATCATCTTTGCACACTTCAAATTTAACCCGGAACCTAATGCTGTTATGATCACTATCTCCAATATGCTCCCCTACACTCAACCCCTGAACAAAACTACCTATGTCCAGGGCTGTGGAGTCGGAGTCGAAGAGTCGGAGTCGGACTGATTTTGGAATAAAGGAGTCGGAGTCGGAGTCGTTGGAAAACATGCCGACTCCGACTCCGACTCCGGGCTTCTTTTTTTCTTTCCTTTTCACTGACTCTCCTTGCATTTTTTAAAAATTGATTACCAATTGGTTCGATTACATGTATAAAAAGATACTAATGAGAAAATAATTGCCATTATGGCAATCAGCTAGCTTGAGTGCTTACCGAACTTTCTGTAGCCGTCCCCTAGTTTGCTTGCTTTTTAACTTATCTAATAGCAACTGTCAGCAAACGATTTTGTTGAATAACATTTTCAAGTAATCACTTTCAAATAAAAATAGAAATATAGTGTTTTGTTCTATCTCAGTTTAAAATAGTAAAAGAAACGTAACAAATTAGTAAGTCGACGCCTGTAGCTATGGTTGAAACGTTTAAGTGTGATCGGCAAATTCAAAGAAGTTCTGGCTCGAAAGCACGAATCCAAAAGATTCGATGAAATAATCTAATGTTTATTTCTTTATTAAGACTATTTCTGTAAGCTTGGTTCTCACTAAAAAGTATGGAACAAAATAAGTGTAAAAAATTTCTTGATTACAACACTCAAGAATTGCAGTTAATCTTAAAATCTTCATATTTAGGTTAATTCTAAAGCAGCCAATAAAATTTAAATTAAAAATTTAGCGAAGAAGAAATATAGGTATAGTAAAAGCTATTCGTACAAATTTGTATACCGCCGCGTTTTGTGTAAAATTAGCTCCTGACGCATATGTGCCCTATTTTCGTTGAAATTTTATTGATGAAATATAATTTAAAATATATTCGTGAAAATTTTCAGAATTAAAGTATTTATATTTTTTATAAACTCTGAAATTAACTTTGGGTGTCATCTACTAGATGGATGTCACCAGGGGCAAACCACTCCCTCTCAAGAACTTGGATTTAGAAAAAAAGTTTTTTTTCTCTCAAGTTACAGCTTTCAAAAATTGAAAGCACACGATTTGATCAATATATATTTGTTAAACATTAAAGGGGGGCAAATTACAGATAATCATTTTCAAAATTTTTAAAAGGGATTTTTAAGTCATCTCACTTTTTAACTCGTAACTATTGGAAAGTTTGATTTTTAAATTGAATTTCTAACGTTGTATGACGTCTTGGGTTTACAATAAAAAACAAAATGCTAAATATTCATAAAAAGGAATTAATATTTCAATCTCTGTTAAGAGGTTTTCCCCCTTCCCTTGAATGGAGAGAGGGAGTTTAAAAAATACAATTAAAAAAAATTTTAAAAAAATCCGGAGTCGGAGTTGGAGTCGGAGTCGGGCGTTTCAAAATCCAGGAGTCGGGGTCGGAGTCGGCCATTTTCTTTCCGAGTCCGCAGCCCTGCCTATGTCACAAAAAACTAGATCCAAAATTGCCTCCTCTCGAGATCCCTGAGTTATAACTTGATCTAAGAAACAGTCACCAATTACTTTTAAAAATTCCTCTTCTTTGCCATTACCAGAATAAAAATTATTCCAATCAATACCCGGAAAATTGAAATCCCCCATTATGATAACGGATCCCTTACTGGACATGTCACTAATAATACGGTACATCTGTTCATCTTGTCCCTGGTTTGAATTAGGTGGCCTATAAATGTTTCCAAACCGTAGCTTTTTGCCCTTACTGCTCATCAACTCCAGCCAAACCATATCAATATCAGTAGGCTTATCATTTATGACCAATTCATTGCAAATAAAATTGTCTCTAACATAAAATAAAACCCCACCACCTCTTTTACCTACTCTATCCTGTCTGAACAAATTATACCCAGCAATATGTAATAACTCTGCATCAGATTCGGTAGCCCATGTCTCTGTAATTCCAATAACATCCAACTTCTCATCCATAACTATGCTTTTCAATTCATCCAACTTGTTCCTAATACTGCGAGCATTGGTATAGAAAACTTTAAGCATGCCTAAGTTGCTTTTATTTAACACCCTGAAATTTCCTAAATTACAATTGTTAACATTACTACTCTTGTTCATCACTTTATTTCCATTTCTAGCAATACCCAAAAAAATTTCATTCTCTCGATACCTGATGCTTGAACCATGCCCCCCATTCCAACTTAGTTTTTTGACTCCGAAGCCCTTAAAATTAATCCACTAACCATTTTGACCCCTGTAGAGCTCAGATGCAGGCCATCCCTAGCAATCCAATCCCGTTTACAATGACTCCATACATCAATGAACCTGATACTGCGCAAATTGACTTCAGTAGCAAGTTCATACACCTCGCACGTTGATTTAGCCAGCTCCTATGCACTCCATACCTGGGAAGCAAACCAACCACTTGGACATTCGTCCGAAAAGCTGGTTGCTTTATCCAACAGGGATTCCCATTCCCTAGAAAACTCCTCATTTTTACTGTGGCCTACATCATTTGTTCCCACCCACAAAGTAACCATGTCCTCCTTATTCAATACTCCCTTCTTTTCAGCAAACCATATTAACGTCTTTTACCCGAGCCCCTGGTAAACAACAACTAGCCACCTTACGCTTTACTCTCCCAACTGCGTTACCCACCTCCCTTACCATAGAGTCCCCCAAAATTACACCCTTAGTTACCCCAATCTAACTCCTCACTTGAAACTGCCCCCTGAATCTCTGGAACATTTATACCCTCTACAACTGGCTTACACCCTAATGCTAACTGGGCTTCCAAAACTAGCATCTTAAGTCTTAAGTCTGAGAGTTCAGCACATTTAGTGCAAATATAATCCTCCTCAAAAACAGACTCATTTTCCCCCTTATACAGGCAGAACATATGACATAAATCACAAGAGATCCACCTGTCCCCCTTCCCACTCTTTACCTCTTTCATAATGCATATAACACCCATTTCTACTCAGTGAATATGTTCTCAAAAGGCAAAACAGAAAGATAAAAATGCAAAAAAACACAGAATAAATACTAAAAACAGCAGTAAATAAACAGTTGCTACACCCAATAAAGCACACAAGATCAAAAACCAGGAGATCACCACATGTTAGGCAATAGCTCCAAAAAATGCAAAAACACTTCAAGAATACAATAACAGCAAAAATGAGCCCCCAAAACACATATAAAACTAAATTACATTGATAAAAGTAGAAGTAAAAAAACCTAAAACTAGACAGTAATAATGAAAAATTATAGTAAGAAAACACTTATCAAATTAGCAGCAATAACACTCCCTGCATCACAGGCGCCCTCTAGTGTGAAAAACAGTGAGAGTTTTCCCGTTTTTAAGACATTGCAAGATTGAAATATAACATAAAATGGTATATTTCAATGGTGTAAGGCTTGGTAGTTAGCTATGCAATTCTTATGAAGCTTTCGGTAGTCTCTGTAGTCACCCTTAAATCTGTAACTCAGAGCCAGACCGACGCAAGTTCAAAAATTACGATTTTCCATTTATTAGTGCATTGTATGTAAAAGCTTATTCTGCATCAGGCCATGTGAACGCAATTCTTCTATAAAAAAAAAATCCTTTTCAATTTTTTAGCAGGTTTAAAAGAGTGTGCATCCCATCCTTTGCAAAAGTTTTCCCTCTCTCTTGTAAAGTAGCAATTATGTGACTTACGTCAGTCTGGCTCTGAGGTACAGAAATGTCACATTAGTTTTCAATTCCTATATTAAATTCAGTGTCTATGTATGAAGTAGTCCCAATTGGGTTCTAATGTTTAAAAGGTGCATGAAAATTTTCTGGATTTTGTTCGATACACAGAGACTTATGCCTTTGAGATATACCATTATATGCTATATTTCAATCACGTATATCTCAGAAACTGGAAAGTTGAAAAAAATTTGACCACCACCATTTGATTCAGTGCCATCAATATTTATAAGAACCATGTTTCAATTTTTTTCTTCTGCAAAAACAAGTTCATGCTGTCCCTTTGTAAGCAATGAAGATATTTTTAAAGATAAATATCTAAAACACTTTATTTTTATTTGTTTTGTTTCAAAATATCAACACAGAAAGTCGTTTCATCTTTTGACTGAAAGTTTCAACCCATGCATATTTACTATTTTGTGTTGGAATTTTTTGCAGTGGAAAACGTTGAACACCAAACTGAAGGGATCGACTATATTTTTCATGTTAAAAGAATTTCGTGTTAAAAGATTTAAATTGAAAGTGCACAGTATACAGTCTGGATGGCTATACCATTTCACGCTAACCGATTTTTCATCTAAAGCGTTTTCTTGTTAAATGTATTTCATGTATTTTTTTTACTTTTGATACTCATTTTTTATTAACTCACAACCACCCTTGACAAATACTGTGGTAACTAAGTGTCATAATTATAAGTTATATATTATTTTTCTCTATTAATTTTTCAATCGTAAGTTAATTGTAGTGTTTTTATTTTAGGTATGGGATATGCGAAAAACTGGAGTTTTATACAAGATGGTTGGCCACTCTGATACTATTACAGGATTATCCTTAAGCCCTGATGGATCATATATTTTATCCAACTCTATGGACAATACATGTTAGCATTTATTGAAATATTAATTTTATAAACTCATTGTTTAAATATATTTTTGTGGTGAAACTTTTTAACACCAAATAATGTGTTTGATTTTTCAGTAAGAATATGGGACATAAGACCTTTTGCTCCTCAAGAAAGGTGTGTAAAAATTATTCAAGGACATCAGCATAACTTTGAAAAAGTAAGTGCCATTCAACCGTTCATAATTTTTAATTCCATGGTTTTGGGAGAAACTGTTAGTATAATGTGTAGAAAAGAAATAATATTTGGTTTAGTTGGTGACATTACTAAGTCAGGGTTGGAAAATTTGCAATAATTGCATGAAAACATTTGGTAGCAAAGCACTTTTCATTTTATCCCAGAATCTACATTTCTATATGCTAGCACATCCTAAACGAAATTTGTATTTAAGCTCTAAAAGAACTTTAGCTATTTTATTGAAAAATAATTTTGTATATTCTCACACATGCTTTTTGTTAAAGGTTCCAAATAAGTGTGTAAACACATCTGCTCAAAATCGGAAACTCAGTTCAAAAACGTGTGAAGTCTTCTGGAAACTTAAGATTGATGTTTGAAACACATCAAAATTTTAATTAGCCGGTCAACTCTCAATAACTCTAAATTTCAAGGTACCGCCCAAAAACCTTCGAGTTATAGGAAATTTCCATAACCATCTCAAGAGTTTGAGACCCAATAAAAACTGTGGGATAAAAAAATATTCAAGTTATAAGGGTTCGAGTTATCGAGAGTTGATTGTATCTGGAATAGGTAGATGTGTAAATAAATTGTAAGAGAAAGAGGTTAAAGTCTTCTTTTACAATAACAAAAGTAAATAAATATAATGAATTGCATTTTAGTTATCGATTCTGTTACTGCTTTACAGTGGACTCCCGCTACAACGCGATCCAACTTATGCGAAATGGCTATAAGGCGAATTTTTCAGGAGCAACGGATTTTAGAACTAAAGCGAATGTCTCGCTCTCAACACATAAATATTTGGAAAGGAATAGTGATTCTAAGTTTTGGCTTTGTTATTGACTACTAAACATTAATTTGTGAATGAACTTCCATCCTTTCAGCATCACTGACTGACCAAGTTCCCACATGTCCCGCACTGTAAACATAGCATATTGTTAGTGTGTATGTATCACCACTCCTCATTTTCCATTTATTTATTCTAAGTATGAAAGTGATGAAATATTGTGGCACCTAGGTACGCTGTTTCATCTAAGGTTTGAAGATGGAAACAAAAAGCGAAAATTTGAGACAATTTAAGAAAAGGTAAAGATTCTTGATACGCTTGAAGAAAGTGGGTCGAAGGTATCACGACAATTAGGTATGGGGGGGGGATGTGAATTTTTCATACGCATAATTAAAAGTCAAGAGAAGACAATCCGTAAAGTCCAGGGGGTCCCAGAGGGGTGTTACCATAGATGTAAATGTTATAGAAGTAAATGCGAAGCTACCGTATTTAAAAATATATTAGAATGACGATCAAATTGCGCAGGATAAATCATCATCTTCAATTTTTAAGTTAGAAATGTAACTTATTGTATCTACTGTATTGTACTCTTACAGTGCAGTGTTTTATTATTACTACAAGCTGTACGTACCGTACTGTTTTATTTTTATGTCTCTCTCTCCCATTGAACAGTGATTTTGTGCGTCGTAACGGTATTTTATGTTGAATAATGCAACTTAAAAAAAAAAATACCATAAAAATTCAGCTCTCTGTGTAAGAAACAGTAATATACAGTTAAAAAATGGTAAAAAACAGTTTAAAAGGTGTTTAAATGTCTAAAATTATAGGGTATGTTACTAAAAAAAATCATATACACAACACTTTTCCACAACGCAAAATTTTGACTTACGCGAGGAGTCTTGGAACGCATCCCTCTCGTAAGTCGGGATCTGACTGTATTGCATGTAATCGGAACATGATATATTGGGTAGTTTATTTGGTAAAAAGAAAAGTCAAAGCAATCATGGATAAAAGGAAAATAAAGAAAATTGGCCAAGAGAAAAGTCTAATTGGAAATAGGACTCGACTGATGCATCGGCGCCGATGATTCAACAATTTAGGCATCGGCGGCCGATGCTAAATTGCTGGAAACATCGGCCCATCGACCTTAAAATACATTGAAAAGCCGATGGAATTGGCCGATGTTTTTGAAAAAAAAAGGACCTTTCTGTTTTACTTTTTAATACAAAGTAAAAGGAAATATTGCTCTCATATAAAATTTACTCAAATTTCAGTATGAATTTCTATTTTACTCACTCCTGAAAGAGTTTTTAATTCAAATACCAAACAAGTTAATTATTGTGTTGTTTCTTGCAGCTGGATGTACGTATATATCTCTCATAAGTCATAACTCAAAAATGGTAAGCTGTTGAAGGTTAAATTTTCACATGAGGGGTGTGCGTACGTTCTAGTTGTGCACTTCCCTTTTTGTTTTCGATCAGGTGTTCTGAAAAGCCTACTCATTCTTTGTGGCTATTAATTATTTACTTCAATGCAAAACTAATATAGCGTCTGACTGACGATCATTTGGTGAAATATTGCCGACCACAGAAACAAATATGAGATGGCGGAACCGGTTTTTGGGTCATTTTGTTAGATTCCCGTTGAACCGACGGTAATTTTTAATTTTTCAATATTTGAAATATGAATCACAGTACTGAAGTCTTTTCTGTATCGCTTCGGCGGAGTTACAAAATTGAGGCCAGTAGAAATACAATTTGGTGCCCTATTTCTCTATCACGGAAGTGTAAAACATTTATTATAAGCATTTTTGCAACTCCTACGTTGCCCCTATGGTTATGGGGCCTCTCGCGCAATTGCAGCATTTGCTACATTTTAAATCCGCCACTGCACGTCAAAACAAACTCAGGTGCAAGTTTTAAAAGGTTTTTCTGCTCCATGTTTATGATTATTTTGAACTCTATTTTTTATGACTATTATTTGAATTTCCGAAAACACTTGCCTGCTCTCTTCCCACTCCCTCAATTTCTGAAATTAAACTCTAGTTGTGCTTCTGAGTTGCTTAAAACTAACACCATTCATAAAATTAAAAGTTTTCTTTTTCAAACTTTATCTATTGTTTAGAAAGAATGTAGAGCATTAATGTAAGAAATTGATTCAAGACGTTTTGAATGGTGAAATAGTTCGGAAATCAAAGGGACTTATGAATTTTTTCTTCGGAAGTGCTGAAGTAGATTCAGAAACTCTTCCGAGGCGTTGGTGGTAGCGGTTCTGTACTAAAAAAATGAGGCCGAAGTTGGGGTCGAAGTGTCAGTTACTCCAAAATCAGAGGGTAACCCTCTACCCGCTAACCCTCCCTCGTCGTTTCAAGCATTTCGTAAATATTTAGCGATTATTTATTTTGATCAAGTAATGTCATTTTGCGTATTTCTCATACTTGTTTCACCTATATTTCGTTATGCACGATCTTTTTTGCATCATTAATAGCAATCAATTTTTTTTCTGTTGTAAGTAACTATTTCTATGTATTCATATAAAATCAATGAATAAGATATTTTCGTTTTTTATAGAAAAGTTTCAAGGATTTTCTATTATGTAATTCTTTTAAATTCCAGAAAATTATTGTTAAATTGAAAAATTTAATTTGAACTTGTTTGTAAAGCTAAACAATAAAAGATTAAACAGTCAAATTGTTCAATATTATGTGTGCAAACATCAGATAAAGTAGTATATGTATTCAGTTATTAACTTGGTGTAAATATTGAGTCTGTTTATTGTAGCTGCGTTTTAAGAACCTCGCTCTTTTCATGGTTATTTCTTTTTTCCGCAAAATTTATGTCACTGTAATAGCTTTATAGCTTTTATGAAAAATGCAAACTTTTCTATTCATAAGTTTTAAATAAGTACAAAAATATTCCTTTTATGATTTAATATTGTAATTTATTTGTTACCTTTTTTTGTTTAATTTGATGATTAAAAAATGTCTACGTGCAATCTTTCCACTTTAATTGCATAATTTGTTGACGGTTTCATAGTTTTATTCTTTTTTTTTAATGATTAAACAACATAATTTAATGTTTTTTAACTGTGTTTAGTGCACCTTAATCCATACATTATTACAATATTACTGAAATTTTAGTTATATGTTCAATTTTAAAAACAAAAACAAGTCAATTGGTTACTAAACAGTCTCTTTGTTTTTCTTCCTTTTTTTTCTTTCTTTTTTTCTTTTTCTTTTTTTGGCTGTTGTTCTTTCTTGTTCATCATACAGCAGTCAAAAAAAGGAGAAGCATAACTACACCCTATACAGATTGTACGTAGTACGATCCAAAAGTTCGGGGATAAGCTGTATAAAACCTTACCCAGAATAGTTCTCATTACCGAAGCACATCCACCTTCAAAAGGTCACCTTGAAGGACTATGTACTTCTGCCAGTGTCCATATAACTTTGGAATCACTCCTAGAAGCCATTTTTCGCTACCTTTTATGATGCAGCTTTATTTTCCCCTGACGGAAGAAAGCGGCGTCCGTGCAAATGTTTTTTTCTTTTTGCTAGGAACAGGTAAAAGTCATACGGAGCTAAGTCCGATGAAACGTTATGTTATTTGTTTGTCATATCAGAGTATTGACCAATCGAACCGTGCATCCTCAACATGAAAGTCGCCTTCTTCTCCAGGATGAATTTAAAGCAGCAGCGCAAGAGGCCTTACAGGAGGTTGCGAAAAATGTCTTCCAGGAGTGCTTCTAAAAGCTATACGAACGTTGGCAGAAGTGCATAGTCGTCCAAGGTGACTATTTTGTAGATAGATGTGCTTCGGTAATGTGAACTATTCAGGGTAAGGTTTCATACAACTTGTCCTCGAACTTTTAGATCATACTATGCACGTATGAGTTTTCAACCTACTATTTCATAACGTTTTTGAGTGACGCAAGTTTACGCGCATGAAAACATCACAAGAGAATTTGCGATAATTAACTGAGGAGGCGTTCAAAATGGATATTTCGGTCATCTATATGTTCTTAGGTACATATGCATGTACAGATGTGCCGAAAAAGTTTAAATTGGGTGATCGTAAAATAGAAATTTAGGTTGAAATATGATTTTTTTTTTTTGTGATTACGATTCCTAATTCATAGAAAGGAAGTAAAGTGAAATGACTCAATGATCCTTTAAATCCCTGATAATCTCATCAATTTATTTCTGTTTGATTTTTTTTCCTTTTTTTTTTGCCATCGGCAATCGGCCATTTGGAGGAAAACAATCGGCCATCGGCCATAGGCCATCTTTGAACAATCGGCATCGGCCCATCGGCCAAAAAATGCCATCGGTCGAGCCCTAATTGGAAATAAACTTTGTTACTGTAACTGAAACTACTGTGAATGTTAATAAAAAAACTTTATGCTGCATAAACTCTAATAGAATGAAACCAAACTAAAAATTAAAATAGTTATGTTTGAGTACATACAATTCATTACATTCAAGAGTAAAAAACCCAAAATAATTATTAGATACAAGTAAAGTTAGTTAATTATTCTGTATATAATTACATTACTTTTTTTTCTTTGCATTTGGTTATGATTCAGAAAAAATAGTTTTTCAGGATAATTGATGCTAAACGCTATATTCTGCCACACTTTTGTTAAAAGCTGAATCAGGATGAAAAATAGGAAAATTGTGGAAAAGGTTGAAAAACATCAACTTCTATTTGAGCAGTGATTCCCAACCTTTTTCACTTCACAACCCCCATTTCAATAACTAAACATTCCGCAACCTGCTATGTGTGTATGTGTGTTTCTGCTTCGGCGCAGACATTGCGCATATTTAACGTAATAGCTCAAGGTGCTTGAGACTTTATTTAAGTTTAATAGTTTTTTTTATTTCTACAACAGTTGCAGACAAAAAAACAAGATAATCTCGATAATATTAAACATATATTTCTGCACTTTGAAAATTGATGCTTCCTAGCAGTGGCAAATGCAGGATGTGGTTTTCACCAACTTTCGTTGAAGTGGATGAATGCATTTTTTTTTTCAAGCTTATATATAGCAAGAGAGTCCAGATTTATGCTTGAAGGTGGGGAGGGGGAGGTGTCATTACTAGCATATGAGTAATCAAATTAAGAGAATTTCATTATATAAGCAGAGAAAAAGAATTAACAATAAGAATCTAGAGTATGTGTAACATTCGGGATGGTCCTCTCCTAGAAATTGATCGAAATTGTAGTGTTAAACTTGCAGTTTACACGATCTCTGGTGATATTTGGAGGGGGAGAGGTTCAGGGACTTTTATGAACAGTTCAAGCTTGCAGACAGTCTTTGAAATTTCTTGAAATTGAAAATGAAGTTTTAGAAGAATTTGAACAATGGGAAAGAGTTAATAAATCAGAGATACTAATTTTTCGAAAATGAAAGTGATATGTCCTAATTAAGCTGAGTTGCATGCTATCTTTGTCACAGTTTAGGGAAGAAAAGGGGTTCAGGCCACCTATCCTGTGGAAAAATTTTGAATTTGAATTCTAAAAATGCAATTATAAGCAATATTTGTAAACATTAGGGAAAAGGTTTGGACTTGGAGCCTCTTCTCCCCCGGAAATTTTTCGAAATTCAAGTTCCAAAAACAAAATAAGTCCAAAAATCAGAATAGCAGGTTATCTTTCATAAGAAGTAGACATGTTCAGAGACCATTATCCTCTTTTTTTTTTTTCTTTTTTTTTGAAATTTAAGCCCTAAAAACAAAATTTTATGTGACCTTTAACTATGTGAAAGGAAAGCGTAGTCACTCCCCTGGATTTCTTTTCGAAATTAAAATGCTAAAAGCCCATTTCTTGGCTTTTTTTGATAAAGTTAAGGGGGTTCAGGACTCTTCCTCGGAATATTTCAAAAATTAGGTCTTAAAAATGCAACTACAAGACATCTTTCAGGATAAGGATTGGGGCTTAGAGAATCTCTTTCAGAAATGATTTGAAATTGAAATTCCAAAAATGATTTTAGATGATGTTGAGGGAATTCGGGACTCTTTTCGGGGAAATTTGTAGCAATTGAAGTCCTTAAACCAAAGCTTAAAATAATCATAGAGGATGTTAATGGATAAGTTTCTCTAGCATGAGAAGATGGGGAGGGGGTGCTGTAGTCCCTAAGTCCTTCTCTTGGATTTGCCATTGTGCTCAAGGACTGATGCTACTCTAAAATGATGCTATTTTCCCCCTATGTATTTCAATTTTTCAACAATGCAATGATATGATAGGGATAACGTCGCAACCCCCTAAGAAATGCTTCGTGACCCTCCTTGGGGGTCCCAACCCACAGGTTGGGAACCCGTGTACTAGAATGTAATTTAATAATAATATATGTATTTTTCCTTCAAAATGATGTATCTATTACTGAATCAACGAGGCAATGTATTTTTTCTGGGGACAAAAAACTGGAGTTGTTATTTCTTCACATGTGAAATTTAATGTACAACACTCTGCATTAAGGGAAAATATTGAATTTGAAACACGATCATGAATAAAGAAAGAGTCATTTTGTTAATAATAATGATAATGTTTTATATCAAAAATTTTAAATTAACTATAAAGGTGTGAAATAAATTTAAGAAATCTGGTAAATGTCAAATATTTCAGCTAGTGTTAAATAAATCTTCATTTTTGTTTCATAGAATCTTCTAAAATGTAGTTGGTCACCTGATGGAAGTAAAGTAACAGCAGGATCTGCTGATAGGTTTGTTTACGTATGGGATACAACAAGTAGGCGAATACTTTATAAACTTCCAGGTCATAACGGATCAGTAAATGATGTCAATTTTCATCCAAAAGAACCAATAAGTAAGTGTAAAAAGTTTAATTTCCTCATTTCATTTTGGATTATAAACCTTTTAGTTTTTTCGGTGTATTTAATAAGTCTGCTTTATTACTAGTACATCTTAAAAGTTCTGAAAGATGTTTTTGTTTTTCAGTGCCCAAGCGACTACATTTTCCTCCACTATAATGATCTTTCCTCCCCCCTTTTTTTTAGTTTGTATTGTCTTTTAATTTCATCACATTAAATATATCAAAAATCTTGTTCTTTTTTAGTGCTTATGAACAACATCAAAACTTCGTTTTTTTTCCAAAAGCAGCTTATTAACACCTCTCACTAGCTCAAAGGGTCCTTTTCAAGTGTGATCTTCATTTTATAGAAACAATTCAACACTTCTTTCGTACATCATTTTTTTCCGTTTGAAAATTTTTGATCGTAATAACTTTGATCGTAACTTGACTTTTTGAATCTAGAAATACATAAATTTATTTGAACTCCTTTAAAGCTTTTGTTTTAGAAAATTTGTTCTATTACGTTAATAATCTTTTAAACTCTTAAAATGTCAGTGTATTCTCTAAAAACTGCACTTTTTTAATCACAAAATTTTATTCAATTATCGATAGTAAGTTCTTTTACAGAAGTGTTGTAAATCAAATTCACGGTGCTCTCCTGAAAAATATGACTTGATCTGAATAACCCCAAATTTAATTGTCATCTGATTTGATTTAAGTTAGTAATTTCTTTTACACTGAACTTCAAACTTCCTTCGCATGCACACCATTATTTTGAGATAAGTTGTTTAACTACTATATTAACGTATTTATAAGTGGAAATTAAATATTAAGAGTTAATCTCTACATAATGTAATTACTATATATAATGATTATTTATGTTGTTAGTTTTGTTTAGAAATTAGTCTAATAAAATTTTATTATTCCAGTTATGTCTTGTTCCAGTGATAAACAGATTTACATAGGAGAAATAGAGGGAAGCTGATTACCATTTACTTCATATGTTTGAAACTGTAAATAAATTCTCATTCATATACTTTTAACTAGTATTAGTTTGTTTTAATGTGAAGAAATATTTTTTAAAAAAAACCTTATATGGGTCCTTTTCCCATGGTATTTAGAAAATTAAAAATGTTATGGAAAACATATGCCCGCAAGAATAATTTTAGTATGAAGTGGGGTCCTCTGATTAAAAAAAAAAGGTTGAGGATTACTGTATTAAAAAATGCTTTTGGAGTACTTAAATATTTATAAGAAACAAAAACATTTCTTTTTTTTTTGTCTTTAGTAATGTTTAATGAATTTGCTTTTTAATTATTATTCTGCTGATAAAGGTACAGCCAATTGAAAACTCTTAATTAAGGACCTTTCAGCAGGAGTGAGCAGGGGGGGGGGGGAATTATGGCGCAGGAGGGGATTTTTTTTGTTTAGAACATGAAATTTTTGAATTTTGGAACAAAAAAAAAAAATATTTAAACTCATTCAACAAGAAATAGATGCATTAATAATACTTTTTTCACATATTCTTGAGGGCAGTTGCCATCCCCCCCCCCAGTTTTTTAGAAGTGGGGCCTCCCAATTTCCACTTAACGATGCAACAAACAAAGAAAAAGAGAAACTCTTCGTTGTTTTAAAAAATTAAAATTGTAATTATAAATGAACAATTGAAATAATAGTGACAAAAAGTATTTTTTTTTTGATAAATTTGAATTGAAAATGTAATCTTAAAATACAATTTAAGAACATCCATGATTCTCTTTTATTAAGATTATCTAAGTAAGGGCTATGGAAATGTATGCTTCAAACGTTTTTTAACGCCAAAAAAAAAAAAGAAGTATTCAGTACAGTACACTCTTCACTAGGCCGCAGAGTGGGTATGTCTGCCTCGTCGTAAACTATGGGCTCAAATTAAAGTATTGTGCATGGAGTAAAATTAGGGAGGATCGGAAACAAAACTAACATGGTGCATGCCTTGTCGCTCGGCGGCCTTGGTTATACAAAACCATGCTTCATGGTTCTTTCGTTTAAAAAAAATACATAAATAGGACAGCTTCATTAGGACATCCCATAGGATAGGGGTAGCCAAAACATTCCTTTTTTTTCTGATGAAAAATGTCCTGAAAATCATTGTTAAGTGGAGAAGAATGTATGGGTTGCTGAAATAAATTTGAAATAGAGAACGAAAGTGGGGGAAAAAAACAGTTAAATGCAAAGAGCGATTCAAAGTATTGTAAAAAATACAACAAAAGTTCTAAATATTTGAATGTAAAAATCGTAAGTAATCAAAGCTTGATCAAGAGATGCAAGTGGCATATTTAAAATAAAATGAAGTGGAATAGAGACCTAAGTTATCTCGGAAAATTACCACATCCGTTCAAAATGTTAAAAGTCCTTTTTCTAAGCCGCAAACGCTTATATTGCAAGAAAACAAAAATACTAAGTGAGAAATTGAAAACTTTATAATGGAAAATCCAAGCAAGTAATCGTGTTTGGCAAAGGAAAATCGGAAGAAAATATTACCACAATATGTTTATCAATAATTAAAATTTACGATGAAGATAGGAGGGAGGTAGCCAAACTGAAAGGAAGAGTAGGGAACTCCAAACCCTTCTTTTTACGTCCCCAAAGCTGGCCTGTAAATGAGTTTTTAAAACTTAGGTTTTGAAAAAATCCTGGGAAAACGTTCTCAAACCTCATCCCTTACCCTAAAGTCATTAAAGATAGCCTACACCTGAGTACTTAGGACTGTAATTTCAAAAACCCGTGAGAGTGCTCCCAACGTAACCTCCGAGAAACGCCCTCTTAATTATTCTTCATCATCATTCAAGGCCGAATAAATTTCGTCTTTTCTACTTTAATTTAAAAAAAAACTCCCTGAGGTGTCCCGAAACTGTCGTTCTTCAAATATTACCGAAGGTCCTCAAAAATTTCATTGTTAAGGCTTCAATTCAGAAAATGTTTCGGGGGAGATCTCCAAAACCTTCTACACCTCTAACATTATTTAAAATCATTTACGATTGCGTCAACTGAATTTCAAATTTGAAAATTTGCCAGGGGAGGAAGGACTCCGAATCTCTTCACCCAGTAACATTACCAAAAATCTTCTAAAACTGCGGTTTCAACGGATTCTGCAAGATGAATATGTGTGACAGTGATGAGAGTTATCTAAAACTGCGTTTCTAGTACTGCAATTTTGAAAAATTTATAGGAGAGAGCCCCCCCTGATTCCCCTCTTTTCTTAACACGATCAAAAACAAGCCTAGAATTACATTTTTGGAGTATCAATTTCAAAAAATTGCTGGGGTAAAGGCATTGAAACTCACTTTCCACTAACGTAATCAAGAATTATCAAAACTGCATTTATAAAGCAACAAGTACGAAAATTTAAGTGGAGCGCCCCTTTCCCTCCCATACCCCACCCCCCTCCCCGGTCAATATTATTAAAAAATCGTCTTACATTTTGTTTTTCAGGAGAGCTTCCGAAATCCTTTTCTTAACGTCACAATGGTCGGCTACAGTTGCGATTTTAGTGTTTCAATTTCAGAAAACTGCTTTTCCCCCAACCATAGATAGCGTTTTTAAGACTTTAAGGAAATTTTTCTGGTGCGAGCCCTAGGATCTCTTCTTTTCTCTAACATCACCACAGATAGCCTAAAACTGCGTTTTTAGAACTACAGTTTTGAAAACAAAGGAGAGCCCTCCTTAGCACATTGTTAGAGTATCTACAATTGGACTTTTAAAGTTTCAATATTGAAAAACTACCGGGAGGGGACCATCAAACCTTTTATTCCCCTAACATCACCAGAGATCGTCTAAAACTGTGGTTTTAAAATTACAATTTAGAAAATTTTCCAGGGGAGAAACCTCTGGACCCCCTATCTAAGTGACAATAAATTTCAGTTTCAAGATTCATGTTGCATGCATCTAGTAATGACTCTATTTTAAGCCAGAAAGTTGAATCCACTCTCCCTGTAATTATTCATACGTTTGAAGAAAAAAAAGGTGTAGCAAACTTCAGGTGTTTACTCAAGGTCCACATTCTAAAATTTGGGAAGACAAGGAGGGTCAACAATATTTCAGTTCAAATGGTATTTGTTTAGCGCTCCCCCTCCCCCCATGAATTTGACTGGAAATTCAACACTCTAAAAACTGGTGTTTAACCCAATTCGAAAGCGAGAAAATTTAGGAAGGGGGGGGGGGGATTTGGGCCATTGAGCTTGGAGGGGGGGGGGGGATGGACACACCTGCCTTTCAGTGCTGCGTTACATTATAAAGTTCTATTTTTGAAAAAAATGGTATTTTTTCTGGTAAAACATATTTTTGGGTGGGGGTCTTCAGAGCTTTCATGTAGCTCCTTAAAGTGCCCTTTGACTTTCAATCTACAACATCAGCTGTAGAAAAAACAAACTGAATCAAAAATATAGAGTTTTATTAAAATAATTAAATTATTTAATGATTAACAAACTAGCTTTCTGAAGAAGTATTACAAAATGTTTTCAAGATAAATAAATAAACAAATTTGTAAACTTTTTCATAATTTAAAAATAAAATCCATTTAAGTGAACTATTTAATAGTAATTAAAAAAGTTTTACTCTAATAAAAATCAAACACTCAACAAAGTAATTTTATAAATGATATGAATTCATAAAACAAATAGAACAGTTATTTCTGAAATGATTAATATTTATAAAATGTTATTTGTATCATTAAAAAGTAAAATTGTAGTACAAAATCAAAATTTAAGATATTAAAACAGGCTTGAATGTTTTAAAGTAACTACAAGATATAAAAATGTAAACATTGATTTTTAAAAAAGTACACATTTTTGCAAAAAATTTCAGACACTTGTGTCGGACTTTTGTCTCAGATGTCTTTTTATTCATAAGCTCAATCTTATCATTGAAAAAGGAGTTCCTGTAACCCTAAAAGTTGTCTGCGATGTTTTGCAAACTTGCGCTTTTTTAACATAGTAGTTTGTGTTTTATTTTATATCACAAAGTTAATTACTCTTCAACCATAAGCTGTATCTTAAATATAGGTGAATTTCAAAGTAACATTTTGTTGAAAAAGGTCCAGAAAACAAGATAACTAAACAATAACAATTCATAAAATTAAACACAACATTTTCCTTTTGTTTTGCTTTAGCAAATGTGCTGATTTGCATTAAAAGTGCAGTTGCAATACTACTTTCAATAAATTGATTGATTATGCAATGTAAACTTTTAATTATAAAATTCAGTTTGTTGTATTTCCAACACTATAATGTTAAAAGAAATGTTATAACTAATAGTTATGACACAACAAGAAAGATAATGCAACATATGCTATTCTATGCTTTGTGAATACCCTCAGAGTAATAAGTTGAACATTTGATTAGAATATTAATATATTATACAGGGAGTTTTATATTGAATGGGACAAAAAGAATAGCCAAATACAGATTCTGCAATTGCTTTTTTTTTTTTTTTTTTTGAGAAAACTAATTGATTTTGAAGCTAAAATCATACAAGTTTTGTGTAGGAATAGCGAAAATTTTTCTGGTTTTGAAATTAAGGCTGAGGGCACTTTTTTTCAAAATTGCACCATCCATACAGAAAAAACGAGAGGAAACCAACGGTATTTTGGAATACGCCAAAACATCACCATTTATAGTCATTCAAAGACATTCTTGGTCAAAATTTGGTAAAGAACCACTGCATAGTCACTGTAGTAAATAATGGGCGAAAGAGTTTCAGTCTCATAGTGCTATCAATTAATCTATTGCTAGATTGGTCATGTTAGATCAAACACTATGCCATTGCTGTGTTGGCAGCCAAAACCTCCAGATCTAAGCCTTTGTGATTTTCTCCTATGGAACTTTGTTAAAGACAAAGTATTTATGTCTTCATTTCATGGCTCCTGTAAGTACTCAGGAAATAGATATAACACCCTAAAGCAGTGGGTGCTCTAACTACTAACAAAGTATACTCTATCACCAGTGTGGTAGGAATTAAAATACTGCATAGATGTTAATGATGTCTCTGGAGGTCTACAGATAAAATATCAATTGAAACTTAGATAGCTGTAGCTCGCTGTGAGCTTGGTTTATTACAACAGTCACACGCAAACTTTTTTTTGTCCCATTCAAAACTAAAACCCTGTGCATTATTATGAAGTAAATAATTGAAAAAAAAATATGGGGGGAGGGGGATGATATACAACACATGCACAAAAAGAACAACATTGGCCATAATCAATTACTTAACTTCTATTTAGCTAACAAATAATATAAATATTTTCATATTCACAAACTATCACAACACCAAAACATTTTCCTAGTTTTTACCATGCAATATTGATTTTGATTTTATTTTTAGATTTGTACAAGTTAAAAATTACAATCAATAATCTAAAATATGATCACTTAAATTTTACCAGGTTTTTTTCTTTTCTTCAAGACTATTTTGACACATTAAATTTTACAATTTGATAGGCTTTCATTTGAAACACAACTGTTGATACAAAATTGCTTTTCTAATAACATCTTTCAGGTTTTAAAAATTGTTTCAAAAACTCCTAAAAAGAAAATGTAATCGAAATGTTCAATTGGATATGATTTTAGGCAACAACACAATTTGATTACTATAAAAATAGGAAAACAAATATAAGTAGAATTGAGCAAACTAAATGAGATCGAATGAAAATATATTTTAAATTTATCATTTTTCTATCACTACTGCATTCTATCATTTGATTTTGATTTTATAAAGCTTTAATTTAAATCCCAAAACATCAGTCAAAACAGCTGAAAAAGCTGATAATACCACAACTTTTGTTATATTATACAGATAAGAATTGGCACATAGTCCAGATATCTTGAATGGACTTTCCAGTTCCTAAAAAGAATTTCAGAACATTAACTTTGGCAACAATGCATGTGTGAAAAATGAATAGACTTGACTAAAATGCAATTACATCATAGGTATGGGATATTATTCTTTGATAAAAGTATTGGAAGGTTTGAATCCTCACCTTTAACAAATCTGCTGCTAACTTCAACACATTATTTGCTAAAATTAATTCCTCCTTCTTATGGGGTTTTTGCTCCATGTGTAAATAAAGATTTATCTGAAAAATTTATAAAGAGTTGAAATTTCAGAAAATATTTTCCTATAAACTAGATTTATCTCAAACATTTTTATAAACATATGATACCTTCAAGCTGAAACAACAGCATGTGTAAAAAATAATGTATGGAAAATCAAGATACACAAGAAACTTTCATACCTGTAGTTGAGGCAAACTTAACCTGGTATCACTGTGAAGGCTGCATAGATCTTAATCACAGCATTATGACACTTCCAGTTTAGGTTTGCCTTAACTATAGTAACTTATTTTTGTCAATCAATGTCTCATCCTCAAATCTTCAAAATTATTAATGGGAATGTAATTTTTCAATCAATGTCTCATCCTCAAATCTTCAAAACTATTGATCGGGATGTGAACTATTTTTATATACCTCACAAAAATGTTCATAACACACTTGTGTGTTATTGGAAAGATGTTTTCTTCTTTCATCATAAAATAGAGCTTCTAGAAATAGGTTACCAAAAGAAACATACCTTCTAACTATATTGAAGCACAGTCTTAAATTTTAATCTTGGTAAATTGTTACAATGCACTAATTTAAAAAAAAAAAATGCTTTAAAAAGTTTCCATTCTTTTCTCTTAACAGAAACAAAAACCATAAAATGAACATAAAATCGACCCTTTTCAGAATCATATATAACACATCAAGGGTTGCCATGTATTTTGTGTAGTTTCAAAAATTAATACAAAGACATACTCGGGAACAATAATTGCCGAATTGGCGTTAGAAAATCAGAAATAGCCAAAAAAAAAAAAGCATTTGGAGTCAAAAATTTTGTTTCTAAAGGAGTAAAAAAAAAAAAAAACACAACTGAAGACTTTTGACCAAAAATAAGCACTTAAATGAGATTTAATTAAAACATAAAAATGTGAGTTTTTCAATGTTAACTCTGCTTATTTTTTTTTTTTTTTTCAAATTAAGTTGCTAAGAACAAAATTTAAACTCTTTAGCTAAGAGGAATTCTAATGTGATTAGTCCAAATTTCGATACTCCATTATAGTGTTGAATTAATACCTAAAGGAAAAAGCAAGCACAGTGAAATCCCGTTACAAGAAGCCACAAATTTTGTTTGTTGTAACAGAAATTTCAATGTAATGAAAATTAAATCGGGGCTGAAAATTTATTTTGTCGAAACAGAAATTTTGTTGCATTGGTATTAATTGTTACAGGCTTTCACTGCATCATATTATTTATGATGTTAGCAGTATACATAAAAGGAATTAAAATATCCATAACTTAAAAAAAACAGCAATGTAACTAATTTTACGATCAGATGTATTCATACTTACAAATTAAAATATAGCAACTCGATAAACTTTTATGAAAGTAGTAAACAAAACAAAAAAATAATAATAATAACATACTTTTAAACAATACACTTGTGTTACATGAGAACAAAGATGATTAAAGAAGTTTGAAAAGCACATTTTTATTGCATAAGCATTTGTACATGAAGCAAACCTAACCTGATAGTATTGTGAAGGCTACGGATCCTAATCACAGCATTACAATGTTGCCAAGTTAGGTTTTCCTTAGTTATAGCATATCGCTCATTTGGAAGAAGAGTCACAATACGAAATTTTAAATTTTCTTTTTTTTTTCTTTTTTGCTTATAGGCCTTCAAATGACGTTCTCTTCTTTGGGAAGTAATGACAAATTTTTTGTTCTACTATGGTTCCACTGGAGAGCACAGCAAACTTACTTTTCTTAATGCTAATTGCCTGAAGAGTTCAACTTCAAATGCTTCTCCTGTAAAATTTCATTTCTTGATATTGTGGCACTCTTCTTCCAAATTAGCGATATATAGGCGGCAAGGGTGCCCATATGCAAAATTTTAAGGAGGGGGGGGGGGGCTCAAAGACTTTCCCCAGGGTTTAGCAGAATATTTTACCCATGGAAACCGATTTCAGTGAAGATTAGAGTTATTAAAATTTGACATTTGTGATAACGTATTCATTAATGGCTAAGCAGAATTTTTTATACATCTTTGCAAAAAACAAAGCACTAAAAGCAAGGAAGTTCTCATTTCTGGGGGGGGGGCTTGAGCCCCTCCTTGCCCCCTATATGGGCGCCCTTGATATGCAGGCTGAATTCAACTTCATGCTGCCAATAGGGGATCTAAAATTATGCCCCCTCTCCTTGTCCTCTTAAAAGAAGAAGTAAGCCTACTTTCACTTTAAAAACTCAACTAAAACTTTTAAAAAGAATGTTTGCAAAGCTAAAAATCAAGATGATGCAGAAATACGGACTCCTCTGATTTGTTTGGGAGACTCCTGAATTTTGATGCCTTCTCCCGAACTCTCTAACAAAGTAAATGTCTCCCTAATTTTCACCAAAAACACAAAATTCCCCAAAAAAGGGATTTTTAGGGATAAGAATAAGGGAAAATTCTATACAGTAAAATGATCGCGATCAGTTTTTCTCCTTAAAACTTTATCGCCTAAAAATGTGGTTAGACGTTCCCAACTTTTTCCTGAAATTCTTACCTGCTACAAGAAATGTTCATCATCATTTTTAAGAAAAAGTACGCTTTTTCTTAAAAATGATGATGAACATTTCTCGGTCTGGTACTTTTTTGGTCTGGCGTACTTTTAAAAACACCGTCCCACTAAAAGTTGTTGATTTCAGGTCCTAAACAGGTTCAATTTAAGGAATCTCTACTGAAATTCTAAAAATCCCTTATAATCCCTTGGCTAATATAATGCTCCCTTTCTCTCCAAGTAAAAATAGAGGCTTTTACACCAAAAAACTGAAAAAAAAAATTGAAGGGCATCATTTCCAAAAAGTGAACATGATGGTTTTTTTTTTAAATTCAAGGGATCATCCTCATATATATAATAGCCAATGATCGAGTAATTCTCCTGACGTCATCAACAATGAAACTCGCGCCAGGGCATGATAATTTGATAATATGTTTTGGTAATGTTTGACATGCAGGGTAAGGCTTTATTGTGACAAGGTTGAACTGGATCCAGTAACTTAACTGTTTTACTGAGAAGACTCATTTCAGGGGAATGAAGAAATAAAATACTGGTCAACAATGAACGCTATCTGCTGGAGTTTAAGGTTCATCCACTGGAGTTAGGGTTAAAATTTGAATTATCAAAATGTCACCAAACGGGCAATTGCTTCGTTCAAATGTAGAAGCAATTTTTATCCATCATATCTTGATGGGCAATTTTCTAGTTTTATAAGAATCAGCAAGAATTACGTCAGAAGCATTTTGAAGGTTTTTTTTTTTTTTTGCCATGCAATGTTATTCAAGCAAATAACAAGGGTTAAAATTCTGTGCCATTAACATTTAGAAATAACAAAGTTCATTTAATCAGAAAATCTAATTAATTTGATAATTCTTATGCTGAAATATATGTTCAAATATTCAACCAAAAATGTAAGCAAAAATAAATAATATTTAATTAAAAAACTTTCAAAATCTTACCTGCTCAGTGATAAGTACCGATAAATTCCTATACTTCTTATTAATTTTACTCCCAATAATCATGAATCTTAAGAGATATATGCCAAGAGCTAATGTCCAAAAAAGTAGTTCCCAGCAATATAACCTGTCAGCAAAATGGCCAGTTTCTTTCAAAAGCTGAAAAATATTTTTTAATGAATAATGCGCAAACAGTTAATGAAATTTACAAATAAAATGAGCAAAAAGATAACATATAACTTTTAACTGAGAAAGTCTGGTATTAATTACAAAAATGGTTTTAAAAGATTTTCAGTAGACAGCATATATGTATATCAGAAAAAAATACTTTACAGTAAGTTTTCTTTGTAAGATAGTTATAACCTTACTATACTACCATGGTCTAACGTTACACTTATCAGAAAAGGATAAAAAATCAACTTTTTCTAGCACTTTTGTTAAAATTCATGATTGGATAAGAGGCAGAATCAACTGTTCATAATAGTCCTGTTGCGGTGCAAGTAACCGTCAAAGATAATCAGAACAAACATATCTTCCATTTTTGAAGGGTTTTTTCTTTATGTATTTTCTAGCTGCATTGCACAGTCTACCTCAAAAGTAAAAGTTGTGTCAAGTGATCCATGTTCAGCAAATGACCCCTCTCCCAACCCCCTTAACTCACAGCTTTGTTGATAGGTAAAATATCTTAAAATTTTTTAAATAAAGTTAATTTTGGCTATACAGTCGACTCTCGCTTACTCAAAATTGAAGGGAAGGCATAAAAATTTCGAGTTATCGAAAATCTTACAAAAAATCATTCCATTTAATCATCACACCTCATTAACAAAAGCGAACACAAAATAAGAACTTACCATACTTTATTTAAAATATCTCAAGAAGAGTTTGAAGGGTACTCTTTTTTTTTCACGTCAATTATATTTTCCAGATGGGAAATAGCATTGAATGTCTTTGAGTTCATATCAGGTCTTGATTCAATGAACGCCCGCATCACATGCATGGCACTTTTTGCTTCATTAAAGGTGATCTTTTTTAAATGTATAAGTTCTTCCATCTCATCATCTTCATCTTCTGAGAGTGGTCTAAACTCATCAACTATGTTTTTGTGTGATAAATTTCCACACACTTGAATTTCATCATTTATGTTGACCAGGTCTCGAAAGGTTGTTACAGAATCGAGCTGCAGAGCTTTCGATACTAAACTCCATTCCTTGTCAACTGTTTCCTCGATTTCCTTTTATTTTTCTTCCTCTTCTACGTGGATTTCCTCAGCAGATGCTTTATGGAAACCCGCCTCTCTAAAGCAGTTTGCTATTGTTCTTTGTTCAACGCAATTCCAGGCTTTGTCAACCATTCTCATTGCTTGCAACACATTTACAGAAGGGTTGCTTCCTTCGTCAATCTCAGCAATGCATTTTTTTACGACTTGATAACAATATTTCAGTTTGAAATTTTTTATGATTCCCTGATCTAATGGCTGTAGTTTCGAAGCGGTGGGAAGGGGTGGGTGGAAGGAACTCCAGTTTTACAGATTTTAATTTTGTCATAATTGAGCTTAGATGCGCTGTACAGTTGTCAACAAATAGGACAATTTTGCGGTTTTGTCTAGACATTTTACGGTCTAAGTTTTTCAGCCATTTTTCAAACAATTCGACTGTCATCCATGACTTTGTTTTAGCTTCATAATCCACAGGAAATGATTTAACTCCAGCGAAACATCTTGGCTTTTTTGATTTTCCTATCATTACTGGTTTCATTTTTTCTGATCCACCCATGTTGGTGCACAGTAATAAAGTTATTCTTTCCTTGCTTCTCTTTCTGCCATGGTAAGCTTACCCTTTCACAGCCATTGTTTTGTCAGGAAGACATAAAATATAGACCTGTTTCATCGAAATTGAATACATCCTTGTCGTCAGATCTTTTAGAATTGAAGAAAGTGATCCCTTCCATTCTTCGCAGACTTCTTGACTTACATTGCCACTTTCTCCACAAATTTTATAAAAAGTGATATTATTTCTTTTCTTGAAATTTTCAAACCAACCACTGCTTGCTTTGAAATTTGTAAAGCCGAGTTGCTTCCCAAAATCCTCCGTTTTTTCTCTCAATATGTTTCCACCAAGTGGAATGTTCTGGGTCCGGCACTGGGTAATCCATTTTATCAAGCATTTTTCTACTTTCGGATATTCCGCAATATACATTTATTTTTTATCCCCTTGATTATCATCAAAGTTTTTAAGAATAGTCTTTTTATTTTTGAGAATAGTTGACAGTGTGCTGTTCGGAATGCCAAATTCCTTTGCAATATTAATCTTTTTATTTCCCCCTTTTTCAACTGCATCAATCACTTTTTTTTTCTCTGCAATAAAAAGTGTAGTGCATTTTTGTTTTGTAGCTATAACCATGAAAAATAAACCTGAGCTTCTTCGTAGCATTAATAAGTAAAGTAGGAAGACGAAGACTAGAACGAGAAAGGGTTTGTGTTCGGGGAACTGGCCATTCAGTTTGAGAGAACGTCTATTCTAGAAACTCGACCATTGTCTATTGCTGGCAGAAAACAGCAGCTGAAGTATGCCTCCCCTCCCACGTACCTGTGATGAACACAACTGTGAAAATCAGCAACAAAAAAGAGAGCCCGAGGACACGTTTTTCTTCTGTAGAGCGCGAAATGAGGGAGAAAAGGCATAACTGTTAAAATTTGAGTTTTCAGGGAGTGAAATTTTTTGAGTGAATGGGAAAAAAATTCAAGTTATCAAGAAGAAGGGAAAATAATTTGAGTTAAAGAGATAAAATTTCATTAAAAACGCAATAAAGGTGTAGGGAAATACTTTTTTTTTTCGAGATATCGAAAAATTCGAGCTATCGAAGTTCGAGTTATCGCGAGTTGACTGTATTTAGGTTGGCCAGAATAATCTATAAAAACTGGAGGTGTTTCAAATAAATATATGCATTACATTCAGTGACTTTAAACATCAGAAGAAATTTTTTTGGTTTAAACTAAGAACAACATTTCTATTTAACACAAAACTTTTGTCTGCAATGATATCACATAAGGTTTCACATTTTTTTTACTTGAAAATAGTTAACCAAGAAAAAATAAATCATGTGCATCTACTTGTTATTATGGCTGAATAAATGTAAATATGAAAAAACATTGGAGTGGGTCAAACGTTCTAAGTTTCTCGTAATTTGAAGAAATTTTGCTATTTTAGTTAATGTTAGCTTCCCATAGAAATATACGAACTCCTTATCTGCAAGCACACAAACATATACAAGCAGCAGAAACAAATCCAGCTATTAGGAGCCCTAATGTTAGACATACTGCTACAATAGGAAGATGAACTACAAAAGCTTAAAGGAGCAATAACTATAAGTAAAAAATAAAGGAAACTTTTCTCAGAATAGGTACGAAGTAGATTTTCAAAGTACAACTTTGAGAATAAGACATTTTCATGGTATAAGATATAATTTAAAACTTCATTGTGGAAAAAAAAATAGAAAATAACTTTTAGTGCAAGACGATTTTAAGTATTTTTGCATTCTTCATTTTTTTTTACTTCCTTTTACAAAAAAGGAAGTATTGTATTCGCGAAAAAATTTTCACTCAAAAATCGCCCTTAATTTCCATTTTGCTCACCCCCAAATGAATGTTGAGTTTTTTTTTCGATTCGACCACATGCGGAAAAGTGCCTAAGAATGTATAGACACGCGAAATATCCATTTTGACCATCACCGAGGTAATTACAACGACTTTTCTCGTGACGTCTGTATGTATGTGCGTATGTGTGTATGTGCGTATGTGCGTATGTGCGTATGTATCTCGCATAACTCAAAAATGGTATGTCCTAGAAAGTTGAAATTTGGTACATAGACTCGTAGTGGGGTCTAGTTGTGCACCTCCCCTTTTGGTTGCTTTCGGATGTTCCTAAGGGGGTCTTTTGCACCTTTTTGGGGGGAAATCATTGTTAATATCAATGCAAACTTAAGTGGTGTTACAATTTGGCGGACACTTGGCGATATATCGCCAGTCTTTTGGTCGCCAAGTTTTGTCGCCAACTTGGCGGAAAATTTGGCGATTTTTTTTTATCTGGTTTTAATTTGGCCATCGTTTTTAATATTTAGAGATTAAACTATTGAATCACATTAAAATTGCCAATAATGGGAAAATGACATTAAAATGGAGTAAAAGGAAGTCATGTGAGGCACACATCAGCTCGTTTCTTTTGGCTTTGTTGATGGTTCTAGAAATGCAATCAATATGTGTGTCTCCAAATTGGGAGATGGTGTCATAGGTTCACCATCACTGGTATACATGAACATAATTTGATTTTTTTGATGACTGTACACCATGTATTAAGCAAATGTGCATTTTTCAATTTTATGTGCAACTCTTTATTATTATTGATATTTTAACAAAAAGGTTTTATAAGATCAACCAGTGCTTAAGAAAAATGCCAGCAAACAGGTACAATTAAAAATTTCATACATATATATGGCAGCAAAATTGTATAGAGAAAGCTGTTACCTGAATACACAAAAATGATATGACACACACTTCCAAAATAAATGTTATTGACACTATGACATCAACAGATCTTTGAGGTCCTAATTTCTTTGCAGAACATGAAAAAAATTAGGAGTATTAAAAATAACATTCACAACATTATAAGTATAATGCACTAGAATTGACATATCCAAACAAAATGCATGACACAATAAAACAATTTAGCTACATTACCTTCATATAAGAGCGTATAGAAAGCCAGATTTTGATGTTTCTGACTTTATTTAAACGAAAATGAGGCAGATCTGATCTTTTAGCTCGCCTTGAAGATGTTAAGTAGCAAAAATGTTTAGCATACAGAAAGCGCTGAAAAATAAATCAAATGAAATGTGAAAATATCTCCAAAAAGAAAAGGGGGGAAGGGGGAGAGAGAGAGAGCATTGTATCTGATTGGCTTTCTTCTTAAAATATTCAATCTTTACAAAATTATCATTGATTATAATTTACTTTTTGTTAGTACTACACATAAACATCATGTTAAAATTACTAAAGCAAAATTAACAAATCGATATTTAATGCTTTTTTTAAAACTGGAAAATTAAAGAATATATTTTTTAAGTAGAAAATTATGTTTCAAGCTATAGCTTAAAACTCGTGTATTAAAATTGTTAATACTGCTACTTCATTTTACAAATAAATAACATAAAACATAATTAAGACACAAAACTATTAACAATAACAATAATGCTAATAATAATTTTTAAAGAATGCTATTGTACTTAAATGTCATAAGCAGAGGTGCCCACCTAGGGATGGGAGAGAGGTCATGGCGCAGTCTGCACAATTGAAATTTTTAGGGGGGTGTTTTGAGGGGTATTTTTCTCATTTAGGGGGGATTTTGTTCTTAGGGAGGGTGGACACCCCTGTCATAAGCAAATCAAACTACGGAACCAGTGTTTTTTTCCTTTTTTTCTCAATAATTTAAAAGAATATATTTCATCAACACAAACGTAAATCTAGATTTCTTTGACTAGTTGAAGAGGTGAATATTATTTCTTCTATAGTTTAGATTTAACACATTATATCATTTAAAATGCTTTTCAAAACTATTCTTTAAGTGCTCAATGCAACTTAATGTTTAATACAGTTTTAAATATATATAGTGCCTTTCCATCTAATTTACATTCTTCTTTTTTTCATTCTCCACTTTCATCAAATTTTTGTTTAACCAGATTACCCCCAGTCCCAAGACTGTTACTCTGGAGTCTACTGTGATATGAAATAAATTTATGAAAACAAAATCAAATAAAAATAACATTGAAATAGCATCAACTAAAACGACAAATAACAATGCTATTCAATTAATTTAGAATAAATTTTCTTGTATTTATAACAAAGATATTTCTAACATTATTTTAAGAGTAAAAGAGATATTCAATCCTTATCATTTTGAGATTTTGAATAGATTAGAAACATGCATTTTCACTTCTAAAAGATTTTGAAAGTTTAAAACATGTAAATTGATACACAAATAAGTAATAAATACCTGCTTGAAAGTCTTTTCCGCAACAGAAAGCAAAAAGAAGTATGCTAAACTTAAGGTAAATCTTTCCAGCATAACAGCAAAAACAACAATTTTAACTCTAAATAAAGAAAATAAAATTAAAGAAATTTTTGCATCATAATTTGAAAAGAACACATTACATCTTTAAAAACTACAGTGCACCATAAAGAACATAGCCAAACTTCTTCAAATGTTTTTCATCAAAAAAAAAAAAAAGTCACTCATAACATTTTTTAAAAGTATCATGTCATAATAAAAGCATTTCGTAAATAACTACACATTTTCTTAATGTTATTATTTGACACCAGAACTTATTATTTATTTGATCAATTTTTCAAGCTATTTTAGGCGAAACAAAATAGCCTTTTATAGTACAGTAGAAGACCGTTATAACGCCGACCTGTATAACGCAATCCTCTAAAAACCACACTACTTTTCAGAAGTAAACAATAGGTTTTGGAAGTTTAAAAAATCCCTCTGTTTTGCTTTGCAAACACAAAAATTGTTAGGCAAATTAAATTTGGAAAGTTTTTCATCTTTCCATTTTATTTCAAAGCTTTTAAATTGAAAATTAGTACTCACAGTAAACAGAAAATACCCGATGGCTCTTGAAAATGCAGCTGTTATGCAAACCATAAAGCTAGCAGAAGTGCAGGATTTTTATTGTGAAACGTATTTATTTGTGAATAACTAATTGTAATATTGGTGCATTAATACTCATTGGAGATAAAACTCATTCTGAAGTGCTAATATATAGATATATTCTGAATATTAGTTTCAAAATTTGAAATGATCTATATAACGCAAAAACCTGTATAACGCAAAAGCTCCGTTATAACGGTCTTCTACTGTAATAGAATATCTTATAATTGATAATTTCACTTCAAAAGCTTCAAAGAGCATTTCAAAAGAACTTCTTTGCAAAGCTGCGTAGTTTCGCCATTTTTGCGGAGAAGTTGGCAACCCTGATATACACATAGATACATTAAATGAAACTATAGTAACAGTTTTACAAAACTTTTAAACTAACTGATATTATTGACATATTAATTATGTTCAGTGTATATATTTACAGTGTTGATGAAAAATAAACACTTTGGTGTACAGAGAAATTAAATTATCTTAGAGCTTGCATTAAGAAACTTGATGTTTTCATGTGGGATACTCATCACAAAATATATATATATATATATATATATATATATATATATATATATATATATATATATATATATATATATATATATATATATATATATATATTCATATAAAAATGCATTTAAATGCAAGTATTATAAATTTCTGAAAATTTTGTGCTAGAAATTTCATAATTTTCAATTTTTCCAAGAGGAAATAAACCCTTTCCGATACTTTTTTCCAAAATTTCCAGGATTTTCCGACCATTCCAATCTCTAGTTAAAGTCAACGCTTGTATTTTCCAAATTATAAGATTAGGATTGATTAATAGTGTGATTACTATAATATAAATAATAATATATAATGTATAATAATAATAATATATAATAATAATAATATAATGATACTATAATTTATCTACATCAAATAGAAATATTTTTTTCAATAGTGAAAAACACATTTCCCCATTAAATATAAGTTCCTCTTTACACATACTATTTTAAAATATGAAAGCTACATCTAACTACAGCATACATTTTATAATAATATTTCTAAATACCTGAATTCAGGTCCAAACATGACATCTAAAAGACCACCAGTGATTTTGGCAACTTCTTCTGAAGTTGGCATGGTCAGAGCAAGAACATCAGATGTCATGTCTTGAAATATATATTCCGCAACCCCACATTGTAAGCGAAACAGCAGCGGTAAACTTGACAGGATAAATGCAAACAAAACTCCAATATAAATATATTCTGTGCTATGTTGGGAAGAATCAACTTTCTGGATGATTGCGGAACTGATGTCCAAGGCTGTTAAGTCCGCCTTCTTGCATTCATTGCGCTCCCAAATGGTACAGCTCACTTTAGAAAAAGGTTAGCAAGAAAATGCAAAATGTAGAGAAGTGCAAAGAAGTAAGAAAAATGTTAAAGGAAAAAGAAACGAAATGAATAACTTGGAAAATAGGAAGAAAATTGCAAAAGTTCAGAAATGTAAAGCTGCTTTTAAGAGTTACATATCACAAAGGATAGTTTTTACTTTCAGAGCTAATGTACTGTATTTCTTAAAAGTTCAAAGCAGCTCCAAAAGAAATGGTCACATTTAAGCAATGATCTTAAGTTTAAAACATTGATGAGAAAAGCAGCATTAATATTAATCAGCATTTTCTCAGAGCACACTGAATTATTTAAGTTTAATGCAGAAGCTTTTTTAATTAGTTCAAAATACAATTCTAATTACAAACTTTCTCAATGATACCTTAAAATATTAATCAGCATTTTCTCACAGTACACTGAATTATTTAAGTTTAATGCAGAAGCTTTTTTAAATAATTCAAAATACAATTCTAATTACAAACTTTCACAATGATACCTTAAAATTGCTTGAAATAAGTATGATATTTAAGTAATAAACAACATGTATTTCTCGATTTGCATTAAAGATTGATGCTCCAGCATTATTTTATATGTTAATACTTTTCTGCGCAAAAAATGTATATTAAGTAATTTGGTTTAAAAATATTTTAACTGTAATATTTGAATCTATGCCAATTTAAAATAGAAAATGTTTTTCGATTTTGTGAAATATAAATGCATTTTTATCTGGTGTTGTAAATTTATCTACATCAAATAGGAATATTTTTTCAAATAAAAAAAAATAAAATAATTAATTTCTAATGAAAAAAATAATTTAATATATGGCTAGTTTGGTTTATGTTTATCTGAAATTCTGCGTAAATGGATAACTAATTTCTTTCCTGATATATGATTTGATAGTTGATAACCATAGTTACATGTTAGATCATAAATAATCTTACATTTATCTTACATATGAAGAGAAATTCGTGTTGCTTGAAATAATTTATTAAAGTATTGTACATTTTGTAATACAGCTTTAATAAATCTTGTAATGTCTTTTATTTCAAGTTGTATTAACACTGAACTATATTATATTGCAGCCACTAAATGTATTGGGTAAAAAATAAGTCCTAATTTACTGTGGTTATGACTGCAAAACCTGTCCTCCAATCTCCCCTGTTATAGTGGGGCTCTACTATGTATTTTCTATATAATATCATAAGTATACGTATATATCATCCTTTCAGATCAACAGAAAGATATCTTATTGTCATTCTGAGGTGTAGGATGTTTTACTGCTACTTTGAAGCGATGATATACAGTAGAACCTTGTAATACCATGCCTATGTATACCAAAAAATTGATGACACAATGGGTGCCACCATGTTCAAGAAATAGAGAATTCCTGTATACTTTCATGCGCAAAGTCTCTATATAGTCTGTCATGTTCAACATTTATGCACAATTTTCCCCCGGTATGATTTTTAATCACACTTGCTGTAATTGCAGCGTTAGGTTGTGATTATAGTACATTTTTATTTGAAGGCAGCTTTTAAAAATGTTCTACATGCAGTAATGCATGATGTGACTTCACTAAAGTTTGAGTGGATACTCCATTCAAAATCTATTAGGGATACTCCATTCAAGATCTATTAGTACTGTATTGTGTTGTATTACAGTCATTACATTTCTTAAAAATTAAGTTTCATTACACAACAGTAATGTTATAACGTATGTCCTCCAACCCTAGCAGTATAACAGGGTTCTACTGTATATGTATGATGTATGTGTACTGTACACATGTACATACACAAAACAATATATATATTGTATAGATATGTATCTATAAATATATAATTTCATTAAATTAATAGTCTATCATCATTTTATGGTAACTGCTCATATTTTAGAAAAAGCTATAAATTTAAGATAATGCATAATTAGAGTTTTTAACTAAGAAATGTACAGAAGAAGTAAAAATAATTCGACTTTATTTTTATTAAATTTAAAAACACTCCTATACTCAAATAGCATATTGCCGTGTGCAAGTAAAAGGCAGTAACTGCAAATTTTTCAATTTTTTTGCATTTTTGTCATTTATTGTACGTTAACTTTTATTGTACAAGCTTGCTTATTTGGTTTCCGCTGAAAAAAAGGCATGAAAAAAAAGTCTAATTCCAAGATTTCCGTATGGTTAACATTGAATCTGACACACATTTCTTCAAATATCTCGAAAACTCATTTCTGCAGATACTGCCATTTACCTGCAAATGACAGCATAAATATAACTGCTTTTATTTAACACTAATTTTAAAAATAATTTGAGCCTTATATAAACGATTTATGTAATGAATGATAAAAGGTTATGTATTAATTTTAATATAGGCCTTAGTCTGAAAAACAAATCAGACAATATCGATGGTTTTGTAAAAATTTTCAGTTAACTATAGAAGTATTGCTTTTCCTCAATAAAAAGAGAGAAAAAAATTGTTATTTAATTGAATAAGTATACACAATGTACAGTAGAAGACCGTTATAACGCGCACCTTGGGACCGGAGCTTTTGCGTTATATAGATCATTTCAAATTTTGAAACTAATATTCAGAATATATCTATATATTAGCACTTCAGAATGAGTTTTATCTCCAATGAGTTTTAAAGCACCAATATTACAATTAGTTATTCACAAATAAAAATTCTGCACTTCTGCTAGCTTTATGGTTTGCATAACAGCTGCATTTTCAAGAGCCATCGAGTATTTTCTGTTTACTGTGAGTACTAATTTTCAATTTAAAAGCTTTGAAACAAAATAGAAAGATGAAAAACTTTCAAAATTTAATTTGTCTAACAATTTTTGTGTTTGCAAAGCAAAACAGAGGGATTTTTTAAACTTCCAAAACCTATTGTTTACTTCTGAAAAGTAGTGTGGTTTTTAGAGAATTGCGTTATACAGGTCGGCATTATAACGGTCTTCTACTGTATTCTAAAATCTTATCTTTGGTCTTATGAGTACCTTTGTTTATTAATAAAAATCATTGACAACATAAGTTTCATACAAAAGTTTAAAAAAGTACAAAAAGTATGGCAAATTCACTCTTTCTTCTAACATTAAAAAAAAATGTGATCTTAAAAGTTTTTATTACCATATGTCCCCCAATTTTCTAGTAATTATTTATAACATTTAATTTGATGCAATTTCAAATTAGATTTGAACAGAAGTGCTGAAAATGGGATGAAAGTGAAAGTTTACTAATCTAATATCGTAAACATGTTCTAACCTCTTGAAAGAAATAATATGAGACTGTGATAGCAACTCTTAGGATACAACGAAAACAATATTTTGAGCTTTTACAACAGAATAAAATATCTATCAAGCAGTAAAAAGCAGAAATATATTGAAATGATGTGTATTAACAGATATGCAGTCTTAGTAGATTCATGCAGGTTTTAAGAGTTAAAGGGTTTAAGAATATTATTCCTCAGATGGAAAAGTTACCCAATCTTGGACGATGACCTAAAAACAGAGGATAAAATAAAGGATCAAAATGTAGAAAAGAAAAAAATATAATCCCAAACCATTCCATGCAGAAACAAAACTAAAGGTTATTTGAAATATGGAAAAATAAAGAAGTACAAAGGACAAAAAATCATTATTACCTTTGTCTGTGCCTGTGTATCCAACATTTGAAAACTTCTTGGAAGGCTGCAATACATTTGTTACATCAGCATTGATGTTTTTGTAGAACAATTGCTCTTACAAAATAATACAGGGTGTTCAAAAAGTCCTTGACACATTTTAAAAATTTATAGCAACAAATTGTCATACGAATATGCGGTTTGTGCCATAATACTTAACAAATTCAAGAATTTTTTATGACATTGTAAAAAAAAAGGACAAAAAAGAAAAAGTAATCATAAGTAATCACTGCGTCGTCACATTAAGAAAAACAAACACGATGTGAGGAGTTTTGATCACTTTATTTAACAAGAGTTCAATGTGTGCACTGTATGTTGCTTAAATCATATCTAAACAGTATTCAAGTTCATCCCATGTCCACAAATAGAAGACACATTGAACTCTAGTAATGAAAGGTATTGCTTTCTGTTTAATAAAATGATTAAACACCTCAAATGACATGGCTTTTCTTAATGTGTGTGTGTGAGGATACAGCTATTACCTATAACTAAACTTTTTTTCTTTTTTTCCTTTATCATTTTTTTTTTACAATGTCAAAAAAAAAAAAAAAAATATTTCACCTGTGAAGTATTACGGCGCAAAATGCATATTCATACAACAATTAGTTGCTTTTCTTTGAATTTTCAAAATGTGTCAAGGACTTTTTAAACACCCAATATATTTTTTCTCACTAACAATCAAATCACTTTAATGCAAGAAAAGTTTTCATTAATGACATATAAACTTTTATTTTGGTCCCTAAAAGGTAATCATAAAATACCATGTATATTATAAGAGCTTTGCTTGATTATTATCAATATTTTAAACATTATCTTAAATTTCATTACTATCTCGATACTTTCAATCCTTTACAATTTTAACTATGGCCTGTTTTCATTAAAAATGTTTTTTAATTACCAACAAAATCAAGGTTCAAAATCCAAAAACATACTTTTTATCACAAAAACATACTTTTTATCACTAAAACTGAAACGATTATTTCTTAAAACAGAAAAAGGTTACAAATGAGGCAGTGAAAAGCAAAGGGATGTAAGTGGACATTTTCAAGTTTTGAATAAAACACCTTTAAAGATAACATCCTAGGTAGGCTTTCCTTGAAATTTTTTTCTAAATCATGCTGTATAGCAGCAACTACCAGTGTGTACTAGTATCATCTCTTGCCCCAAGACAGAGGAGAGGTTCACCTACCATGTGTACTGGTTACCTCCAAATTTTTAATTTTGCCACTTACATCCCTTTGCTCACCGCCTCCAATGGAAAACATAACACAGATTATGGACTCCTTTTTAATGTACATCATATGCAAGTTAAAGTTAATTACAATTCATTAAACTAAGATACTTCATGAAACTAAACATAAAATTGGTTTTGCATGTACATATGTATAAGACCAACACAAGTTGCAAAATCTTAGAAGTCAGGAAAATTGTTTAAGCACCAGACAAATTATTTCTCAAAGTTTATAGGAAAATTCAGCGCAACATGGCTTTTGAAAGTGCTAGTTGCCACGATATTATTTTGAGTCTCGTGAGCAAACTGGAGCCCAGGATTTGTCTGATCCTGAGACTCTGTATATAAGGTAATGTTAAAAAAATCCTTACACAAATGACTAACATTTTTAAGGAAAAAAACCTCACTTCTTGAATTTCCCATGCAAAAGGGTTTTCAGAAGGGGAAACTTCACTTCCATTATCTTCAGAACATTGAGAAGAGCAGTCAGTACTGTCACTGTTACAGTCAGTGTTAGTTATGAGAGGCCACTCTAAATCTGATGTGAGAGGCTGAAAATGAAAATAATATTAATAATTATAAGTTTAAATTCAGCATATTATTTCAAAACAGCAAAATAAACATTAAAAAAGATATTCTTTATGGAAATAAGTTTTATTCAAGATAAAATTCAGTTTTTAATTTGTTGAAAATTGCATTTAAAAATTTTGATTTCTAATATGAAAGCTTCACAATCGCAAAAAAAAAAAATTGCTTTAAAAACCGAAAGTTTTAGTCATTATATCATTTTTTTTATATAACAGTAAAGTAATGAAGGCAGAAATCTAAGGTATTATAAAATTGACACAGAAAGTTGCTCTTGTAGAATTTGAAATACAAGTTAGAAATATTTCTTAAGCAGATTGCATTCGAGACAATACAACTTGAATCAGTAAAGCAACAATGAACACTTTTAAAGCTCATTTCACAGCACCCCCCCCCCCCCAAAATGTTATTTATTTTTTAATATCCATACAATAAAATCTATTATACTAACAAGGTACTATTTGAATACCTCATGAGGAATAAATCTATAAATTTTGAAAAGAGATAAAAGCTCAAAACCTCACAGTTGGGTCTGTTCAAAATAAAAAATTCTTCTCACACTTGTTTGAAAAACCTGTATGGTATCTTTTTTTTTCTAAAGGACTCCCAGGGGTAAATTTATCCTAGCCTTTTAAAATTGCACTGACAGCACAAAGTGTGTTGGTCAACTCTGCCCAAGATAAAAAAAATGGAGTTCTCTAAATAAGCTTTCCAGAAAAGGATTGACTCACCAAGAAACCATAGTGTAAAATTATGAGAAAAGGTCAGTATGAAAGAATATTGGTAGCAAAAATTGGACTAAAATAGCAATTGGATATCAACTTATAGGGGTTCCTCTAAATGTGTATCAAGTTAGAGAGCATTTCGCCCATTGAATTAGCATTGAGCCAACCATAAGGAAAATTAAAGTTGAGTTACCAGGGTAGTGGAGTTATCTGCGGGGTCGAGTTACCGAAGTTTCACCATATTGCACAGTTAAAACATAATCAAGCATATCCAAGCATTAAAAAAAAACATTAATACAATAGGATTTAAAAAAAAAAAAAAAAAGCTCAAAAAGAGTGTTAATTAAAAAGACAAAATCTTAAAAATAGAAAATTTAACTTTTAATTCAAAATCAACACTAATCCTTATCCTTATAGTGAATGATATATAAAAACAGGAATGTAAGACATAGTCGTAAAAGTGAAAAGCAGCTCATTATCTAAATAAGAGGAGAAACTAATATTTAAAGAAAGAAAAAAACAAATCTCAAACAAAATAGAAGCAAACCATGATCTCTAAATTAAAAATTACCAACTCCTGTCAGTAATTCTTGATGTATTTTGTTGTAAAAAGTATTATTTGAAGGTTATGTTATTTTATGTGTAGTATTTGATATTTTGTAGCCGCAATTATTTGTTACATTATTAGTTTCTTACTTCTTTTTAAAATGATATGTAACTTGCATATTTTTAACTATGACTAAAAAACATGCTCTCATTATAATTGTGAATTTGTTTGGGTCTCAGCGGTCCTTATAAAGAACATCGACTGTACTTTAAACATATTAGGTGCAGAATTATAGTTAATGCAATAGAAAATTTACAACCTTTCCTCCATTAAAAAAATAGCAATGTCACAATTAAGAAATAGTCTGAAGACTTTCTAAAGAATCTGGGACATATGTCATAGCATCAAGGTGTTTCTGATACTGAAATAAGAACAAAAAAGAAAAAAATAGTAAACTGTTACTATCATACACCCTAGTGCAAATTAATTGAAACAAAATATTTTTTCCATTAATTTAAAAATCAATTCAAGTATTCTTCACCAATAAAACTAAAATGTGTAAAAATATTTATGGGATTAATAAATCCTTTACCTGACATCAATTTACACCAATCAGAGGAGCGCTGAGAGGGCATGTGCAGGAATTTGAAATTTTTGTAGGAAGATGAAAGCTGCAGCTATGATCGCGTCAGTTGAGATTTCACTGTGATCAGCAACGGATGTAACACCGCAAAAGTGTACAAAGATTGTTCCTCTGTCCGAACGCTTAAGAGAGATTTCAAAGGTTGTCGACGTTAGTACTGCAACTGTGAGCCATATTATAAAACAAAATAGAGAAACAGGATCTATATTTTCAAAACGGAGAGAGGAATGTCGCCAAAAATTGAAATTATCACCAAGAGATGACTCTTTTCTAATTATACAAAGTAAAAAAGGTCCTCGAAAGACTAGCACCGCATTTAATAGAGATTCAAAAGAGACTGGAATAAATATTAGCTCATCTACTGTTCAGAGTAGCCTTTCTGCAGCCTGTCGGCTGATGAAGAAACAGCTTCTGACCCAACCAATGAAGAAAAAGGGGCTACTTGTGGGAGTTAAAATATAAGAATTGGACTGTTGAATATTGAAGGAAAGTACTATTTAACGACGAAAGTAATTTCTTTGTTCTAGGCCAAAGAACTCAACACGTGCAGAGTGTCAAGAGAGAGTGCAACAGTGTCTCCAGGTGAAAGAACATGAACCAAGTTGTAAAACACCCTCAAAAGAATTTTTTTTGGGTTGTTTGGTTATGATGGGGTTTGTTCTTTGTAGCCTGTTTAGGGTATGATGTGTCCTGAGCAATATATTACCATTCTGGAAAAAAAGGTTTTGCTAGAGTTGAAAAAACGATACCCAGATGGAAGGGGGATTTTCCAGCAGGACTTAGACCGTTTCCATTCTTCTAAAACGATCAAGAAATTCGTGTCTGAGAACCAAATTGAGATACTGGAATGGCCTGGGAACTTTCTTAATATCAAGCCAATTGAAAATCTTTGGAATATATGCAAGAATCGTCTATTGCATATGGACCGTTCAACTTAGGAGAGGCCAATTACTGCTTTAATTCATGTTCAGGACATGGACTCAAATATTATAAATGATTGTAAAAAAATGGTGGGATTTAATGCTGAATGGTGTCCAAATGTTAGTAAAAAGTCCTGGGCATCATATTATGCACTAAAAACTTTTGAGTTTATATAAATTTAAATAAAATACCATATTATCTTAGTTTACTCAATTTTTCTAGCTTGTTTCAATTAATTTGCACAAGGGTGTATATTATTTTTAAAAATAATTACCTTTGATGGAGTGTTTGGTGAAGTTGTTTCAGCACCAGATTCACAGGAGCTTGAAAAATTTTTGATATTTATAGGCAATGTTATTGAAGGGGGCACACATCTCTGGTTCCACCTCACCTTATTATCTTTCAAAGCACTTTTTTTTGAGGTAGGTTCATCTTTGGTACATAAATTCAGGTCTGAAGAGAAAGTACTATTTTTTAGGCTATTTCTTTTGACTAAAATGCTATCTGCAGAATGACGATGACCTTGATGAATGTTATGAACTGTCTGAAAAATTTTAGCATTCTTATAAATGGGACCAACATCAGAGTATCTCCTCGACAAAATAGACTGCCCAGTTTTCACAGAATTATTTTTTGAGCAAAGTTTGAATGCATTACAATTGCTTTTCATTTCCATCACATACCTCTTCCATTGTTCGCTAGTGTACAATGGTTTCTTCGCCACAAAATAATCTTCATCAGAGCTGACATTACCCTTGTCTTTATTTTGAATTATTTCATGATTCGGAAGGGTTCCATTGCTATCCTTGCTGAGTTCACAGTTTGAGGCTTCTACTTCAGTTTTATCTGTAGGAATAAGTTTTCTATGGCACATGCATTTCATGGCACCAGACACCAACACTTTTTCAGGCTGAATAAGCTCATTGAAATCCTCTGAGTGAGAGGCTTGAGTTTTGCTTTGAGCTAAATGCATGATATGTGTTTCAGATGAAGTATTACTGACAGCTTGTTCTTCGGAAGATAAAACCAAGTTTGAATTCTCAGTATCAATTCTGTCACTTGTCATATCTTTTGAGCTGTCTTGAAATGTAAACCGAAGTTGTTGTCCTGTTAAAAATTAATAGCATTAAACCAAAAAAAAAAAAAAAACAACTTTAGACTGAAAACAAAAATGATTTTTCATAACACTGCATTTGATCTTTACTGGGGATTGTAAATTGACTAGGACCAGTCTAGCTGAGCTCAGAGCCTGTTGCTGGTCATCACTTTTGTATTTGTATATTATTTTTACTCTGCTCATGATAGTACTTTGAAAAACTTTTTCTGTACCATATGTACTTATGCATACGTCTAACACAAGATTTTTTAGATTTTCTATATTACTATATTACTACAGTAAACTCTTGATTATTTACAAAAGAGTGGTGTGGTAACCACATATAAGAAAAAATTTTTATCGATAACTCATAAAATAGGTAAAAAGCAATACTAGTGTATACAATAGCTTAAAAGCACAACACTCACACATATATTTAAACTGCAGTTAAGAAAAATAACTGTTTAGGTAAAAATGTATGTACATGTTAAAAAAAGAATTGCTCATTGCTGCAAACAGATTGCACACATGCATGAGCCTATGACATTCAAAAACATGTAAGGAAGAGGTGGGGAATTATTTCGAATAAAACTGGTCCGGTCACTTGTTTCCGTGTGTAAGGAGTGCAGAAGTAAAAATTAGTCTTCAACTAGTCAGGTTTTGGTGAACTTGGAAGGATTTATGTCTTTGGAAGAAAGAGAGAAAAGAAGATCATATGTCTAAACATAGGTTTTGCACTGAAATGGGTGCACTTTTCCACATTCATCAAAGTATCAGAGCTTTTTTTTTTTTTTTTTGGAAAGTGTGAGAGATCATGGATAATCAGGAGTTTACAGTACTACTATTTTATTTTACTATTACCAATATTTTGCTACTTACTTATTTGAACCTTCTGATTCAGATCATGATTCCAGTGCAAAGAAGCTTAATATGTATGATCTTGAAAAAAGGAAAGTTGGAGAGAATGTGATGCAATTATTTAAATATTTTAAAGCAGAAGATGTTGATGGATTAAAAATCTGCATGGATGGAGATATAGGGATCGCTGTTTTAATTTTTCAAATCCTAAGCTAATTTTGAAATTAGGAGACATTTTTAGGTGAATAGGGCTGTAGGCAGCTAGAAATGTTTACAGGAACAGATACTTGCAATGCAGTAAATAACTTTAAGAGGGTGCTTAATCTTCACTGCTAGTATATAAATTGACTAGTACCAGCCTTACTGTGCCCACAAACTTGTTGCCACTTTTGTGTTTGTATTTAGATAAACAAGTGTTATATCCTACTTTAAATGACAAGTATTAACAATTTGTCATGTGCAATATTTCAAAACACAATAAACAATGCAATTTTACTTCAAATTAGTTTGAATAATGATTTAAAATTTACCAGTTTTAAAGTATCTTTTACATCCACATGGTTCACATTCAATATCAGCAATATTTGTATTTCCTTCTATATTATTCTTTGGACTATGAATTTCATCGCAGCTTTCATTTGCAGTCTGACTAGGATTACTATTTTCCATGTTTTCCATTTTGTCATCAGAAGCTGAATCAGGTGACGATTTAGATTCTCGATCATAATCAGCTGAACTCTTTAAACGTTTGGATTTAATCCTTCTTCTGAAAATTAAAAATAAGCAAAAGAAAATGATATGACATACAAAATGTGTATCAACTATCCAAGAAAAAATTACATAAATGCTTCAGGCTTTTTGTATTTAAAGAGGGAAATGTTACTTCTAATAGAGGGAATAATATCTCATTTGGAGAGAGTACAAAACTTGCTCAGAGATTCAAGTTGAAATTTTAAAGCAAATCTTTACAATAACAACAATAAAAAATAACTTTATAATATGTAACCAAGAATACAGCTAAATTTTATTTGAAAAAAAAAAGAAGAAGGATTTGACGTAAAGATCAACACAAAATAAGCATCAATAAAATTTAGCTGTGTATAAAAGAAACATCCAGCAATTTTATTTCTGAGGGCTGTAGAATTCAAGAATTCATTTTGTCTTTAAAAATTAGTAAACTGGAACATTAAAATCTGAAGCACAAAAATATATGTTATAAGCAAATTTGCATTACATAAAACACAAATTTGCTTAATTTAAATAATGCATTATATAAAATATGAATCTAAGGAGGCTAAAGAAGAAAAAAAACATACCGCTTGGCTCTTGTGACTTGTTTTCGGCTCTTTTTGCTTGTGAAAGTCGCAACAATTTGTGAATGCAATATACCAAGAATGAACATCATCACCACTGGAGTTAAAATTTCACATACTGAAACTTCCTAAGCAAAAAGCAGAAAATTCAATGACATTTTGAACAATCAAATTATTAAGCTGTAAGTTATTGTCCTCAAGCTGGGACTGAACTACAAGCATATATCAACAGGAAATGATTGAAGAATATGTCATAACTGAGTATAGACAGTATGGCTGTGTTTGAGGAGATTGGTAAACTCAGGCTTACAAGGAACTAACCAGAAGCATCACTGGTAAGCCAATCGTATATGAAAACATTCTGCAGACGTTCATAGCACTACCACGGACATCATCAAATGTCATGAGAACAGCTGCCCAGGTTAGCCAGTTTCTCAACTCGAACAAGACCTATGTGTTGCAACCCGGCTGTCAGAATATACTTGTAATCAAAATATTGTTACCGTATTACCCTGCACAATTCGTGGGTCACCAGATTTTCAATAACACTTGCCTGGACATTTCCGGCGTGCCGGAAAAATCGAGGTTAAAAAAATATTACTATAAAAAAAATATGTTCAGCTTACAAATGAATATAAGTTCTGTACATATTATAAATAAACAATTTAATTTTGTAAAAATATTTACTAACAATGTCATTTGTTATTTTAACAAGAAAAATATTGTCTAATAACGAATAATTTTATAAAAATGAAATCAAAACTATGTAAGCAAACATTTAAGCAGTAAGTTACCGCCCTTAAACTGGTGCTAAAGCATTCACCGTAGCTATTCAAAAAATAAAAATTAAACTTACCTCTCTAAAAGGAACCTTCAATAATTTATTTGAAAAATTATGAATAAATCGCAATAACGATAATTGTTTCTGAATTGATTACATGATGTTGGGATTTATTTCTTTTTCTCCCTTGTAATAGTTTGCTTTCTGATTGGAACTGAATGGGAAAATTTACTTTTGTTTTGTTGCAAAATAAACCTCGAATTATCCTGCCAGCCGGAAAATTCGAAATTCCCGATATGCTGGTCAACCTCGCTTTTTTCCGGCATGCCAAATAATGCGGGTAATACGGTAATTGGAAGAATGTTCAAGTTTAAATGTTATTTCAATGACAATTTTTATAATGTCTACTATGATTTAACCACTTCAGCATTAAGAACATACTTGGCACGTGCCCAGTGGTAAATTTTAAGACTAAACAGCCACCTAAGGTGACAAATTTTATTTTTTACTTTTACTTTTCTACAACTATTTTCGGAGGAAAAAATAAATAAATTTCTATTTTACACTATGACATTTTTTTAACAGGACTTTAGTATGATTTTCAAAAACAAGGCTTCCTCTTTTAGGAGGAGTAAGAGGGGGGGGGGGGGTGCAGAAGACGTTTCGAATGTGCTATGAGGAGTACTGACCTAAACTCAGCCCTACAAGTGTCAAGGTATTGTTAGCTAACTTATATAAAATAAATTTAAATGGTTTCTGTTCAAAGTTAATTAGCACTCTGGTACAAAATTTCAACAGGTGGCACCACATGGTTTGAAACCAGAAAATTGATGTTTCAAAAGTTCAGTTGGCTCCGAGTTTTTTGCATATTATAATAACTTTATTTGCTTGAAAAAGTTGAAAATCAATAACATTGGTTTTTCTGAATAAAATATTTGCTTTTAGTATAAAACAGGAAAAGCTATTCAAGAATCCATCAAGCTACATCACATTTTAAGATCAAAAAACTTCATACAAATTAAAAGAAGTGGAGTGAAGGACATTCATAATCGGATTAATAAAGTTTTTTCCTGGTTATAAAATACAAATTACACATCCAGGGAACCCATTCCCATTATCACAATAATTTTATGAAGCTTAGACGACTGCATTAATATTCTGTTTTAATAAAGTTAAACAGCTGAATCATATATTACCTTCAAATCTTCTTAATTCAAAACTATTCTAAAACTAACTAATTTTAAAGCTCAGATCATACTCTAAATATAAAAGTCCTCTCATTAACTGAAAAGTCCACCTTAACAGAACATTGCATTTTGACAATTTTATAAAATTTGAAATGTGACAGCTGAATGAAAATTTCCACTAAAATGCTTACAAACACATCTCAAATGCAAAAAAATGTTCTGCAAAAATTGTTGCACCATTCTGCCCTCAAATGCTATACTGATACAGGTCAAAGAACCTTATAACTTCAAAATCAATTAATATACTTTTGAATTTCTAAAGAAGTTTTAAAAAAACATCAAAAATATATATAAGCCCTAGAAATAATTTAAAAAATGGAAATTAAAGGCTTGTTAAATACCAATTTCAGTACAACTACTGGTTGTTAAAGATAAATAAACACAAAGTATATTTAAAAAAAAGATAACCAAAATTATGCATTAATACAAAACATTTTTAAAACCAAATTGTGATGAATAAATTGGCTGATGATCTTCATTATACTGACAATTAGATTAACTGAAGTAAAGTTTTGCATAAAAGATATTAAGTGTTGTAGTAGGATTAATTTTTATCAAAGAAATTCCATTAAGTAACAAGTACCCTCATTACTGAATTGTTATTAAAAAGAAAAATGCTTTAAACTAATTTGTTGCATATAAAAATTAAATCTTCTCTTCCAACCCCAAATACTTTCTGTTTCTTCTTGCTTGTTTAACTTGTTAGCTGTTTTGATTCTCCAAATGTGAACTTCAGGGAAAATTTAATCCTTAGGAATTTTTGTAGGACAGCTATGCCTTAAACCGGCATTTTTTATGTTACAACCTCTAAGGTTATTTCCATGCTAGCACTAACCTAAGGACAGCTCTTATTTTCATGTTTGCTTTACTTCTGAATAAAAATGTTTCGCTGTGTACAATCAGGGGCGTGCACAGGGGGAGGGGGGAGAAGGGACACCTGTTGGACCGGGCCCCAGCTTTGAAGGGGGTCAGAGATTTTTAAAATCAGGGTGAAATATATGTAAGGACATAGGGGTAAACAATACGGAGGGGGGTCATTTTAAAAGTTATTTGTGACAGGCCTCAAAATGTCTGTGCACGCGCCTGTGTACAATCTATATTTGAAACTACAAGTTGTTAAAAATAGCACTTTTAAACACATATAATTACCAAATACACATGAAACATAAAATGTTTAGAATCAATATAAAAGCTAATTATCTATGCATTAAATTTCATACTCACTGAAAATTCTTTATCATCTGCAGAAAAGTAAAAATACATAGCAGCAATCTGTACAAAATATAAGAGCACCAGTGTACATGTGACTAGACTGTTTGTTTGTACTTGCCACCTAAAAAAAGCAATTGGATAAATATTCTTATGTTCTGGAAACACACAAAAAATTGAAATATAATGGATAAATGAAGTCGAGTCTGGTCTCATAATTGTAAAAGTTGGAGTTTAAAACATGTAAGTTTCACAGCTACGTTCATCAGGAATTTAAATTGGTCCATAAAAGAGAAGTATTTGTCTATGTTAAGCATTCTAGAAAAAAAACAACATTTGGTCTAGGTCAATTTTTTCTTCACTTCAAGTAGATGATTTAACATTCCCTTCAGCCTAATTGCTGCATTGTGACTAAACCTCAAGGTGATCTCTTTGCTAAGAACCAAATTTTAAAAATCTTAGCGTAAGACTTACATTTAATAACAATTTAATTGTGATTTTTTTTCCTTTACATTTCAAGCAGAAAACAAAGGAATAATTTTATAAAATATACAATGCAAGTGCTTTTACTTTAAATATGTAGAATGCACTTAAGTTTAATAAACACTTGATAACAATAGATAGGAAAATTGAGTTTCCAATTTGTTATTATTTTTCTTTTTTGCAGAAATTGTTATAATAATTTTGAGGATCAAAGGAATAATAGAAAAATCTTTTTTCTATTTTTTATGGAAATATCTGAGAATTTTCTGTTTGCCAAATCAGAGTTTCCAATGCCGAACTTACAATTTCATCGTATTTCGCTCCATAGCGATTGCTTGGTGCAGATCCAGCATTCTAAGTCATAAAACTGCTTTTAATCAAATCACTCACTTACATAGCTGCATGAAATATTATTCTGTGTTGATAGTTGCTTTTACAAGTCTCTAATTCGCTCTGGTTTTAACTTATCCTAATCAATTATACTCCCATAGGAAGATAAAGAGCAGTATATGCAGAAATGAGTTTGAGATACTTGAAGAAATGCAAGTTGTATTCTATATTAACAAAAGGGAAATGTTGGAAATGGACTTTTTTTTCATGCTGAACTTTTAACAGAAACTAAACAAGCAAGCTTTGCACAATAAAGCTAAAGTACAATAGATGACAAAAATGCAAAAAAAAAAAAAAAAAAAAAAAAAAATACAGATTAGTTTCCCATGGCAGTACACCAAAGTTTAAGAAAAAAAAAAACCCTCACAATATGTTTGTTTTCCCTTTGTTAGTTTAAAAAAAATATTTCTTAGGTGACCTTTTTTTATAGTTAATAAGCAATAAAAAGAAATTAAAAAGAAGAAGACTTTGAACAACAATTTTATCGTTTTTCTTCATGCAAGAATAGTAAGCTTCAAGAATATCAAATATTAATTCATAACTTAGAGCAACAAAAATGAAAAATTAAAATTACCATGAATAGTATAATGGTAAAAGCAAAACCCGTTTGAAACCTGATATTGTAGCTGCTATCCAACTATGCTGTGGTTTCGCCTTAGCAAAAGCAGAACCTATTTAAAACAAATTGACATAATGTTATTTGTAGTTATATATTGCCCAGGTACCATAATTAAAACTCAATTTTTCCAATATATTTTGCAAATAATACCTCGCACAAGATCCACATCTATCAGCTCAGTTTTTATGCGTGCAGTTTTTTTTGGGATGGCACAAACACCCTATAACATACAAATAAAAACAAAAATCTCACTTGACACTATAGTAAGCATCCCATTTATGTATCAACACTCATAAAAAAGGGATATTTGGAACATTTGCTGCCTCTAGAATTTCTGTTTCATGCTTCTAAACATAAAAAAATAAAAATTATAGCAGAGCGAAAATTAATAACCATAAAAAAGAAAAATTATTTAACTAAATTAATATTCATTAGTTGACAGCTTGGAAGATACTTTGAATGTGTAAATATATATGGGATCCTTCCACAAAAGCCAATTTAACACAATGTCACATTTAAAGTAGTTAATGATGGTTATTTTTAGAGCAGTAATAGAAAGAGAGTCTAAACCTGTTACTTTTACAATGTTGTATTAGGTCAAGAAATCATCAAACATAACCTTAAGACTAAACTTTACAAAATGATTTTATTGAAGTTTGTCTAAACTACAGCATGTGACCCACACAACACTTTTTGAATCTTATGAAACATTACCATAGTCAAAGCTCTTTCTGCAAGTTCTAACCCTATAATTTTACAATAATAAACTTTTTAAAACTTTATGAAGCAAAGACTAATTTTGAATATGCATTTGTCATTAATTTCTTTTCAAACAAAAACTAAAAAGAAAAATCAAACAAAACTTATGCGACCAATATGACAGGATTATATAACATCAAGAACACAGTTCAATAACATGCTTTTGATTGCTTAATTTAATTATACAATTACACTGAAACTATAGTCAAACCTATCTATCTTGAGTTGTTAAAATTTCCAAGCAATCGCAATTAAATTTTCATGTTTCTGCCTCGTTTTTCTTGGATAATTTATCTATAAAACCGCTATTTCTTGAATTTCAATTTTGAAGGATGACCTTGCACCCTTTTTACCTTTTAAACAGTGGTGTTCTTATAGGGTATACTCTATATACGTCATATACTCGCAAACATTTTTCAGATAAATAGCGTATACCCTCAATATTCTAAAATTTTCATATTATGACATATTATGTATATGATCGCATACACATATTGTGCGTAATGGATTACTGGGAGTATAGCCTCAGAAAAATTGATGGGAACATCACTGCTTTTAAAGGTCAAAAGTGGGCAGGTGATTAGCTCTCAAGTAAAAAATAATAATGCTTTGTGGTAGTTGGGGAGAGGAGGGCAGGGCAGAGTGTAATGCACAATAGGATAACTGGCTATGTGGCAACAATGGCCCAGTGCCGGATCAAGGGGTAAATCAGGGTCCTTGGGTCGGGAAGCAACTTCCACAGGGTGGCAAATTCATCCTATTTTTGTGCTTTTTCATTGACACTCGATATGAAAACTTGAAGGAAGATGGCTAAAAGCAGCAGTTTCAAATTTTTGTCCTGGATTGAAAAAAGTGAAGATCCAGCATTACAATGCCCCCTGGAGCCAAGGGGAATAAGAGATTAAACGTGTTACTCAGGTTGACAAACTGGACACATAGTGCTCTATTCTTCAATGGAGTTTTTTCTTCACGTGAAGTCGAAAAGTATGAGGATCATATAAGTAAAAGAAGATGGAGCACAGAATTAGGAAGTATTGAATGGAATTGCTGGTTATTCACATTCCTGAGAATTATTGTGTCTGTTAACAAAGGAAAACTAATTCTTGAATCTGACCAGTTTCTGTCACTTTTCACCTGTCACTCTTTCATATTTTTACTTGATAGAATCATTCCAGAGTATTTTCGGTGAAATATGGCTTCACCAAAGAGAAAACACATTCATTCAATAGAGGAGAAGCGAAAAATTCTGGATCATAGGTATCCTTTGATGAAAAAAGTCCACATTGATAAAAAATTTAATATAAGCACTGTTCTGATAATCAAGAGCAAAGATGTCATTGGAGATGGACAACAAAATCAATTTTATTAAATAAATTCAACAAAATATATTTTATTTGAAAAGTAAGAAATTTCACTTTTACCGATTAGTGTGACTTTGTGGTGAGAATAAAAGAAAATCATGATATTACCCTTAAAATACGTTGGTCAACTGATTTTTCCCATAGTTGCTTATCGTAAGCTCCAATCTAGAAAAGAAAAAAAAAATCATGCAATACAAAATTTTCATTTCATCAAAAACTAATGGATCTAATAAGCAAACTCAAATAAATTAACCTTGATTTAATTTTTTTCTGCTTTCAAGTTCAAGGTCTTTCAATTGTTTAACTTTTCCCCAAACAGCAAAGGTTTCTCCCAAACCAGGTTTGGGCACTTGGACATTTTCTGCACCATTATTTACTAGCAGAAAATTTGAATTTTCAGGTACACATAGAAGGGATCAGTATAATAAATCTTCAAGTGAGAATTTACGCATTATGCAATAATAAGAATTAACAAAATATTTCTTAATGTAAAAAAGTAAGGTAAATTGAATATTTCTCTTCCTCCTTCAATTTTTCTACACCAAAGCTTGTAGTTCCTCCAAGCAAGAAATCAGTCGTCTTTTGAATATTTTAATTAAGATGAACAATTTTCAAAATATGAACCTCCTACTTTATGACAATTAGTTTAACAAATTTAAAACAGTTCAAAACCACTAATAATAGTAGTCTTACTTACAATGCTATTGCACTAACTAATTACATTGGTTCATCAAACATGCATGGATTTAAATATGCATGGATTTAAAAATGCATAAAAAAGGGAGAAAAACACAAGCAAACAGGATATCAGAAGACAGTAACAGGAAAACAGAAATCTCATGTAAAAAAAATCCAGTTGTCAAGAAACCTTTTTTATTTTTCAAGGATAGAATTTTACATCTTTATTATACAATAGAGATTCACTGAATACCAAATATTGGTTTAAAATGTCAACTTTAACATTTGCATTTTATTTTATGCAAATTTAAAGTAAAAAATGTTAGTCTATTTTTTGCCTTTTGTGAAGTGTAAATCCATTTCCAATCCACATTTAGTAATATAATTATTAATTTAAGATTTAAAAAAGATAAATAAATAAATCATTCCATAAGCAAATTAACATAGTAAATGGCTAATTTGAATTTATCTGTAATTCTTGCATGATTTGATAACTAATTTCTTATCAGAAGAAATCAGTGATATCAGTTGATCACTAATTTCTATGATTATTAGTTATCAAATTAGATTCTATAATTCTCAGTTATCAAATCATATCCAGGATCCTGATAACTGATAATCATAGTAACATGATAATCATGGGAACATTTAAAACCCTAGTGTTTTCTTCATTCTAATAACCTTATTAAATACTAGCAGTACCCACACAGCGATGGCCATGCTAAAAATTTAATGGAAGTCCGTTGAATAAAAAAAATTGACACACCCTCCTCCTGATGTGAAATGATAATTTTTCTTTCAAGAAAAAAAAAACTATTAAAGTTTCTTTGGAATTTAAAACTTTTTGTCGAATCATTAAATTAGATTCACAGTTGCTTTAAAATTCTATTTAGCGAGTGAAGCGGTTTTTACTGTAATTTAAAATATTTCGCCAAATAAACAAAAAAAAACCATCAAATAATATCTTTCAAATGTAATAATAGTTCCGCAACTCTATTGTTTATCGCCAAACTCGCCCAGCAACCACTCTATCATAATCCATCCGTCTAATGAAAAAAAAAAACATTCAGTGGAACATTCAAAAATCCTCAGAAAAAAAGAGAAAATGTTGTACATTTCACTCGGACAAAAACAAATCAAAAGTTTTTCTTTCAAAACAAATTGCCAAAACAATGAATTACATTTACGGTTGCTTTAAAACAATAATCCTAGACTGAACTGCTCAGCGCCTAACGCAAAAAGCGACCATGCTACCGGAATCCAACCCTTTTGCGAGTGAAACGGATGCATTTTCTTTGGCAATAATAAATGTTTTGTCAAACAAACAAAAACGCATAAAGTCACATTAACAGTAGCTTTCAAATCTTTACATATTAAGAGCTGCGTTGCCCAGCTTTGCCCGGTCTACCTTGAGAATAAAAATTGTGTCAAGTGACATACATTCAACAATCAGGTTTAAATAAAAGAAAATTAATTTTATTTCTGAAATTTTGAATTCAAATTATGTTTTTCGCAATAACGAACTGCGACAAGATCCTACTCATTGGAGTTATTGTTTCTAGAAACGGCTCCTGTCCCCCCCAAGCTTGCCTCTCCTCCTGGGCGGTTACTATGTGTTCATAGTTGTGTGTGTAAGTGTGTAGGCTTGTGTGCGTGCATAGACCTATGTGTATGCACGTAGGTGTGTGTGAGTGTATGTGTGTAAAATCATGTGTGTGTATGTGTGTGAGTGTGCGTGTGTGTAGGACATGGACGCCTCTGACCAAGAGAAGCGGATAGCTCAGGACCGCAGCAGCCGCGCCGCCTGCAGAGGACGGTAGTGCTGCAGACGCACTGGTCCAAGCTGAAAAAGGAACCAGACGCCAAAGACGGTCAAGTGAGGACAATAAACAATCGTGATTGCTCGAAATAAAAAAAGAAAAATTAATTTGAATTTTGACATCTTGAATTCAAATAATGTTTTACTCAATCACGAGTGTGTGCATGCAGGCGTGTGTGTTTGTGTGTGGGGGGGTTATGTGTATGTGTGTGTAGGCATGTGTGTTTGCGTCTGTGTGCTGGCATAAGTGTGTGGGTAGCTGTTTGTATGAATGTGTGTGTGTAGGCATACGTGTTTGTGTCTATGTGTAGGTGTCTGTATGTATTTGTGTATGTAGGTGTATGCATGTGTGTGTGTAATTGTGCATGTATGCGCGTGTGTGTAGGACATGGATGCAACATGGAGACGGCTTTCGCTATAGGAGCAGCATCGTGAGGACCCGGTCGAGGGTGATGGTCCGGGGGGTGGCGGTGGGAAAATAAAATGATAGGACATCAAAACAGTCAAATGAGAACAATAAGCAATCGTGATTGCTCAAAAAAACACCATGCAAAATCACCCTCACCAAACAATGACGACAAATATTAAATAACTTTTAAGAAATTAAAATGAGAAAGATGGATTTTAAAAGCATAACCATGAAAACACGGAATAAAATAAGTTTAAGAAATTAAACGCAAAATAAGGAAAGAAACAATGGATTCAAAAAGCATAACCGTGGAAACACGAAAATAAAATAGTTGACAACCTGAATCAAAATGACATTTTTGAATTTGATTTAAAAACGCTTGTTACTTTTTCCTTTGAAGATAGAAGCTAAGTTTTCGGACCACATGTCGAGAGAGATTTAGAGTAAAAAATGTGGCTTTTTCCAATGGTGTCAAAAAGAAAACTTTGGGACAATTCCTTCACTTTTATTGAAAGAATTAATGAAGAAAGTAGTGCCTAAATTTCAGCTAAGCCTAAAAAAGTGAGAGCAAAAAACACAAATTACTCTCGCCGTAATTAAGTTAGAGCATTGAAACAAATTCTTTAGAACACGGAAAATTCTACCCTTTTCAACTATATATAATATTAATAATTTTTCACTCCCATATTCGGGAATTTATGTGAAATTTCGGCCTAAATTGGAATTAAAGAAAAAACTATTTATCGGATTTTTTGGAATTATAGCCTATGTCACTCAGTAAGAAAGCACCTTTCATATAGTGAAAGAATTTTTCAAATAGGTGCAGTGATTCCAGAGATTACCTCGAACATAAAAACACACAAAAATCCACCTTCTCTCTTTATAATATTAATATAGATTCGAAATGAAGCAATGAGAAAGGAACGTTAAAAAGTGAGTAATTTAACTTCAAGAAAGGGTCTAATGGGGGAGCGGGAAATTATAGACCTGTGAGTCTAACTTTGGTGGTTTGCAAAATTTTTGAAACATTGATAAAAATTAAGATAGTAAATTTTTTAGAGACTAATAATCTACTGACTATTTTTCAATACAGTTTCAGGAAAGATAAATCTTGTGCAACTAATTTATTACATTTCTATGACAAAGTTACCATGGCTTTAGACAATTACCATGGCTTTAGACAATAAGAAGCTTGTAGATGTTGTTTACATTGATTTTCAAAAAGCTTTTGATAAGGTACCGTATATTGCTCTACTTAGCAAATTAGTTGATATAGGAATAGGAGGGAAAATTCATTTGAGTAAAAAACTGGTTGACCAGAAGGAAACAAAGGGTAGTTGTGAGCGGAAATTATTCTAAATGTGGAGTGAGGTTATAAGCGGGGTTCTTCAAGGATCAATGTTAGGGCCTGTTTTGTTCATTGTTTTATGAACGATATTCATAAAAATATTTCTGGGAACATGAATTGTTTTGCTGATGACACCAAAGTTATGAGGATTGTAGAAAATGCAGAACAAGCAAATCAGCTGCAAGAGGATCTAGATCATATTATGGAGTGGGCTGATAAATGGGGTATGACTATTAATCTTGGGAAATGTCAAGTGCTACATTTAGGGCGTGGAAATAAGTGTACAAGATATTATTTGCAAGGTCCAGTCATTAGTCAGGCAGAAAAAGTTACTGATCTGGGTGTCTTAATAAGTCAGGATTTAAAGTTTAGCCAACAGTGCAGCATAGCTAGTAACAAAGCCAATAAGATGCTTGGGTTTATCAATAGATTTATTTCAAACAAATCTAAAGAAGTTCTTCTGCCCTTATATAGAAGTTTGGTAAGACCTCATTTGGAGTTCAGTTTTGGTCTCCTTACCTTAAGAAAGATATCAATGCATTGGAAAAGGTTCAAAGGCGGGCTACGAGGTTAATAAATGGACTTTCACATTTAGACTATGATTCCAGGCTTAGAAGGCTAAAAATGTACAGTCTTGAGCAAAGAAGAGACCGAGGGGACATGATTAAGTTGTTTAAATTTATTGAAATGAAAGACGTTACGGGGCTCAAGTTAAGCACTGAAAACAGGACAAGGGGTCATTGTTTTAAGCTATTTAAATCTCAGGCTAATGTGGATATTAGGAAAAATTATTTTAACAGGGTAGTGGAACCTTGGAACAGCTTACCGGAAGAGGTAGTAATGAGCAAGGAAGTAGATAGTTTTAAGAGGGCCAATGATCTTCACTTGGGATTGTAAATTGACTAGGACCAGCCTAGCTGGGCCCAAAGCCTGTTGCTGATCGTCACTTTTGTATTTTACTTGTATTATATTAATTGAACATGTTCTTATTTCATAAAAATTGAAATGGAGCTCTCAGGATTCAAAATTAAGAGTGATCCACTGGTCTATACCACAAAAACATCTATTGGACAAGCAGAATTTTAGTGGTCCATGAGACTAGTCAAGTCTTACTCCTTTTTTTTTCTTTAAAAAAATATAAGCACAGTAATTTTTTGGATCTGCAGAAAGTTTGTACCTTTATTTACAATATTTAGGATTTCTATGCCAGAAAAGGTAATTTAAGAACTTTCTACAGCATGATAATCAGTTTTCAGGGGCCACGTAGGTGCTGCTATATAGCAATAGAAACACTTTTCAAAGAAAGCCTACCTAGGATCTGAATTTCAAATATGTTTTACACAAAATTTTGAAACGCCCACTCGTATCCCTTTGCTTCTCACTGCTTCAAATGATGCAGTGGCATTCCTAGCATTAGTGACAGCATGGAGGGTGGGGGGATAATTTGTGGTGTTACACCCCCCTCCCCTCCAAGTGCAATAATAATATTTGCAATAATAAAATATATAAATAAACAAAAGGTTTTAATGTTCTTTGTAAACATAAAATTGATAAAAAATTATAGAAAAAACTACATTTGTGACAATAAAATTTTGAGTGGGCTAGTGTACAAAAGAGAAATAAAAACCATGAATGCTCTATATGTAACTTGCCCTTGACGCATATGTGCAAAGCGGAATCGGGGTCAAAACAATAAGGGGGTGTATGAAATTGATGGCCCCTTAATTATTTCAAAAACGTATCTCAAACACCACAAAAGAAAATGTATTTCAGTTTTTGGTTTAAAAGAAAAAGTCTGTACTAGGTCTAAATATTGATAATATAAACCTAATCCTGAGTTTTATATTCACTCCATGATGGGTGTGGGTTAGGATTCCACGGTTGTAATTATCCCTAAAGTTGATTCTCATCTGGTGTAAGTACATGTGCACACTTTTATTTCATCACTCAGTGAAGAGTTTTATTTGGTAAATTATGGCTATCCCTTTGCCACAAACTTAATTTCACACTATTCCTTGCACAAAGGAGCACAAGATATCATTAAAAAATTTTGAAAAAAAAAAAAAAAAGAACCGACTTCAAAATTGCTCTAAAAAGTGAAAAATAATTTTATTCTTTAAACACCATTGATAATACTTTTAAACATAATTTTTGAAGTTGGCGCAAAAACAAAAAGTAAAATCTAGTGTAACCATGCTCCCTTCATATTTTTTTCAGAAAATCATCCAAAGTTAGGAACTTTGGATGATGTTAGGAAACTTAACTTTGTTCCTCTCTGGAATTCATTTATATCCTTGCTCATATATGGTGTCATCAATGCATAATGTATGTGGTAGTGAAGAAACTAGGCCAGGTTAAATTTATAGTTGTAGTTGAGTTATGGCTGTGAATGGTCTTATCTATCGTTTTTGCGCCAACTTCAAAAATTATGTTTAAAAGTATTATTGATGGTGTTTTAAGAATAAAATTATTTTTTGCTTTTTAGAGCAATTTTGAAGTCGGTTCTATTTTTTTTTTTTTTTTCAAATTTTCTTTATTTCATTCTTTTTAGTGTAAATGTAGGTACTTCAGTAAAAGTAAGAAATTACCATCACGAAACTTCACCACATTTTTTTTATCAAAATGCTCCATACTAAAAAAAGGAAGAAAACTATAAGCATGCCTTAAACTTTAAGCGATTGGTACTAAAAAATTTAACTCTGTTCCTCTCTGGAATTCATAATTTGTGTTAATTTAATTATAACCATTTAAATATTCCGTTTTCCCTAACTAATTTGCATTTCACAGCATACAAGTTGTTTCCTGTATAGTTGAGGTAAACCTAACCTGGTAGTATTGTGAATGCTAAGCAGATCCTGATTACTGCATCCCCTCACTTCCAGGTTAGGTTTACCCCCACTATGGAGCAATGACACTGAAGAAACTTGATGCTTGTTTCAAAGAAGCCTTTATTCAAAATTATCATTACATTTACTATTAATGTTACTGTTGTATGGCAACAAACTTTATAACAATGGGTTTCATATTTAATCATTTATTATGGAAATTGCATGAAATTTACTGTTTTTTGCTTATAACTTTTTGACTAAGGAACAAATATGGTCAAACAAAGTAATGGGACCTAAGTTAAGCCATCCTCTATCCATTAAAAAATGAATTATCAGAATCGGTTCACTAGGTGAGATGCTGTGAGTGGACAAACAAAAAAAAATCATCCATACAGTATGAACTGATAACCGTGTCCTTTTTAAAGTCGGTTAAAAGTAGATATAATAACCATATGCATCGAACACAGCCAGAATTCACTTTTGGAGCTGGGGTGGGGGGTGGGGAGGGAGCATTACAGTCTTTACATATGAAAAATAAATATATTAGAATTATAAGCAATATGAGTTAAAATCAAGGGTCCTAAGGGTAATTTGTGCAGATTAGAAATTAAGTCATAAGTTAGTAACAAAACTAGAAAAAAATAAATAAATGAAAATTTATTTGAATTCTGGAATTTTGAATTCAAATTATGTTTTTTGCAATCATGACAGGACTCTAATCATTGGAGTTATTGTTTCTAGAAACAGCTCCTGTCCCCCCAAGCCTTCCCCTCTTTCTGGGCGGTTACGTGTGTATAGTTGTGTGTGCAGGCGCACGTTCGTGCATGTGTAGGCTCGTGTGTGTGCATAGACCTGTGTGTATGCACTTAGGCGTGTGTGTGTGTGTGTGTGTAACAACTCATGTGTGTGAGTGTATAATATGTGTAACGGAGCGTGTGTGTGTGAGTGTATATGCGTGAGCGTGGGTGTGTAGGACATGGACGTTACCGACCAGGAGAAGCAGCGGAATTTGGGGGACAGTGCTCAGAGGAGCCGGTGGGCAATGGTGCTGCATCCCTGGTCTTAGCTGAAAAAGGAACCACAACGCCAAGGACAGTCAAATGAGAACTATAAGCAATTGTAATTGCGAAAAAAAAAAAAAAATATGTCTCACTTTTTTATGATACCAATCAAGAGCTGAAACCAATGAAGACATCTCACAAAAAATTCAGAAGTAAAACAAATTTTCCAGTGTGCATTTCATCTCATTCTCTAGTAATTTTTCCATATTGAACCTATAAATAAAGTGTTTAAGCTTCCTTATATATTTATCACTAAATTTGCATTGATAACATGTACAAATTATTTTCAAATCAAACGCAAGTCAATTTACTTTTTTCAAATAGGAACCGAGAAAAATTACTTATTCTCTAAATAAACTTATAAGCAAAAAATATTTTTAAATACAGAGAAAGTATCAACTTCAATTATTCAGCTTTAAGATAGCATGTGCAGAAAAAAGTAAGAAAAAATGAGACGTTTTATTACAAAATTTCTCTGAGGAAAATCTGTGTTTCAAAGCTACGTAAAAATAATCGAAATAGAAAAATTTTAGGAATGTATACAAGAACTGCCTTATTTCCAAATATTTACTAAGTGACATGTCTTGCATATCCTGGCTTTCTTTTCATTCTATTGAAATTGATAACTTCCGAAAGTCAAATTCAATACCCTTTTAAATGTCTGCTATTCACAACAAAAACAAACTAGAAACTCCAGTCTCAATGTGTCGGCTGTTCAAATCCTATAAATTGCAGTAAGCGCAAAGTTTTCTTAAAATGCCGTTAGGTGGCGCTAGAACTAGTACCAGCTGCGGGCTGTTACTATTAAGAATCTCTACAGGGACTCTAGTTACTATATGACCGCTGTTTATTTCGATGAGAAATGCACTCCCCCTTTTTTTCCCCATTTTTTAGTTTAAGAAAGCTAGAAATCAAGGGTACCCTGATGGAAGGTCACAGAAGGTCGCTGTGACCTACCAAAAACTTTCTTTATTTGACAAATTTTGTCGTGTCTTACAAGGGCTGCGTTCGGAAACGATCCACCGGTTACACCGCGTGGTTAGTCCGGTGTGGTTATGACGTATTTGGAATTTCTATAGGAATTCCGGTAGAACAGCTGTGTTTCCGAACGCTCGTGATTAAACCGCGGTAGTTCTAGTTCAGCAGCAAACGACACTCCAATCAAAGCGTAACTTTCATAATAGGCAAGTCACGTGCGTTACGATCAAAACATGAAACACCACCGGATTGGCCAATACAGACTTTGTGACGTTTGTGATCTTGCTAACCGCTTCCAGACAGCGGTGCCACAGGTTGCTACCAAGTCGACCGCCAGAAAACAACCGCAGCGTTTCCGAACGCGGTTAAGTGACGTCACCGGTTCCACCGCAAGCGTTTCCGAACGCTTGCGGTTGCACCGAGGCGACCGATCCGCATTTCCGAATGCAACGAAAGAAATCTCGATTCGATTCGATTCAGAGTCACAACTGACTTCAACTGCATTTATGTCGAGGGCTGCATACTAAGTGCCTTGCCTCCATTATTTTATATACCGATAGATGGCAGCACCATCACCGGATCGAGCAGTTAATGAGAATTTAGAACTAGTCCAAGAGCTAATAGCTACCTGGTGCTAGCACCCCCAGAGGTATCGTTTCACTTGGAGGACATTGAGACCACGAGCATATTTAACGTCGCCCAGTCCCCTTTAATGACGACGGTGGGTCTTCGACCAGCAAGGATCGAACCCGAGGCCCTCCGGCCCCGAGTCCAATGCCTTACCGATCAGGCTACCACGGCCCCAAGAAATCTCAAATTAAAAATTTTCTGATAAACAACACTTCAAAGAAAGTTAACTGCGTCTTTATGATGTTAGAAATAAACAGAATAAGTTCTTAAATTAAAAATGTGTTATATGTTGTTTTTATGATTGTTCGCAGTCATTTAAATTTATTTTTAATGAATAACAGTGGAATTTATTTGATAGAGTACTCTTTCATTAGATGCAGTAAAAACCATTTGTTATTTTAAAGAAGGAGTTTTTTTTTTTTTGTTTTTTTTACGTGACTTTACAGAACAGATACAACGGATACTTGAAAGTAAAGTATTCGATAACTTTCACTTGTGTTATTTCTGCCATTTTTAAATTGGAAAATAACTATATCTAGTGTTCCGAACTAGTTAAATAGAACTAGTAGTTAACTAGGGATAAACTACATTGGTTCAGGTATTGTTAAATTGTAAATTTTCCCAGCTGTACTCTACTCTCGATGTTTTTCCGCTCTAATTTTCATTTAGAGCCGAATTCATTCAATTTGAGCTCAATTTTTATTTTTCAAAAAGTTTCGATGGAGCAAGTTAAGTCACCGGAATAACTTTACTGTCCTGTCAACATCAGAGAGGACATACGAGTGTTTGTGTGAAACCGAATTGCGATGTCCTCTCAGACGGGACAGCGAAGTGAAATCCGCAAAATGCTAGGCGCGATCGAATCCCGCTTTGGACCTTTTTCTTTTCTCTTTTTTATTTTTTTTTATTTTTTGCTACCACAACAGTTAGCGGTAACAAAGTAGTGGTAGAATGAAAAATATGAATTGTTTTGCTGGAAGAAAAAGAAAATAATTAAAAAAAAATGATTATTAAAAATTATGTAGGGAAGAGAAACTATTTCAATTGTTGCTGTGATAACAAAAAAAAAAAAAAGATCCGAATGTCCTATGAGCAGCTGTCCCTTATAAAAGTAAGGGGAACACAGGTCAAAAACCTTTACTAGGCAAATCAAACCGTAAAAATAACGAGCAAGAATGTTTTCAGTGAATGAAAAAGTTTGCGATCCTTGGCAAAAATAAATTTCAGACAGTAATTAATATAGGGGTGAAAAGCGTGTTACCACTAATTGTTGTGATAGCAAAAAAAAGAAAAAGAAAAGAAGTAGAAAAAGGAAAACGGTCCAGAGTGGGATTCGATCGTGCTATCTCTGGAGCACTAGATCGCGCCTTAACCAACTGGGTTAGCGCCGACTCGTCAAGAGACTGACATTTGAAACTCATAAGGCGCCTAGAAGACTCTATGGCGACTTTAAATCAATTTTTTTCATAATTTTCTGAGTATTGCGTCGTATTACTTCAACCACGTAAGGTACTAGGAGTCCTCTTTCACCACAAAAAAAAAAAAAAAAAAAAAAAAAAAGACGTAAATCTCCGACCCCACGGTCGTGCAGTCTCCTTGTTAGATTGCTTTCAGCTACAGAAATTCTTTCGTCCCTTTCCTGTTTGTGAAAATTGCAACACCTTGAAGGAAGCATCATAGTTGAATGAAATTTAATGCACGGTTGAGTGGTAATGGTACAAATAAATGATTATATTTTCAAACCAAACAAACAATACAAATACAAAAGTATCAAAGTATCGGGTATTTTCGAAAATATGATGATCTTTTCGAATCCTAGGGGCCTCCACGACCAGCAACAGGTTCTGGGTCCAGATAGACTGGTCCTAGTCAATTTAAAATCCCCAGTGAAGATCAATGGCCCTCTTAAAACTCTCTACTCCCTTGCTCATTACCACCTCTTCCGGTAAGCTGTTCCAAGGTTCCACTACCCTGCTAAAATAATAATTTTTCCTAATTTCCATGTTAGCCTGAGATTTAAATAGCTTAAAACAATGACTCCTTGTCCTGTTTTCAGTGCTAAACTTCAGCCCCGTAACATCTTTCATTTTAATAAATTTAAACAACTGAATCATGTCCCCTCGGTCTCTTCTTTGCTCAAGACTACATTTTTAGCCTTCTAAGCCTGGAATCATAGCCTAAATGAGAAAGTCCATTTATTAGCCTTGTAGCCCGCCTTTGAACCCTTTCCAATACATTAATATCTTTCTTAAGATAAGGAGACCAAAACTGAACAGCATACTCCAAATGAGATCTTACCAAACTTCTATATAAGGGCAGAAGAACTTCTTTAGATTTGTTTGAAATAGATCTATTGATAAACCCAAGCATCTTATTGGCTTTGTTACTAGCTATGCTGCACTGTTGGCTAAACTTTAAATCCTGACTTATTAAGACGCCTAGATCAGTAACTTTTTATGCCTGACTATAATGACTGAATCTTGCAATTAATAATATGAACACTTATTTCCATGCCCTAAATGTACCCAAACAGCACAAATCGTCCCAAAATCGTAGAAGTAATGTAACATCAACGTGATCACATGTACCGAAATCCTCTTAAATTCGTAGAGAACTGGTTGATAAAACAGCAAAATGTTCGCCCAGCACAGCGATTTTACGTGAAATCGCTGTAGACATGATATGACTTTCAACATTTTTGGGAGCAATTATCAACGTTTTTTGGATGCTTACAAAATATCAAAGATATTTCTATTTTGGTTATATTGTACTCTGGAGGAGTTTTCAACGGATTTTAGAGGTTAAATGGATTTATCTACTAATATTAGATGAACTATCAACCTGTTTCAAAGGATTTATCAACGATTTTCTCATGTGTTTGTGTCACGAAATATCTACATAAATTGCATCTTGGTAAATTAATTACCAATAATTTATAGACTGTTTACACACTTTTTGAATGTCTTAAAATCTTTTTTACCCTCAAATTTTTTAAAACAGTAATATACTTAAGATTTAAAAAAAAAACCTTTGAATAAAATTCAAATTTGGAATATAACTCAATAAAATAATTAAGAAAGACAAGAAAAATGAAATAATTTTAAAATTAATTTCAAATATAAATAAATATGTATATTTTTTTTAAATAATTTAAGAAAAAATGGCTGATGTTAACTATTTTTAGTGTTTTAAAAAAGTAATTTTAAAGATTTAAGACTTCTAAGAAACATGCCGGTAATCTATGAATCATTGATAACCTCTTTTGTGTTCATATTTAAGTAGACAATAAACCATTTCTTTTGTATGCACAATTCACAAATTTTATTCCAGCAATAATCTGAACAAACAAACAAAATAATAATAATAATAATAATAATAATAATAATAATAATAATATGAGAATTTTTAATTCAAAGCTATCTCTACGTCGTTCTTGACGATCAGAACATTGTTTCTTGAATTTAGAAAACATAATTTAAAAAAACTTAAAAAGCAGGCAATTACTTACTTCACGTTAATACAAGAAATCGCTAATTCATTTACACACTCACGCTCGCAACAATACACAAGCCGACAACTGACAACGTGGAAACATACTACAGTCAGGAAATAGCCATTTTTCTAAACTGAAATTGTTGCGCATGAGCAGATTAAACAGTTTTCAGACATGTAAAAACTCGTCAAAATGATTACAAAAAATAGAGATACGCTATATACTATAAATGTAAACTTTCAAACATATTTTGGATTTATTTTGAAACCTGTGTCAATTTCGTACTTTTGTCAACCATATTTGGAAAAGCCCAACTACGTGAAGAAATCTACATCACGTCGATGTCCGTTTGTGATATGTCATGAGTTTTGCACCAGTTCAACGATATAACAACGAATATTGGAAGATCTGTGCTGTCTGGGTAGCACTTGACATTTCCCAAAATTAACAGCCATACTCCATTTATCAGCCCACTCCGTAATATGATCTAGATCCTCTTGCAGCTGATTTGCTTGTTCTTCATTTTCTTCTCTCCCCATAACTTTGACATCATCAGCAAAACAATTCATGTTCCCAGAAATATTTTTATGAATAATAAAAAGAGATAGAAATTAGTATTTTGTGTGGCCACCACTCGCCGCAATAAAAACTGCTACACGACTCGGCACGGAGTGAAACAAAGTCTGAATGTCTACCTGCGGAAGAGTATTCCATATTGTTTGTGTGCACAACCAAAGTTCGTCTGTAGAAGCAACAGGACGAGGATCACGAGCGAGACTCCGCCCAACGAAATACCACACATTTTCAATCGGTGACATATCCGAGGAATATGTAGGCCAAGGAAGAAGCTGTACCTGCTGGGAATCAAGCTAGGATTTGACAATCCTGGCGACATGTGGACGGGTATTATCCTGCTGGAATACAGCCTCTGGCAATCCTTGTAGGAAAGGAATAGCTTGGGGCTGTAAAACTTTGTTTATGTATCGGGTATTGTTCGAATTGCGCACAATTAGTAGCAATTGTGATCGTCTATGATATGCTATGGAACCAAAGACCATAACTCCGGGTGTTCGTTCACTGTGGCGTTCGATAATGCACTCCGCCATAGCGCCTGACACGAATTCGGTCATCATGGTGCCACAAATTGAAGCGGGATTTGTGAGAAAAGACGACCTGCTGCCAATCATCACGGCAGCTCCCATGCACATTGGCCCATTGTAGCCGCAGGCGGTGATGGTTTTGCGTGAGAGGAATCCTGTATAAAGGAATCCTTGCTCGCAGCCTACGCTGCAGCAAACGTCTCCGAATTGATGAAGCACACAATGAAACACCTGTAGCTGTTGACCTTTCTGCTGCCAATTGTCTGGAAGAAGCTGTGCGGTCCGTCAGCGCCATACGCATCAGGTCTCTGTCATCACGAGCTGACGTCACATTTCGGGGTGCACTCCCGGATTTCCGAGCTGTCCGACCCTCGTCCGTCCATTGCTTCCAAACATGCATGATTGTCTAACGCTGCACACGAGCGGCTACTGCACGATAAGACAATGCAGTTTTACGAAGGGCGACGATTCTGCCCCATTCAAACTCCGAAATTTGCTCAAATTTCGCTTTCTTTCGTCGAAGAGGCATAGTAAAGATTCAGTTAATGTTTACTCTAGCATATAACCACTGATAATCATACACGCCTCGCTAGACGTCTATTTATATTCGGTTCGATCCGCCGTTCAGAGGGCACTGCTCAGCATACGCATACACTACCGGTCTGCAATTCTAATCATTTGCATATTATGCCCTACTTTACATTTCCTGCAATTTTCAGCTTACTCGCGTAAGTCCTTCGTGGTGTTGCAATTTTCACAAAGTGTATACTCGAGCTTCTCAAAATAATGTTATGTTTCCTTATTTCCTTCTAAAAAGTGAGTTGATTGTTAAATGGTGAAAGCGTAAACACAAGAAAACTCTGGATTAACAAACTTAAATAACGTTATACAAGGAAAAATTTCCGGTTGTTTTGTGTGAATTTGTAAGAATATGTTTTTTTTTTTGAGCAATCACGATTGCTTATTGCTTTCATTTGACTGTTTTTTGGCGTAATTGCATTTTATTTTCCCACCGCCACCCTCCGCACCTTCACCGTCGACCGGCTCCTCACGATGCCGCTCCTATAGCGAAAGCTGTCTCCAGGTTGAATCCATGTCCTACACACAGGCGCATGCATACACAACTACACGCACACAAACGCATACACACATACACCTACACATACACCTACACACATACACCTACACACACATACACCTACACACACAGACACATACACACACGCATATATACAAACACCTACACATACACACACAAAAGTACATATACACAACTACCCACACATTCATGCCTGCACACAGACACAAACACATATGCCTACACACACATGCACATACCCCGCCCCCACGCACACACATTCATACACACAACTACCCACACACTTATGCCAGCACACAGACACAAACACACATTCCTACACACACATACACATACCCCCTACACACAAACACACATACCCCCACACACAAACACACACGCCTACGTACACACACTCGTGATTGCGAAAAACATAATTTGAATTCAAGATGTCAAAATTCAAATTAATTTTTCTTTTTTTTTAAATCTTAAATTAATTTAACTAACCATATTTTACAGCAGCATTTCGTTGGAATGGACAGTATGCAAAATATTTTCTTGAGTATATTATCGTAGAATGAAATGAAAAATGTTTAACCAAGAAAAAATTGACTTGATTGCTTACATTCTCAGCTGAAAGGTTTCCCTTGGATGTTTTGCGCCTTTAAACTTGAGCACTTTTTTTTTTTTTTTGCTCTCTCGAACCTTTTTTCTTTTCTTTTAGCACCGTTCTCGAACCTGTGTGCCTCCTTTTTTTTTCACCCTTTGAATCTCAGCTTTTTCTTCATCTTCTTCACTTTTTATTTATTTATTTATATATTTTTGCGCCTTCAAACTTGTGTGCTTATTTATTACAATGATTATTTTATTTATTAACTTTTTTCTGCACCCTCACACCTGTATTAATTCGTTTTTTTCTTTATTTCATGTTTTTTTGCACCCTTGGACCTGTGCTCTATTGTTTTCTGTACACACTCGGTTCTTTTGCACCCTCAAACCCGAGTGCCATCTTTTTTTTTTTTTTTGTGCGGCCTCAAACCTGCGCTCCTTTGTTTTCTTTACGCCCTCGAACCTGTGCGCGCTCGCTTTTTCTTCTTTTTTTCTAACATGCAAGCCTTCGTTTTCTTTTCTTTCTTTTTTTTCGAGTCCTCAAACCTGTGTTTGTTCGGTATTTCTTATGCGCTCTCAAACCCGTGTGCCTTCGTATTTTTATTTTTTTTTCTACGCCCTTGATCCTTGTTTTTATTATTCTATTTTACTTTTTTCGTGTCCTCGAACGTGTGCCACATTCGTTTCTCTCTCTCTCTTTTTTTTTTTTTTTGGCAATCTCGTTCTTTTTTTTTTCTTTTCTTTCACGTCCTTTGTAAGTTAAGGTTGGCGCCCCCTTGGGGGTCCCAGTCCGCCCCTGTACATATCCCGACTTTCACTATCGTGGGAAGATGAATCGCGGGGTATTTGAAATTTTTTCATTTTTCTATCTTTTTTTCCTTTTTTTTTTTTTTTTTTTTTTTTTTTGCATTTTTGTCATCTTTTGACATGGACTTTATTGTGCAAGCTTGCTTTTTTGGTTTCCAGTGGAAATTAAGCACGAAGAAAAACGTCAAATTCAAACATTTTCCTGTTTTTGTATAGAATCCAAAACGATTTTTCCTCTTCTCGGCATTTTTCATGCAGTCTCAAGTCTGTATAAGCTGTATACGCATATTCATGATATTAAATTCCACTGGTTATTAAGTAAAACGAGTTTCTACAACACTACTAACACTGAATACTGGTACTGAATCAAATTACCCGCATACGAAAAGTTAAAAGGACCGTTCCTAAACCGTGAATAGAGTCCATTCAAAAAACGCGCCTTTTAGGTTTTCCACTTCCACTAGAAACAAGCATTTTGCCAGCAATATGGCCTTGAAAAGGAATGAAGGGAGGAGCGAAAAAGTCGAAGGAAAACGAACTACCGGTAAATTAGAGAAAGAACGGAGGGGGAGAAGTACAGGTCGCAGCCGCATCATGTGGAACTGAGCCGATCAATCATGGACATAACATCCAGGGAAAAATCTTCCTTGCTCGTCAGCATTTCCCCTGGGAGATGAAGTAGCTCTCCATAAACCAGCTCTGCAGCCGACGTGTTAATGTCCTCCTTGATGGCACTGCGAATACCAAGAAGAACCATCGGTAGCGCTTCAAGCCACGAAGAGTCGTTATGGCTAGAGCACTGGATCCGTCTCTTAAGTGGCGACACACTTTGATCCATGCACTACGCGCCGCTTTCGACTGCGATTGAAGGCGGGCAGTCACGTGGATTCAGTCCGCCATTTTGTGTCGTTGTCTGTGTGATTTCAATGTGCGGAATACTAGATATTTTCCCTTTGCTATTCGTATTTTTCATCAAACACTATCTTTAATGTGAAGATGCCTTGGTGTAGTGCATTAAGATGTTCTAACAGTTCAAAATTACTATATCGAAGTACAGTGAAAGATTATTTATGTATTTTAAATGTTTTGATCAATACTGCTGTGCAATTTCAGATACTTTTTGAAACTCTTGTTGAAATTGTAATATTTTTTACTTTTCATGAAACTGTCTGATGGTTTGTTAATTTTCATGGGATAATAAGGACATTCACTAAAATCATCATAAATAGTTCCTTCAAATATTGTAAAGCTCAACTATGTACGGGCACTTAATAAATTGCTAGCAGTAGTAAAATATTTGCCCTGTTTTTAAAACTGGCCCACACAGCACACTCGTCTATAAAACGACTATTTCTCGTCGAAACTCATCTAAAACTCATCCCCCAGTAGCACCAGAACGTTCAAATTTGGTACAGGAATCGTGTTATTGGTCGAATGACGGTGTTAAGTGTTACTTGCACGTAAAATTAGACGTACAGCAACAGTAATATTATCACGGTGCCATTCTAGTTCTGAAATAACGTTATATTAGACGTTTAAAAATAGTTCTAATGCCACGGTGTTATTCCCGTGCTAAAAGAACGTAATATTTGACGTTCAAACGTCACCGCATCCGAGCGCCCTCTATTTCTGAAAACCGTGGAACAATTACTACAACTTTCTTTGCTTGCCGACTTCAACCCTTTCCGGAGCTGCTCGCAACTACAGAAGAACAATTCTAACAAAAGTTCATTCTTTCATCAAAAATAAGTCATCAATTTAGTTATAATTATTTTTAAAGTCTTTCACATATAAATTTTATTTATAAGTCGAGTTTTATTAAAATTTTGACTTGTGATTTTTTTTACATACTGAGTTTAATTCAGTTCGAAACATTTACTTACCTTCGAACATTTAGCGAAAAATAATTATTCCATTTTTATAACTTATTATCAATAACTATTTCGCAGAAATATTTTTCGCTAACATTTCTTAGTGCAAATTTAATTTCTGATTTGTATTCGAATTGCTTGGTGCACATTTGTTTTCCTTAAAGTGAACGTTTTGCTTATTATTATTTCCGACTACGAAATTTTTATTAAAAAGGTGTTGCTGCTATAAAATGTGGTTAATACTGAACTCAAATTCAAAAATTAATATACTTGAATACTGAGAGAGAAAATGAATACAATTATTTAAAGATTTGTTATTCAATTTAAAATATTCATGGTAAAGAATCAATTTTACTAACAGAAAAGGTCTCAATCAAAATAGTGTTTGAAAAAGATAGAAGCTGAAAATAGTCAAGAGAAAAAAATAAAATTCGTTGTATGACGCAATTTGTTCTATTTCAAAGCAATATCCTGTAGTTAAGAGTATTATGTTTGAAAAGGCTTTCAGTAAATTTAATTGTGTTACGTTTTATAACTATCGATATTTCCGTGCATAAACTAAGAACATTTGAAACATTTTTCAAAGTTCAGCTACTTTTACAAAAAAAGAAAAATAAAAGCACTTTCTATAATGCACGCAATTGATAAATCACTAAATACTACCAAATATTCCTCTTATTACTGTAGTTTTTTTCCCCAGAAGTAACTTGAAATAAAATGCTAGGTTTTGTTTTTGGTTTCCTAAAATAGAATGCGTATTGCTTCTTTATTTTATCACAGCAAAACAAAATGGCGAGCGGCTTCCATCTGGATTTATCATGTTTCACCTGGTGCTTGAAAGTTTTCAACGCTAGAATTCCCCGCAAAGATTCAACAAACAAAAAGTAACTTACTGGAAAAACTAGCATTGGGTTAAAAACAGATCGGGGAAAAAAAAAATAATAATTAGACGTTATAGCTTTTTTATTTAGATAAGGTGGCTTGACTTAAAATTATTTCCTACTGTTGTCTATTGGAAAAAATATTCCGCCCCGTAACGAATAGTTTGATCAGATTTTTTTTTTTTTTTTTTAGTTTTTGTTTGAGTTAGATACGGGTTTTGAATTTTTTATATCTTATAACGGAAAAAAACAACCTTACCTCTTACATGAATCGGCATATAAGTGCAACTTAATTGTATGTAAATTTAACATGAATAGACAATGTTTTGTGCCATTTTTTATTACGCAGTCAAAACAAGGGGGGAAAATGATCAACCTGACCTCATATTTTCATGAAACTTTTCAAAAATCTTACTCTCTCGCATCTTAAATAATGTCTATTTTTGCACTTGATTAGGTACAATTTTAATTTATACAGGGGTGCCCACCTAGGGGGGGCTATTGTAATTTTTAGGATGGGCTGGGTATTTTTCTTACTTTCAGAGGGTGCCCCAATGCTCTTGGGAGGGGGGCACCCTTGATTTATAACACTTATTCTGTCCAGTGATTCAAATAAAGATTAACTTGTTATAAGAATAAATTATTATTCTTTAAAATTATTGAAGATTTTTTTCGATTAACTTATGGAAAGTTATTACTTCCTCTTACAAAAAAAGGAAGTATTGTATTCGCGAAAAAATTTTCACTCAAAATTCGGAATTAATTTCCATTTTGCTCATCCCCGAATTAATGTTGAGTTTTTTTTTTCAACCCGACCACACGCGGATAAGTGCCTAAGAACGTAAAGATACGTAAGATAGATAGCCGAAATATAGGCATTCCCCGAGTTAATTACAACTTTCTCGTGACGTCCGTATGTACGTATTTATATGTATGTGCGTATGTATGTCGCATAACTCAAGACCGGTATGTCCTAGAAAGTTGAAATTTGGTACGTAGACTCCTAGTGGGGTCTATTTGTTCACCTCCCATTTTGGTTGCATTCGGATGTTCCAAAGGGAGTCATTTACAGTTTTTTTGTGGGAAATCAATGTTAATTTCAATGCAAATTCAAGTGATGTTATAATTTGTCGGACACTTGGCAATATATCGAGAATTTTTTGGTCACTAAGTTTTGGCGACAAATTCGGCGTTTTTTTTTTTTAATCTGGTTTCAATTTGACCATTCTTGGTGATATTTAGAGAGTTAACGATTGAATCACATTAAAATTGCCAATAATGGGGAAATAATTTTAAATTATTATAAAAGGAAGTCATGTGATGCACATATCAGCTCGTTTTTTTATTTTTTTTAGTTGACGATGGATAGAAGTAAGCGTCAAAATAATCGTATTAAACAAAAATTTTTGAATAAGAAATACAAAGAAATTGTTTTAAATGCAATTATTGAAGATAGTAGAAATATACTTTGAAATTTTTTGATACCATTCCGGATCTTGACATTTCTGAAGCTGGTCCTTCAGCATCTAATGTACCTCAAAACCCTCTTGTCCTTCAACATCTATTTCTTTACTTCAAGATCATGCCAATCCGTCACCCTCTAATTATTTACCTCAAGACCCTCCCAATTTTACTTCTGCATCTACAACATCAATCAGTAATGTTATATTGGGCAATTCTTCTTTAAATTCTACTTCAGATATCAAGTATCCACATGAGTTTTTTGAAAGTTATGAATATAAATCTGATGAAAGTGGCCCTGATTCCAATGAATTTTTTGATATTTCAAAGTTTCGTACGTGGTGTCTAAAGCATAAAGTTTCCCATACAGCAATCAATGATCTCCTAAACAGTGGAATTTTCCCCAAACAGCGGAATCTGCCTAAAGATGCTACGACAGTTTTAGAAACATCAAGAAATGTAAATATAACAGATCTAAAAATGGAGAATATTGTCATTTTGGTTTGGCAAAAAATGTCAACAAAATTATATCCAACACAGATTTTTCTTCTGAAATCGATATTGATTTTAATGTAGATGGGTTACTATTATATAAAAGTTCAGGGAAAACTTTTGTCCTATATTAGCAAAATTAAGTGAAAAAAATTCACACGTTTTTAGCAAGCCTTTTCTAGTAGGCGTCTTTTGTGGCGTGGGAAAACCTCTTTCACTGTCAGATTTCCTGAAAGACACTATTGACGAACTAAAATGCTTGTTGTCAGATGGTGTTGAATGCAATGGAAAACATTACAATTTTTATTTAAGGGCATTCATTTGTGATGCACCAGCAAGAGCCTGCGACTGAGTCGACGATTGAAAATACACTTGAAGACTGTTTTGTCAGGTAAATTACATTGATAGTAAATTGGGCTGTATATTTAATTGATTTCTTTAAGGCTATAGGTTTAATTTTTTTCAAAATGTATGTACATTTAAAAAAAATATTGTGACTTGGTCAAATTTGTTTGCTTACCTTAAACCTTCAAAAGCTTGTTTAAGTAGTAAAACGTTAGAGGTCTAACTAGAAATTGGATTTAATTGTAAATGTAAATAATATGTTGTGATCCTCTCCCTTACTGAAGTTCTCTCATGACTTTCTTGTTGTGGGATGAGTTTTTTGCACTGATGAGGGGGCTCCATTGTAGCTTTGAAATAGTTATGTGCTGTACTTTCTTCAGAATTTGCTTTATGTGTTACTAAAAATTTGTATGATTTCAGATTGGCAAAAAGCTGTGAGTGCTAATTTAGAAAATATCAATAAAAGTCTTACAAAATTAAATCAGTTGGTACTTGCAAATAATTCAGCTACCGGTGGTTTGTCCCAAGTAGAGTTGCCAAAGCTTCCAAATCAAACAATGGAGGAGTTTGATGAATGGGAAGATTTTCGGAATAATCAAGACTATTTTTCTGTAAGTTTAATATTTTTTTAAAAATCAAATTACAATTTTACATATTAAGAAGTGAATAAACAAATGAATATTAAGATTCAGCTCACTATCGAAGAACCTCTCAATAAAGGACACTAACTTTGTTGACACTAGACTTTGTGTTCCTTAAATAGAGGTGTCACTGGCATATGAATTGATGCATGCTGTGTACTTTGAAAAAAAAAAATCATAGTGGACATTAACTATTAAGAGTAAATATTACAAATGTTTGAAAAAGCTAAACTAAAATTTAAAGTTATTCAAATTGAAAAAAAAAATGTTGTCTTTAAAATTAAAATTTAATCAAAAATTTACTAGAATCAAATTTAGGAATTCATAGAAATAATTTTTGTATAACTTGTTTCATGGATTTGCTTCATGTCACATAATTTACAATGCAATGCAATGTAAATACAGTGTGATCACGTTTGAGGTTTTCTATAAAAAGTTGATCATTGGCGGTGCACTATTTGTCTGAGATGAACCCATGTGAATAAATTACTGAGAAGGAAAAAACACGAGTATAAATCTCCACAAGAGTTTTAAATACAATTTAAATTGCTGCTTTGCATGTTCATGTCAAGGCAAACTCATACCAGTTAATTTTTAGGCAAAAAAAAAAACTTTATGTCTATGCATTTTTATAATAATTACTGCAGTTTTTCTCTCTGACTGTCCCTTAATTAGAGGAAAAAAACGTGGAAGTCCCAAATTAAAGGGACTTTGACCAGAAAAAATGTCCCTTATTCAGAGGAACCCCTTAAAATGGGTACTGCTGTAGATTTGTTCACTCATTGCTATACAGTGATCGATGCTTATTTGAATCACGTTTGTTCTAAACCGTTTTGATTCCTTAAAGCGGCTGATTCAATAAAGCTGGATTTTGTTGTTTTTGAAAATTTGATTCATTAAAGAGGTTGATTCAATTAACCACTGATTCAATTAAACGGCGACACTGTATGTGTAAAATCTTTTAGTTACCCTGCTCCTCCTTTTTTTTTTAGGCAAGACTGTTTTCATCCAAAGTTGGGGGTAGATGTGAAATTGGCAACAAGAAAAATAATGTCTGATATTCTGACAAACCATCTGGCAATATCCTTCAAATGTGCAGGCAAAAAGCCAAAGAGATGCTTCAAGACATCAAAAACTTCTCTTAATTATTGGTAGCTATTATTTTTAATGTATTTTATAAAAATATCAATATAAGTGAGATTTTTAGATGTTTAATCCATTTTTTTAATTGGTACATAAAACTACAGTTAACCAAGAATATCTTGGTACAGTGAAACCTGTGTAAGCTGATCACTTCTGGTGTAGTACTTAAATGGTCCATAGAAGTTGATACATTAGATATAAACCAAATTCTGTCTCACAAAAGCAGTCAGTTTAAACAGGTGGTTAACTTTACAGGTTCTACATAGTAGAAAACAGTATGGGAGTTTGGTAAAATGTTCTAGTGCTCCATTAATACCGAAATACAGGGGTACCCATGACACAAAATACACACTTGAAATTATTAGGGAGTAATGTGAAAGGGTTTTTGATATTATGTGGTGGAGGGGGCATTTGAGGGGGTGCAACCTTGGAGAAGATGACCACCTCTGCATAATAGAATGAAAAATTATTCCTAGCTTGTCCAGTAGCTGTTGCAGCTTTAAACGCCAGCTTCCATATTTAGGACAAAGCTAGGCATATTTTTCAATTTTACTTTGGCATAAAATGCAGCTGTCCCATTCATTGTAACTCTACCCTATAATGTTGGGAATTTTTGAGAGCTTGAAAAATAAAAAATAATAACTTCGTTTATTATTAAGTTGTCCAAATTTGTTGAAAATATTGGATTATGAAATTTTTTTTTAAACTGTTTCATTTTTTTTCATATGAATTTTCAATCTGCATACAAAAAGTTACAAAATGAAGGTTTACGATTTTTATCATGATAATATATAATATTTTTTTCTGAAAATATGATATTTTGATAGAACTTTTCTAATTACAATATTTTCGGTGAAAAAATGTGTGTTTTAATAATATTAATAGTATTAATTTATCATTAAAAATTGCCAAAAAGTAATGTACCATATTCAAGTGATATATTAATATATCATTAACATCATGTAATATTTTTTTCATCACAACATAATTCTAGTCTACTTATTAATATGTAACAAATATTTCCAAATTCTTGCTTCACTAGATACAGTAACACAGTAACATTCATACATTGTGTCATAAAAATGTGAAAAGTAGGATGCTAAGCAGCTTTTGAGAAAAAGATACACGAGTTGTTTTAAGAGAAAGAGATTAATTAAAAATCCTACCCCTTTAAACATTCCCAGCTTCATAATAACTAAAGAAAATTCACAATTTTTAAAGAAATTATGAATTTTTATATCATGCTTTTTATATGCTTGCATTAATATTATGTGTTTTTTTTCTCTCTTTTTAGCTGCAATAAGACAAAATTCCAACATTCCATCCATTTTCAACGGGAATTGCAGTAGAGGTTGTTGAAAACACCATTAAAGATTGGCTGAAGCATGCAAATTTTCGGCATAGTTATACAATTTTTAAAAAACAATTGAATTGTATTAACAGTACCTAGAAAAGCTTAAAAACTCATCACGATCATTCGCTTTTTTCATAATGAACAAAAATCATCAGGAAAGACCTAGCTTGAACTTCTTTTTCCTACGAGCAAAGTACTTGAAGTGACGGGTATAGTAAAAGGTGATGAGAAAAGCTCTCACCAAAAATGGTGAAAACTCGAGTGAATTCCAAACAAATTAGTTTTTGCACATTATTTAAAATTTTTGTTAATATTTTTGTGTTTAATGTTTATACAGTTTTGAATTGTGTATGTACATATTTTTGCATTTAAAAAACCGTAAAAATCGTCCTAGCAAAAATACATTTGCCAACAATACATTTTGTGCCAAAGGAGCATACATTTATTTTATTTTCAGGTGCTTAACTTTACATTATTAATTATAGAAAAAATTTCATATGTTATGCATAAATATTATGGTTAAATCTGTATTTTTATGTTTTACATGTATTATTCATATTTCATGTGAGTGCATACATATGTTGAATTTGGTATCTACAATTTTTTACAGCATCGAACATTATTCATTCTGTATCTGCATAGCTTTAAACGTATCTTCCTGACTTATAATACTTTGTAGTTATATTTAATTTATTTTACTCGAACCACATCCTTGATCAAGGTCGGTTCTATAGAAGTATCTTAATATTTTTTGAGAACAAAAAAGAGGTTTTAAATGCCATGCATTTCTGTTAAAACAAATATCAGTACAGCAATTTTGAGTTAACGAATAAAATAAAATCATTGCTCTAACAATATATATATATATATATATATATATATATATATATATATATATATATCCCATAAAGTTTTAAAATAGTAAATAGAATGCAATTAGGACACTTTTATGACAGCTTGATGGGTTAATTGCTTTTGCTTGTGTTGTACACAATTTGAAAGGTCTTAATGCTGACGTATCATTCCTCTATTGAGATTTGTATTAATTTTTAGTGTTGATAAGAGCAGTTTATCTGCTCTTATCAACTCTAATTAATTAGGAGGAAACAAAAAAAGATTCTGAAATCGGCACCTTTACATCAAGCTCTGATTCATTAAAAATCTTACTCTTCTGATACGCAAGTTTAGGCTTAAATTTTCCAACTGCTGCAAACTTACTTAGAACCAAGAGATTTTTCCCTTTATACAACTTTTTAGAGAAAAGAAGCATTTGTGAGCAAAATAACTTTGTCTTGAACCAGGAATATTTTATAGTTTTTGGAAAATAGAAATTTGTTTGCTTCATTCTGGGTCGACAAGAAACAAGAAAAGACAAATAAATTATCAGTCAAATAAAAACAAAGAATATCAGTACTAACGTTAGAATTCAGTACATTTTTTTTTGTCTGGTATATCAGGACCTGATGATTGAAGTTTTTAATTGATTTCTTTTACTAATTCATGTTTAATCGCCATTTAACCTAACTTGAAGAGTTATGGAGCTTTAAACAAATTGTTATTTTTATTTTGAAACTTATTTCTCCACTTGCCACACTAATTGAAAAAGACAGCAAAATTCTTAAACCACTAACACGATTTTTTGCGATACCTAGAGTTGAAGATAGTGATAATTATTTTACTGAGTTTTGCATTTCACAGAATAAGACCAAAACTTTTTCATCTGCTTAAACAAGCGTGTTTATGTCTCGCAATTCCATATATGTCAATATTATTTCCAAATGTATTTGCAGTGTCTAATAAATATAATTTTATGGATACATTTTACATTGAGTTAAAAATTTAAAATAATTGCTATAGTACTCATTAAGTAAAATTTACCTTTTCAGGCGTCATTAATCGCTTGATCCTTTGTAATATATATATATATATATATATATATATATATATATATATATATATATATATATATATATATATATATATATATATATATATATATATATATATATATATATATATATATATATATATATATATATATATATATATATATAATTCTTCTTTTCCCTACCTCTCCCACCCATTCAGGAATTGAATGTCTTCCCTGCCGCTTTCTTTCTTTCCCTCTCTCTCTTTCTTTTTTTTTTCTTCGTGTGACATTCAGCAGGCTTCCAAACAACAAAAATAAATCTTTGTGAAGCACTTTTGATAGTTTATTTTCATAAGGAGCTGTGCATAAATGATTACCCTAAAATGGTTCATTTTAAAACAGGAATCCCTTCACGACTGTAACTTTCTTTTACTATGTAGACAGAAGAAGAAAGTTAAAAAAAAATCTTCAAATAAAAGCCTTGTAACAAAAAAAATTCTTACCCCCCCCCCTTAAAATTACAAATATGGGCGCCATTTCCCCCTTTGACGAAGTGTCACACTTCGCCGTGCCCCCCACCCCCTTTGTGACATATCTCGCTCTTTTTATAAGCATATTCTTATAAAAAAAAACGCGTGATGTAACACTTCTGACAGACCCTGCCTCCTCCTTGTCACAAACTCAGTTTTACGAACCTCCCCCCCCCCCTTCCTCAAAGCGTGACATCATTTAAGGACAGCCTCCAAAGAAAAATATATTTTTAACGATCGTGCCAAAATGCCGCCTCTAGAATATGTTCACTAAATCAATTTTCGTACATATTGTTCGTTTTGATAAATTAATCTGAGATATTTTTGTTCTTTTTGTGTGTACATATTTGCATAATCTTTGTATTTAATAAATAAATGTTAATATATATCCATCAATGTGTATTCAATTTTATTTTTATAACAAACATTATTACATTAACTCTCTCTCTTATCAATTACTTTTAACATTACTATATTTATTTATTGCAGATCATGTTTTCACCGGTATTTGAATATAATAAGATCTCTTAACGTGTGACTAATTTCATTTTTTAATAGTTATTTTCAATAATGGTTTTTCTTTGTTTGCACATATTTTTAATATTTCATAATACGGTAAACCTGCATGACTTAAACTTACCAAAAGTAAAACGGAATCGAACTGACACTTTAAAGAAAATCTTTTATGATAATATATTTCAGAAGTTGTTGAATGAACTTAATTTATCATAAAGAAGGAGAAAGAATAGGCTGAAAATACGTTGTTTCTCAAAAAAAAAGCATAATTGTTGCATATAAATTATTCAATAATTATACTTTTTTTTGAGAAATATTGCATTTTCAAGTCTATTCCAATTTTTCCTATTAAATTTGCCTTTAAAACCAACCCCAGTAGCACCGGAACGTTCAAATCTGGTACAGAAATCGTGTTATTGGTCGAATGACGGTGTTAAGTGTTACTTGCACGTAAAATTAGACGTACAGCAACAGTGATATTATCACGGTGCCAGTCTAGTTCTGAGGGGACGTCATATTAGACGTTCAAAAAACGTTCTAATGACACGGTGTTATCCCCGTGTTAAAATAACGTAATATCTGACGTTCAGCTGTCACCGCATCCGAGCGCCCTCTATATCTGTTTACCGTGGAATAGTCACAGAAACTTTCTTTACTTACCAACTTCAACCACTTTCGGAGCAACTGCTGAAAAACAATCCGAGCAAAGGATTATTCTTTTTATCAAAAGTAAGTGATTAATTTAATTATAATTACTTTTAAATCTTTCACATGTTAATTTTGTTTATAAATCGAATTTCATTTAAATTTTGACTTAATTGGGGTTTTTTTCTTAGCTCCGAACATTCTGCAAAACTTAATTGTTCCATTTGTATAATTTAATATCAATGGCTATTTCATGGATATATTTTTCGCTAACGTTTCTTTGTGCAATTTTCGTTTCTGATCTGAATTCGAATCGATTTCAACACTTATTTTCCTTAAAGTGGTTGTTTTAGTTATTCTTGTTTTCGACTATGAATTTTAAGTTGCAATAGAGTATACATATATATTTTGTTGTTGCTGTATTTCAGTTTTTGATGTATTTAAAATGCTTTATTTTAAAGTTTTTATACTTTTAAGAAAGTAGACGGCTCACATAATGATTCTATTATTGCAAAAATAAATCTCCAAAATTTTTATGAAAAATGTGTTGCTGCTGTAAAATGTGATACATACTGTACAGAAATCAGAAAATTAGTATTCTTGAATGTTGAGACAGAAAATGAGTCTAAATTATTTAAAGATTTTTTCAATTTAAAATATTCATGATAAAGAATCAATTTTATCAACAGAAAAGGTCTCAATCAAAATAGTACCTAAAAAAATTATGGCGTTGAAAATGGTCAAGATTATAAAAACAAGATTCGTTGTATAACGCATTCAATTTGTTCTATTCTAAAGCAATATTTCCTGTTGTTAAAGATATTATGTCTGAATATGCTTTTTTGTTTTTATTCATTTATTTTTTTCAGAAGCAAGTTGAAATAAATGCTTGGTTATGTTTTCGGTTTATAAAAATAGAATGCGTATTGCTTGTTTATTCTATCGCAGCAAAACAAAATGGCGAGCTGCTACCAGCTGTTGATTACCATCACCTGGTGCTTGAAAGTTTTCTGTGTTTAATATTCCCGCACAGATTTAACAAATAAAAAAGACTGGCAAAAATCAACTAATTGAATTGAAAACGGATGGGCAAAGAAAAATAATATTAAATAGAAGTGTTGGCTTAAGGAGTTAAAATTATCTCCCAATGTTTTTTGTATTAAGAAAAATATTCTCCCTGTAACGAACTGTTTGAACACAGATTTTTTTTTTTTTTTTTTTAAGTCTTTATTTCGAGTTTTAGATCCGTCTTTTTCATTTTTAATGTCGTTTTGACGAAAAACCAGCTTTGCTCTCGTATCAATCGGCATACTATAAGTGGAATTAAATTGTATTAAATTATGAGCAGAGTATGTTTTGTGCCATTTTTAAATAGGGTCGAATTTATGTCGAATCAAGAGGCAAAAAAAATCCTCAACCTGACCTTTTCATATTTTCATGAAACTTTCTAAAATCTTCTCTTCCCCTTCTTAAATTTGTAAATAATTTTGAAAAAAAAAAAAAAAAAAAATCACTCATTCATAACTTATGATTTTGAAATTCATTAAAAAGCATTTGCTGGTCGGCAGTGCTTTCAAATATTTAACTGCATTTCTATGAGAACTTCAGTCTTGTAAAATAGATCCTTTTGAAATACAATTACGTGCTCTTTAATTCGATATGTAAATTGAAAACCTTTTAAAAATATGTTTCTCACGGAATTTCAAAAATACTTGAGATAGTGTCTTTTATCTCAAAAAATTAGTGCTAATCAGGGGTGTTTGTGATTCCAAATTTCCGAAAATTTTGGGCTGACGCAATCTTAAACTAAAAAAGTATTTTTAAAAAATTTTTAAAGTGGTACTTTTCAAATGATTTCAAATGTAAAGGGGGCAACTTCCAAATTTCACTGTCTATAGTACAAAGTACTTGAGTCCACCATCGTCCCTGGTACTATCCCTTAATGGTTCCACTCTTAAAGTATTTTTTTTTTCAAAATCTCTAAAAGACATTATCTCAAAAAAAAAAAAAAAATTAGATTTTTTCCCCCCTGAATATTGAGTTATGTGAAAAAAAAAATTTCGAAGAGTATTTAAGTTACTGATCAAGTTAAAGTGCATGTAATTGTCAGCCATTACACAATCCTGATGCTCCCATAGCTTTGAGATATCATTTCAAAGCACTGCAGGAAGACATATTAACAAACATAAATTACTCATTAGTTGCGTCGCCTGGCTTTGCACGGTCTACCTCGAAAATGAAAGTTATGTCAAGTGACCATTGTTCAGCAATCACTCTTGAACAAAAAACTACAAAAAATCAGTAACATTTTGCGGCAGATTCCGGGAAAATAACCAAAAAGGGAATATTTTAAGTATCTCGTTCACAGGAAAACCCTCAAAGCAAAACTCAGAATTTTATTTGTTCATGCTTGCGAAAAAAATGCAACAGATCTCTTTTCTCAATGATTTTCTGCATGCTACAAATTTCAATAAAAGCATTGTTACGGAAAATTGATGAAGCACTGATAATTTGAATGGAGGAAAGCCCTCGAAAAATAGGAATTTTATCTCGAAATCTAAGTATTATAATTAGTAGTTTTCAGTTGATATCTCCGCTAATTATTATCGGGGGATTATTTTGCATAGCCAAACATAAATACGGGAAAATTACGAATACATCGGTACCTGGTTCGATGTTCAGTTTACTGGCGTTCGGGAGAAGTAACTCGGACAGAGATAGATAGATTAATGCATAGATAGATAGATACATACGCTCAGTTTTTAATTATGTAAGATGGATTATGAATGATTTTTTTTTTCAAACCATATGCATCTTAATGATATAAATGAGCAAAGTTTCTGAAAGTTTCATGTTAGTCTGAAATGGTCTGGTTGAGTGCCTAGTTGATTAGTTGATTTAACATGTGAGTGACCCAATACGAAATAGAACACTAACAAATGAAATAAGCATATTTTTTTTTCTTCTCCTGAAAGCAGCAGGCCATGTTTTATATGTGTACAAACTGGCTTTCCTATGTAAAAGTAGAATCAAGTTATGACACTTAAAATTATTACCCAATTAGTCTAAAAATTCTAACCAATTCAGGTTCCATATCAAACAACAAATAAACACGCAAAAATGATGCATAAATGCCGAAGTAAAGAGTATCAATTTATTTTTAAAATAATGAAAATATGTTTTTTGCAGTATGAAATGGTGGGAAAAAAAGTACTATCATATAAAACGCATAGAACTTTCTTAGTGATTTTTATTTTTTATTTTTTTAGTGATTTGGACAAATTAAGGGTCTTTCTTGCTCGATATATAGCACATAAGTCACCAACATGGGTACTCGAGTTGGATTTTGAAATTTCTTTAAAAGCAGCATGGTTTTTCTGTGATTAAAACTAGAATCATATTTTATGTTTTTTTTTACACACATCATTACGTAATTTTTTTCATTAAAGAAAATCCCAAGTGGGATTGTCTCTTATGTTAAAAAAATGTATTGCTTCTCTAGGACTACTTCTAAAAAATGATGAACACACTGGGCTCCCAAGGTATGATCAACGGTTGTATTGTACCATTGGATTTGAACATTTCGGGTTACATTTTTTCCCTACTTATTTAGTTTAATTTGTATCATTCAAAAAATAAGAATGTTTACGTCAGGTGATTTTTGACTGTACTTTTGGCTGCAATTTTTGTCTTTTTATTTGTATTTTCATTTCAGGCAGCCAAGGTCATTAATGGGACAAAACGATCAACGCCTTTCTTTTTAATTCCTTTTTGGTTGCTCCTAAAATCAAAATATATGTAAGAGATTATCATGTAAAGTGAAGGGTATTTTGTGATTAAATTTTTTTAAACTTGTTTGCGTTACTTCATTGATTTTTTGTGTGACTTACGTTATTCTTTTTGCAATTAACTAAAGAATATAAGAATATAATTCACATGAGTTTTTCTGAGGGCTAAGAAACATCTTGCATTTTAGAGAAAGAAAAAAAAGGGGGAGTAGAGGAAATTCAGGGTTTTAACCATAAAATTCTTTATACAATCAAAAAGTTAATGCCGTAAAATGGCTTTACTAGGGAAGTCTATAGAAAATTTGACACCCTTTTTAAGTAGAATCATAAAATGATTCAACTAATGTAATTTTTTTTATCATCCAAATATTATTCATCACAGACCGACTAAAAAGAAGCAGGCACTTCAAAAAAAATTCCCTAGCACATTTTTACATTTGTGATAGTTTTACTAATGTTGCTGTATTTTTTTTTTTTAATTTATTTCTCCATATATGTAGTAGACACATCTTAGCCATTACAGTGCATCATTTGAAAATTGTAAGAACTTTAAGGGGAGTCAGTACCCTAAATACTTTCAAAAATTCGATTTTTTTGCTTTCTATATATTTTGATACTCCATTTCAATACCTTTTTAATGATACAAACTACTTGATCGTGCTCATATGAGAAGTAAGTTAAAATAAGCTTTAAAAAATGTAAACATATTTTGATACGGTATGATTTTCTTCTTTAAATTGTTATATCGAGAAATGGTATTTTTGAAACTAAATGTTCCTTTTTCTCAGAACCTAAATTGTGTTAGACTTTGAAATTTTTGCTACCAATTCCATACATATAATTAGAATTTTTTAAAAAAAGCTTCCTTTCTGTAAAATTTTACTTCAGTATAGAGAAAAATGTCTACTTAAGGTACAGAAAAAATTCATAATTGTATCTTTAATAGATTTTCAGAGAAAGGTACATGAACATGTGCAAATTAACATTGACGGTATAGGGGGTACTAACTCCCCTTAAAATAGGTATTTTATTTATTGAACTATTTTAATTTATTAATGTACAGGATTCGTCAAACCGGGCCCAGCACGAAAAAAAAAAAAAAAAACTCGTGGGTTTGTTAACACGAGCCAATTGAAAAAAATAAACTATCTCAATAAAAACGATTTTTTTTTTTCAAAATTTGCCGCACATTAAAACATTTACTTCAGAAACAAACTACATATAAGATCTAAAATAAATAATACCGAGTACGAAAATTGGCATCTGTCTTTCTGAACAACTTCTTAAGTTTTAGGAATAAAAACTGCATATAGATTTCACGATTAATTAAAAAATATTTCTTTGCTGGGAAGCCAAACTAAGCAATTTACTTAATTTATTTCAATCTCTTTTAAAGATTTTCTTTTCTTTTCTTTTTTTGTATTGTTCGAAAAAAATGATTTGATTAACTACATCAGGGAATCTCTTTTTTAATAGATGCTTAATGCAAGATTGCAAAGTGTAAAGGTAGATTACAATAATCATATAAAATTAACCAACTGTGTAATGACTATTCCAGATTCCATAAACTGTAATCATATCTGAAAATTTTCTCACATATTCCGAATTATTGTGTGCAAAATTATTTTGCGACTTTAATTACTAATTTTAATATTTTTAAATACTGATCAAATTTTTATTTCAAACTTCTCGTGTGGAAGGATGTATAAAATACTTGATATGATTCATGGTTATGGTTCATGCGGCTCTTTTTAACGTAAAACTTAGTCAGAGGTTTTTTTAAAGAACAAACTGAAGAAAAAAAATACTACTAAATGCCTTTTGGGACTAAAAGGAAAGCTTTTCTCAAAATGTGACATACTTATTTCTGTACGGGTGAATCTGTTTTCTATTTATGGTGTGGTCATGTTTCAGAAAAATCAATTTTTATAATATTTCACCTAAATGCTAAATGTTTTCAGTAATTTTTGTCAGAAGTTAGCTTCCGGTGTATTTTACGTATTATATGTAAATGCTAAATGGTTTTCAAATTCTTTTTCTTTCTTCAATTTTGACGCTTTTTGTAATAAATTTGAGTAGAAATAAATTCAGGATTTAAAATTATTCATATCTCTATGAAAAGTAAAAGTAACAAAGTGGTATACTCGTAGTTTAAACAATGTTAAAATAGTGATCAAGATTAATTTTTTTTTTCTTGTAAGAAAGTCCGCAATTTTCAACAATGACCAGGGTACTTGATAAAAAAATCCAGGGTAGCTAAGGTTTTTTAAATTACCCCGGTTTTTCATCAAACCCTGTTCATGTATTCATCTGAAATTACCTCTGAAGTTATGTTGTAATACACCTTGAATAAGCCCAAGAGTCGAACCTCGAAATTGTGGTGTGGCTGCAAGAAGCAGTGCTATTAACTGCTCTAGGGAGTTGCATTTCAAGACAGTAAAGCCTCTATACAAGTGTTCATTTCATTAAAATCTGTAAATTAATCGGTACTTTTGTAAATTTTGTGTTATTATTTAGTCTGCAAAACAGAAAATATAAAACCCTAATTTACAAAACTGTACACATTTAACAGATATTGTAAACAAAAGGTTAAAAAAACCGACGTGTAGGAGAAAGTGCACTGAGTATTATAATTCAAGGTAGTAATTACGGGAGGAGTAGAAGGATCCTGACCCCTCTCAATGTGCCAAATTTTGTAAAACGTTAAATTTATATTTTCCAAATTTGGCAAAGCTTTGATTATACCTGGATCTTTGTATAAGATATTTTTGCATTTTACTAGAGGGGCGAAAACTCCTCTACTTGAGTTTTCGAGCATCAGAACACTTCTGCACTAAATTTGGAAAAGATCCGTCGTAAACTAGAATTGTCAGAGGAAAAACCCTTTATGAAGGGAGGCCAAACTCCCCCCCCCCTCTTGTAAATTTTTGCGCATCAAAGGAACTATGTGCCAAATTTGGCAAATATAAACTCGATTTGTAAAAAGGAAAACGCTCTATGGGCTTTTTCCTCCCTCAGGGTGGGAAGAAAACTCCCCTATGTGAATTCCCGAACATCAAAGGACCTCTTAAACGATCCAACATAAACTGAATTTTGCATAAGGGCAAATCTTCTTTGGGGGAATTTCCACCTCCATAGGGAGGCGAAAACTCCCCTATGTGGATTTTTCAGCATCAAAGAAATGTGCAAAATCTGTCAAAGGTCCAGTGTAAACTAGATTTTTGTAAGAAGGAAAACCCTCTATGTGAATTATTGAGCATCAAAAGACCTATGAACCAAATTTAACAAAGATCCGACGCAAACTGAATGTGTACAAGGAAAAACCCCTCTATACATCGTTTCCCATCGGCAGCGGGCGAAAACCCCAAGGGAATTCTTGAGCATCAAAGTATCTACGGGTCAGATTTGGTAAACTCACTTTGTAAAAGGAAAAGTCCTGAATGTGAGCATCTGCACACCATAGAAGGGGGGCGAAGACTCCCCTATGACACTTCTCGACCATCAAATGATTTAACAAAATTGACTGTGCCAAGTTTGTCAAACATCCCACATAAACTGAATTTTTTTTGTAAAGAAAAATCCTCATTGTGGTGTTCTTTGGAGGGGGGGGGGGTCTTTCTATGAGGAATTTTCGATCATCAAAAGGCTTCAGCTCGAAATTCGGCAGAGATCTGACGAAAACTGAATTTGTCAATGGAAAATCCTCTTATGAGGTACACAAGTATTTTTTTCGATTTTTTTACCTGTGAAAGCAGAATATTCAGTATTGTTTTGCTAACACCAAAATGAAACGTCATCCTACCACTTTAACATAACGTAATATTCCCCGTTCAAAATTGGTGCAAAAGTGGTGGTACAACATCATATTTCGACGTGCTATACGACATCGATCGACGAGACACATAGACGCTTTTTAGACCGTTCTGAGAGAACGTAATTTGAACGTGTCGGATGGTGTGCTCAGAACGTGTTATAGAACGAGCTTTGAACGCCTCTGTGCTGCTTGGGAAAATATCAACACCGTGTAATGAGAACTAAAATCAAACGTATTCCTAGCACGTAAATGTAACGTAATATTCGACGTTCTACTGAACACCAAAATGAAACGTCTTCCTAGCACTTTAACTTAACGTTTTATTCCACGTTCAAAATTAGTGCAAAAGTGGTGGTACAACACCAGATTTCGACGTGCTATACGACATCGATCGATGAGACACATAGACGCTTTTTAGACCGTTCTGGGAGAACGTAATTTGAACGTATCGGCTGGTGTGCTTTGAACGTGTTATAGAACGAGTTTTGAACGCCTCTGTGCTGCTTGGGATCTATACCCAAGCAGCACAAAGGAGTTCAAAGCTCGTTCTATAACACGTTCAGAGCACACCAACCGACACGTTCAAATTACGTTCTCCCAGAACGGTCTAAAAAGCGTCTATGTGTCTCGTCGATCGATGTCGTATAGCACGTCGAACTCTGGTGTTGTATCACCGCTTTTGCACCAATTTTGAACGTGGAGTATTACGTTATATTAAAGTGGTAGGATGACGTTTCATTTTGGTGTTAACAAAACAATACTGAATATTCTGCTTTCACAGGTAAAAAAATTCGAAAAAATGAAGGGTGTGCCCCATAAGGGCGTTTTCCACTTACAAATTCAGTTTTCGTCAGATCTCTGCTGAATTTCGTACTGAAATCTTTTGATGATCGAAAATTCCTCATAGAAAGACCCCCCCCCCCAAAAGAACACCACAATGATGATATTTCTTTACAAAAAAATCGAGTTTATGTCGGATGTTTGACAAATTTGGCACACTCAATTTTGTCAAGTCATTTGATGATCAAGAATTCTCATAGGGGAGTGTTCGCCCCATTTCTATGGTGTGCAGATGCCCACATACAGGACTTTTCCTTTTACAAATCGAGTTTACCAAATCTCACTCGTAGATACTTTGATGCTCAAGAACTTCCTTGGGGTTTTCGCCCCTGCCGATGGGAAACAATATATAGAGGATTTTTCCTTGTACACATTCAGTTTACTTCGGATCTTTGACAAATTTGGCTCATAGGTCTTTTGATGCTCAATAATTCACATAGAGGGTTTTCCTTCTCACAAAAATCTAGTTTACACTGGACCTTTGACAGATTTTGCACATAGCTTTCTTTGATGCTGAAAAATTCACATAGGGAAGTTTTCGCCTCCCTATGGAGGTGGAAATTCCCCCAAAGAAGATTTGCCCTTATGCAAAATTCAGTTTATGTTGGATCATTTGAGAGGTCCTTTGATGCTCAGGAATTCACATAGGGGAGTTTTCTTCCCACCCTGAAGGAGGAAACACCCCATAGAGCGTTTTCCTTTTTACAAATCGAGTTTATGATATTTGCCAAATTTGGCACATAGTTATTTTGATGCGAAAAAATTTAAAAAGGGGGAGGGGGAGTTTGGCCTTCCGTCATAAAGGGGTTTTCCTCGGACAATTCTAGTTTACGACAGATCTTTTCCAAATTTAGTACAGAAGTGTTCTGATGTTCGAAAACTCAAGTAGAGGAGTGTTTGCCCCTCTAGTAAAATGCAAAAATATCTTATACAAAAATCCAGGAAAAAAAGCTTAGCCATATTTGGAAAATATAAATTAAAATGCAAAATTTGGCAAAAATTTGGCATATTGAGAGGAGTCAAGGTCCTTCGACTCCTCCCGTAAATGCTACTTTAAATTACAATGTTCAGATTTTATGCACTTTTCCCTAAACGTCGTTTTTTTTTTAACCTTTTGTTTACAATATCTGTTAAACGTGTACAGTTTTTGTAAATTAGAGTTTTATATTTTCTGTTCTGCAGACTTAAATAATAACAAACAATTTATAAAAATATCGATTAATTTACAGATTTTGATGAAATGAACACTTCTAGAGGCTTAACTGTCCTGAAATGCAACTCCCTAGAGCAATTAATAGCAGTACGCCTTGCAGTCACACTACAATTTCGAGGTTCGATTCTTGGGCTTATTCAAGGTGTATTACAACATAACTTCAGAAGTAATTTCCCATGAATACATGAACAGGTTTTGAAGAAAAACCGGGGTAATTTAAAATACTTTAGCTACCCTGGATTTTTTTTATCAAGTCCATATGAAGTTTTAATTCCTAAAACTTAAAAAGTTGTTTAGAAAGACAGATGCCAATTTTCGTATACTTGGTATTATTTATTTTAGATCTAATATGTAGTTTGTTTCTGAAATAAATAATTCAATCTGCGGCAAATTTTGAAAAAAAAAAAAAATCGACTTTATCGACATAGTCTATTTTTTTCAAGTGGTCGTGTTAACAAACCCACGAGTTTTTTTTTTTTTTCCATGCTGGCCCGGTTTGACGAATCCTGTACATTAATAAATTAAAATAGTTTAATAAATAAAATACATATTTTAAGGGGAGTTAGTACCCCCTATACCGTCAATGTTAATTTGCACATGTTCATGTACCTTTCTCTGAAAATCTATTAAAGATACAATTATGAATTTTTCCTGTACCTAAAGTAGACTTTTTTCTTTATACTAAAGAAAAATTTTACAGAAAAAAAGTTTTTTTAAAAAATTCTAATTAGATGAATAGAATTGGTGGCAATAATTTCAAAGCCTAACACAATTCAGGTTCTGAGAAAAAGGAACATTTAGTTTCAAAAATACCATTTCTCGATATAACAATTTAAAGAAGAAAATCATACCTTATCAAAATATGTTTACATTTTTTAAAAGTTTATTTTAACTTACTTCTCATATGAGCGCGATCAAGAAGTTTGTATCATTAAAAAGGTACTGAAATGGAGTATCAAAATATATAGAAATCAAAAAATCGAATTTTTGAAAGTATTTAGGGTACTGACTCCCCTTAAAGTTCTTACAATGTTCAAATGATGCTCTGTAATGGCTAGGATGTGTCTACTACATATATGGAGAAATAAATTTAAAAATAAATACAGCAAAAGTAGTAAAACTATCACAAGTGTAAACATTTGCTAGGGATTTTTTTTTTTTTTTTTTTTTGAAGTGCCTGCTTCTTTTTAGTTGGTCTGTGATGAATAATTTTGGATGACAAAAAAAATTTACTTTAGTTGAATCATTTTATGATTCTACTTGAAAAGGGTCTCAAATTTTCCATGGACTTCCCTAGTAAAGCCATTTTACGGCATTAACTTTTTGATTGATTAAAGAATTTTATGGTTAAAACCCTGAATTTCCTCTACTCCCCCTTTTCTCTTTCTCTCTCTAAAATGCAAGACGTTTCTTAGCCCTCAGAAAAACTCATGTGAATTATATTCTTATATTCTTTAATTAATTGCGAAAAGAATCACGTAAGTCACACAAAAAATTAATGAAGTAACGCATACAAGTTAATAAAAAATTTAATTCCAAAATACCCTTCATTTTACATGATAAACTCTTACACATATTTTGATTTTAGGAACAACCAATAAGGAATTAAAAAGAAAGGCGTTGATCGTTTTGTCCCATTAATGACCTTGGCTGCCTGAAATGAAAATACAAATAAAAAGACAAAAATTGCAGCTTATAATAAGATTAAGTGCGTAAAAAATTTGAAGTACAGTCAGAAATTATCACCTGACGTAAACATTCTTATTTTTTGAATGATACAAATTAAACTAAATAAGTTGGAAAAAAATGTAACCCGAAGTGTTCAAATCCAATACAGTACAACCATTGATCATACCTTGGGAGCCCAGTGGTTCATCATTTTTTAGAAATAGTCATAGAGAGGCAATAAATTTTTTTAACATAAGAGACAATTTGACTTAGGATTTTCTTTAATGAAAAAAATTGCATAATGATGTATGTAAAAAAAAACACAAAATATGATTCTGGTTTTAATCACAGAAAAACCATGCTGCTTTTAAAGGAATTTCGAAATCCAACTTGAGTACCCATGTTTGTGACTTTTGTGCTATATATCGAGCAAGACCCTTAATTTCTATAAGCGGGAAAAAAAATCCCTAAGAAAGTTCTATGCGTTTTCTATGATAGTACTTTTTTTTCACCATTTCATATTGCAAAAAACATATTTTCATTACTTTAAAAATAAATTGATACTATTTATTTCTGCATTTATGCATCATTTTTTACTTGTTTATTTGTTGTTTGATATTGAACATGAATTGGTTAGTATTTTTAGTCTAATTGGGTAATAATTTTAAGTGTCATAACTTGATTCTACTTCTACATAGGAAAACCAGTTTGTACACATATAAAACATGACCTGCTGCTTTCAGGAGAAGATGCTAGTTGCATTACTGAAATTATATATTTTTTGCACATCTCAAAGTTAATAATGAAGAAAGGTAAGAATCAAAGTACCACACATATATTCAGAGATATTATTGGAATTATTTTCAAGATATGAAAATATTCGTCGACATTTTTCCAAAATCGCGTTTATTAAGACTTATACCAAAGGATGAAATGGAAGTTATCAGACAAAGAAGAGATGTGCACTAATTTGTTTTTTTCATTGTAAAAAAAAAAACTTATTTCATTTGTTACTGTTTTAATTTCTTTGTGTTCTATTTCGTATTGGGTCACTCACATGTTAAATCAACTAGGCACTCAACCAGACCATTTCAGACTAACATGAAACTTTCAGAAACTTTGATCATTCTCTCAGAAACTTTGATTGAAACATCATTAAGATGCATATGGTTTTAAAAAAAAATTCTTTCATAATTCATCTTACATAATTAAAAACTGAGCGTATGTACCTATCTATCTATGCATTCATCTATCTATCTCTGTACGAGTTACTTCTCCCGAACGCCAGTAAACTGAACATCGAACCAGGTATCGATGTATTCGTAATTTTCCCGTATTTATGTTTGGCTATTCAAAATAATCCCCCGATAATAATTAGCGGAGATATCAACTGAAAACTACTAATTATAATACTTAGATTTCGACATAAAATCCCTATTTTTGGAGAGCTTTCCTTCATTCAAATTATCAGTGCTTCATCAACTTTCCGTAACAATGCTGTTATTGAAATATGTAGCATGCAGAAAATCATTGAGAAAAAAGATCTGTTGCATTTTTTTTCTCAAACATGAACAAATAAAATTCTGAGTTTTGCTTTGAGGGTTTTCCTGTGATCGAGATACTTAAAATATTCCCTTTTTGTTTATTTTCCCGGAATCTGCCGCAAAATGTTACTGATTTTTTAAATTTTTTGTTCAAGAGTGATTGCTGAACAATGTTCACTTGACATAACTTTTATTTTCGTGGTAGACCGTGTAAAGCCAGGCGACGCAACTAATGAGTAATTGACGTTTGTTAATATGCCTTCCTGCAGTGCTTTGAAATGATATCTCAAAGCTATGGCAGCATCAGGATTGTGTAATGGCTGACAATTACATGCACTTTAACTTGATCAGTAACTTAAATACTCTTCGAAATTTTGTTTTTTTTTTCACATAACTCAATATTTAGGAAAAAAAATTCTCATTATTTTTTAGATAATGTCTTTTAGAGATTTTGAAAAAAAAAAACTTTCAGAGTGGAACCATTAAGGGATAGCAGCAGGGGTGATGGTGGACTCAAGTACTTTTTTCTATAGACAGTGAAATTTATGGAAGTTTCCCCCCTTTACATTTGAAATCATTTGAAAAGTACCATTTTAAAATTTTTTTAAAATACTCTTTTAGTTTTAGATTGCGTCAGCCCAAAATTTTCGGAAATTCGGGATCACAAACACCCCTGATTAGCACTAATTTTTTGAGATGAAAGACACTATCTCAAGTATTTTTGAAATTTCCTGAGAAACATATATTTAAAAAGTTTTCAATTTACATATCGAATTAAAGAGCACGTAATTGCATTTCAAAAGGAGCTATTTTACAAGACTGAAGTTCTCATAGAAATGTAGTTAAATATTTGATAGCACTGCCGACCAGCAAATGCTTTTTAACGAATTTCAAAATCATAAGTTATGAATGATTGATTTTTTTTTCAAAATTATTTACAAATTTAAGAAGTGGAAGAGAAGATTTTTAAAAGTTTCATGAAAACTTGAAAAGGTCAGGTTGAGGATATTTTTGCCCCTTGATTCGACTAAAATTCGATCCTATTTAAAAATGGCACAAAACATACTCTACTCATAATTTAATACAATTTAATTCCACTTATAGTATGCCGATTGATGCAAGAGCAAGGCTCGTTTTTTCGTCAAAAAGACATTAAAAATTAAAACGCCGGATCTAAAACTCGAAATAAAGACTTAAAATAAAAAAAAATCTGTGTTCAAACAATTCGTTACAGGGAGAATATTTTTCTTAATGCAAAAAACACTGGGAGATAATTTTAACTCCTTAAGCCAACACTTCTATTTAATATTATTTTTCTTTCCCCATCCGTTTTCAATTCAATTAGTTGATTTTTGCCAGTCTTTTTTATTTATTAAATCTGTGCGTTAATATTAAACGCAGAAAACTTTCAAGCACCAGGTGATGGTAGTCAACAGCTGGTAGCAGCTCGCCATTTTGTTTTGCTGCGATAGAATAAACAAGCAATACGCATTCTATTTTTATAAACCGAAAACATAACCTAGCATTTATTTCAACTTGCTTCTGAAAAAAAAATAAGTGAATAAAAACAAAAAAGCATAGTCAGACATAATATCTTTAACAACAGGAAATATTGCTTTAGAATAGAACAAATTGAATGCGTTATACAACGAATCTTGTTTTTGTAATCTTGACCATTTTCAACGCCATAATTTTTTTAGGTACTCTTTTGATTGAGACCTTTTCTGCTGATAAAATTGATTCTTTATCGTGAATATTTTAAATTGAAAAATTCTTTAAATAATTTACACTCATTTTCTGTCTCAACATTCAAGAATACTAATTTTCTGATTTCTGTACAGTATGTACCACATTTTACAGCAGCAACACATTTTTCATAAAAATTTTGGAGGTTTATTATTTTTGCAATAATAGAATCATTATGTGAGTCGTCTACTTTCTTAAAAGTATAAAAACTTCAAAATAAAGCATTTTAAATACATCAAAAATTGAGATTCAGCAAAAACAAAATATATATGTATACTCTATTGCAACTTAAAATTCATAGTCAAAACAAGAATAACTAAAACAACAACTTTAAGGAAAATAAATGTAGCAATCAATTCGAATTCAGATCATAAATGAAAATTGCACAAAGAAACGTTAGCGAAAAATATATCCGTGAAATAGCCATTGATATTAAATTATACAAATGGAACAGTTAAGTTTTGCAGAATGTTCGAAGCTAAGAAAAAAACCCCAATTAACTCAAAATTTTAATGAAATTCGATTTATAAACAAAATTAACATGTGAGAGATTTAAAAGTAATTATAATTAAAATAATCACTTACTTTTGATAAAAGAATAATCCTTTGCTCGGATTGTTTTTCAGCAGTTGCTCCGAAAGTGGTTGAAGCTGGCAAGCAAAGAAAGTTTCTGTAACTATTCCACGGTAAACAGATATAGAGGGCGCTCGGATGCGGTGACAGCTGAACGTCAAATATTACGTTATTTCAGCACGGGAATAACACCGTGTCATTAGAACGTTTTTTGAACGTCTAATATGACGTCCCCTCAGAACTAGACTGGCACCGTGGTAATATCACTGTTGCTGTACGTCTAATTTTACGTGCAAGTAACACTTAACACCGTCATTCGACCAATAACACGATTTTTGTACCAGATTTGAACGTTCTGGTGCTACTGGGGTACTCATCTACATCTAAAGGTGATATCTATTCTACGACTAATAAACGTCATTCCTAGATGTTCTATTAAACGTCTATAATTGGACGTCTATTAGTTATCCTTTACAGACGTAAATTAGATCATCCACAAGGGTCGTCTACTAAACGTCGAATAGAAGTGTCCAGTAGAATCAACACAAACAGTGCCCAAGCAGCACAGAGGCGTTCAAAACTCGTTCTATAACACGTTCAAAGCACACCAGCCGATACGTTCAAATTACGTTCTCCCAGAACGGTCTAAAAAGCGTCTATGTGTCTCATCGATCGATGTCGTATAGCACGTCGAAATCTGGTGTTGTACCACCACTTTTGCACTAATTTTGAACGTGGAATAAAACGTTAAGTTAAAGTGCTAGGAAGACGTTTCATTTTGGTGTTCAGTAGAACGTCGAATGTTACGTTACATTTACGTGCTAGGAATACGTTTGATGTTAGTTCTCATTACACGGTGTTGATATTTTGGTTTTAAAGGCAAATTTAATAGGAAAATTAGAATAGACTTGAAAATGCAATATTTCTCAAAAAAAAGTATAATTATTGAATAATTTATATGCAACAATTATGCTTTTTTTTTGAGAAACAACGTATTTTCAGCCTATTCTTTCTCCTTCTTTATGATAAATTAAATTCATTCAACAACTTCTGAAATATATTATCATAAAAGATTTTCTTTAAAGTGTCAGTTCGATTCCATTTTACTTTTGGTAAGTTTAAGTCATGCAGGTTTACCGTATTATGAAATATTAAAAATATGTGCAAACAAAGAAAAACCATTATTGAAAATAACTATTAAAAAATGAAATTAGTCACACGTTAAGAGATCTTATTATATTCAAATACCGGTGAAAACATGATCTGCAATAAATAAATATAGTAATGTTAAAAGTAATTGATAAGAGAGAGAGTTAATGTAATAATGTTTGTTATAAAAATAAAATTGAATACACATTGATGGATATATATTAACATTTATTTATTAAATACAAAGATTATGCAAATATGTACACACAAAAAGAACAAAAATATCTCAGATTAATTTATCAAAACGTACAATATGTACGAAAATTGATTTAGTGAACATATTCTAGAGGCGGCATTTTGGCACGATCGTTAAAAATATATTTTTCTTTGGAGGCTGTCCTTAAATGCTGTCACGCTTTGAGGAAGGGGGGGGGGGGAGGTTCGTAAAACTGAGTTTGTGACAAGGAGGAGGCAGGGTCTGTCAGAAGTGTTACATCACGCGTTTTTTTTTATAAGAATATGCTTATAAAAAGAGCGAGATATGTCACAAAGGGGGTGGGGGCACGGCGAAGTGTGACACTTCGTCAAAGGGGGAAATGGCGCCCATATTTGTAATTTTAAGGGGGGGGGGGGTAAGAATTTTTTTTGTTACAAGGCTTTTATTTGAAGATTTTTTTTTAACTTTCTTCTTCTGTCTACATAGTAAAAGAAAGTTACAGTCGTGAAGGGATTCCTGTTTTAAAATGAACAATTTTAGGGTAATCATTTATGCACAGCTCCTTATGAAAATAAACTGTCAAAAGTGCTTCACAAAGATTTATTTTTGTTGTTTGGAAGCCTGCTGAATGTCACACGAAGAAAAAAAAAAGATAGAGAGAGAGGGAAAGAAAGAAAGCGGCAGGGAAGACATTCAATTCCTGAATGGGTGGGAGAGGTAGGGAAAAGAAGAATTATATATATATATATATATATATATATATATATATATATATATATATATATATATATATAATCTATTGTAATATATATATATATATATATATATATATATATATATATATATATATATATATATATATATATATATATATATATATATATATATATATATATATATATATATATATATATATATATATATATATATATATATATATATATATATATATATATATATATATATATATATATATATATATATATATATATATATATATATATATATATATATATATATATATATATATATATATATATATATATACAATAGATCAAGCGATTAATGACGCCTGAAAAGGTAAATTTTACTTAATGAGTACTATAGCAATTATTTTAAATTTTTAACTCAATGTAAAATGTATCCATAAAATTATATTTATTAGACACTGCAAATACATTTGGAAATAATATTGACATATATGGAATTGCGAGACATAAACACGCTTGTTTAAGCAGATGAAAAAGTTTTGGTCTTATTCTGTGAAATGCAAAACTCAGTAAAATAATTATCACTATCTTCAACTCTAGGTATCGCAAAAAATCGTGTTAGTGGTTTAAGAATTTTGCTGTCTTTTTCAATTAGTGTGGCAAGTGGAGAAATAAGTTTCAAAATAAAAATAACAATTTGTTTAAAGCTCCATAACTCTTCAAGTTAGGTTAAATGGCAATTAAACATGAATTTGTAAAAGAAATCAATTAAAAACTTCAATCATCAGGTCCTGATATACCAGACAAAAAAAATGTACTGAATTCTAACGTTAGTACTGATATTCTTTGTTTTTATTTGACTGATAATTTATTTTTCTTTTCTTGTTTCTTGTCGACCCAGAATGAAGCAAACAAATTTCTATTTTCCAAAAACTATAAAATATTCCTGGTTCAAGACAAAGTTATTTTGCTCACAAATGCTTCTTTTCGCTAAAAAGTTGTATAAAGGGAAAAATCTCTTGGTTCTAAGTAAGTTTGCAGCAGTTGGAAAATTTAAGCCTAAACTTGCGTATCAGAAGAGTAAGATTTTTAATGATTCAGAGCTTGATGTAAAGGTGCCGATTTCAGAATCTTTTTTTGTTTCCTCCTAATTAATTAGAGTTGATAAGAGCAGATAAACTGCTCTTATCAACACTAAAAATTAATACAAATCACAATAGAGGAATGATACGTCAGCATTAAGACCTTTCAAATTGTGTACAACACAAGCAAAAGCAATTAACCCATCAAGTTGTCATAAAAGTGTCCTAATTGCATTCTATTTACTATTTTAAAACTTTATGGGATATATATATATATATATAAATATATATATTGTTAGAGCAATGATTTTATTTTATTCGTTAACTCAAAATTGCTGTACTGATATTTGTTTTAACAGAAATGCATGGCATTTAAAACCTCTTTTTTGTTCTCAAAAAATATTAAGATACTTCTATAGAACCGACCTTGATCAAGGATGTGGTTCGAGTAAAATAAATTAAATATTACTACAAAGTATTATAAGTCAGGAAGATACGTTTAAAGCTATGCAGATACAGAATGAATAATGTTCGATGCTGTAAAAAATTGTAGATACCAAATTCAACATATGTATGCACTCACATGAAATATGAATAATACATGTAAAACATAAAAATACAGATTTAACCATAATATTTATGCATAACATATGAAATTTTTTCTATAATTAATAATGTAAAGTTAAGCACCTGTAAATAAAATAAATGTATGCTCCTTTGGCACAAAATGTATTGTTGGCAAATGTATTTTTGCTAGGACGATTTTTACGGTTTTTTAAATGCAAAAATATGTACATACACAATTCAAAACTGTATAAACATTAAACACAAAAATATTAACAAAAATTTTAAATAATGTGCAAAAACTAATTTGTTTGGAATTCACTCGAGTTTTCACCATTTTTGGTGAAAGCTTTTCTCATCACTTTTTACTATACCCGTCACTTCAAGTACTTTGCTCGTAGGAAAAAGAAGTTCAAGCTAGGTCTTTCCTGATGATTTTTGTTCATTATGAAAAAAGCGAATGATCGTGATGAGTTTTTAAGCTTTTCTAGGTACTGTTAATACAATTCAATTGTTTTTTTAAATTGTATAACTATGCCGAAAATTTGCATGCTTCAGCCAATCTTTAATGGTGTTTTTAACAACCTCTACTGCAATTCCCGTTGAAAATGGATGGAATGTTGGAATTTTGTCTTATTGCAGCTAAAAAGAGAGAAAAAAAACACATAATATTAATGCAAGCATATAAAAAGCATGATATAAAAATTCATAATTTCTTTAAAAATTGTGAATTTTCTTTAGTTATTATGAAGCTGGGAATGTTTAAAGGGGTAGGATTTTTAATTAATCTCTTTCTCTTAAAACAACTCGTGTATCTTTTTCTCAAAAGCTGCTTAGCATCCTACTTTTCACATTTTTATGACACAATGTATGAATGTTACTGTGTTACTGTATCTAGTGAAGCAAGAATTTGGAAATATTTGTTACATATTAATAAGTAGACTAGAATTATGTTGTGATGAAAAAAATATTACATGATGTTAATGATATATTAATATATCACTTGAATATAGTACATTACTTTTTGGCAATTTTTAATAATAAATTAATACTATTAATATTATTAAAACACACATTTTTTCACCGAAAATATTGTAATTAGAAAAGTTCTATCAAAATATCATATTTTCAGAAAAAAATATTATATATTATCACGATAAAAATCGTAAACCTTCATTTTGTAACTTTTTGTATGCAGATTGAAAATTCATATGAAAAAAAATGAAACAGTTTAAAAAAAAATTTCATAATCCAATATTTTCAACAAATTTGGACAACTTAATAATAAACGAAATTATTATTTTTTATTTTTCAAGCTCTCAAAAATTCCCAACATTATAGGGTAGAGTTACAATGAATGGGACAGCTGCATTTTATGCCAAAGTAAAATTGAAAAATATGCCTAGCTTTGTCCTAAATATGAAAGCTGGCGTTTAAAGCTGCAACAGCTACTGGACAAGCTAGGAATAATTTTTCATTCTATTATGCAGAGGTGGTCATCTTCTCCAAGGTTGCACCCCCTCAAATGCCCCCTCCACCACATAATATCAAAAACCCTTTCACATTACTCCCTAATAATTTCAAGTGTGTATTTTGTGTCATGGGTACCCCTGTATTTCGGTATTAATGGAGCACTAGAACATTTTACCAAACTCCCATACTGTTTTCTACTATGTAGAACCTGTAAAGTTAACCACCTGTTTAAACTGACTGCTTTTGTGAGACAGAATTTGTTTTATATCTAATGTATCAACTTCTATGGACCATTTAAGTACTACACCAGAAGTGATCAGCTTACACAGGTTTCACTGTACCAAGATATTCTTGGTTAACTGTAGTTTTATGTACCAATTAAAAAAATGGATTAAACATCTAAAAATCTCACTTATATTGATATTTTTATAAAATACATTAAAAATAATAGCTACCAATAATTAAGAGAAGTTTTTGATGTCTTGAAGCATCTCTTTGGCTTTTTGCCTGCACATTTGAAGGATATTGCCAGATGGTTTGTAAGAATATCAGACATTATTTTTCTTGTTGCCAATTTCACATCTACCCCCAACTTTGGATGAAAACAGTCTTGCCTAAAAAAAAAAGGAGGAGCAGGGTAACTAAAAGATTTTACACATACAGTGGTCGCCGTTTAATTGAATCAGTGGTTAATTGAATCAACCTCTTTAATGAATCAAATTTTCAAAAACAACAAAATCCAGCTTTATTGAATCAGCCGCTTTAAGGAATCAAAACGGTTTAGAACAAACGTGATTCAAATAAGCATCGATCACTGTATAGCAATAAGTGAACAAATCTACAGCAGTACCCATTTTAAGGGGTTCCTCTGAATAAGGGACATTTTTTCTGGTCCCAGACCCTTTAATTTGGGACTTCCACGTTTTTTCCTCTAATTAAGGGACAGTCAGAGAGAAAAACTGCAGTAATTATTATAAAAATGCATAGACATAAAGTTTTTTTTTTTTTGCCTAAAAATTAACTGGTAGGAGTTTGCCTTGACATGAACATGCAAAGCAGCAATTTAAATTGTATTTAAAACTCTTGTGGAGATTTATACTCGTGTTTTTTCCTTCTCAGTAATCCCCGAGAATCTTCCCATTCATCAAACTCCTCCATTGTTTGATTTGGAAGCTTTGGCAACTCTACTTGGGACAAACCACCGGTAGCTGAATTATTTGCAAGTACCAACTGATTTAATTTTGTAAGACTTTTATTGATATTTTCTAAATTAGCACTCACAGCTTTTTGCCAATCTGAAATCATACAAATTTTTAGTAACACATAAAGCAAATTCTGAAGAAAGTACAGAACATAACTATTTCAAAGCTACAATGGAGCCCCCTCATCAGTGCAAAAAACTCATCCCACAACAAGAAAGTCATGAGAGAACTTCAGTAAGGGAGAGGATCACAACATATTATTTACATTTACAATTAAATCCAATTTCTAGTTAGACCTCTAACGTTTTACTACTTAAACAAGCTTTTGAAGGTTTAAGGTAAGCAAACAAATTTGACCAAGTCACAATATTTTTTTTAAATGTACATACATTTTGAAAAAAATTAAACCTATAGCCTTAAAGAAATCAATTAAATATACAGCCCAATTTACTATCAATGTAATTTACCTGACAAAACAGTCTTCAAGTGTATTTTCAATCGTCGACTCAGTCGCAGGCTCTTGCTGGTGCATCACAAATGAATGCCCTTAAATAAAAATTGTAATGTTTTCCATTGCATTCAACACCATCTGACAACAAGCATTTTAGTTCGTCAATAGTGTCTTTCAGGAAATCTGACAGTGAAAGAGGTTTTCCCACGCCACAAAAGACGCCTACTAGAAAAGGCTTGCTAAAAACGTGTGAATTTTTTTCACTTAATTTTGCTAATATAGGACAAAAGTTTTCCCTGAACTTTTATATAATAGTAACCCATCTACATTAAAATCAATATCGATTTCAGAAGAAAAATCTGTGTTGGATATAATTTTGTTGACATTTTTTGCCAAACCAAAATGACAATATTCTCCATTTTTAGATCTGTTATATTTACATTTCTTGCTGTTTCTAAAACTGTCGTAGCATCTTTAGGCAGATTCCGCTGTTTGGGGAAAATTCCACTGTTTAGGAGATCATTGATTGCTGTATGGGAAATTTTATGCTTTAGACACCAGGTACGAAACTTTGAAATATCAAAAAATTCATTGGAATCAGGGCCACTTTCATCAGATTTATATTCATAACTTTCAAAAAACTCATGTGGATACTTGATATCTGAAGTAGAATTTAAAGAAGAATTGCCCAATATAACATTACTGATTGATGTTGTAGATGCAGAAGTAAAATTGGGAGGGTCTTGAGGTAAATAATTAGAGGGTGACGGATTGGCATGATCTTGAAGTAAAGAAATAGATGTTGAAGGACAAGAGGGTTTTGAGGTACATTAGATGCTGAAGGACCAGCTTCAGAAATGTCAAGATCCGGAATGGTATCAAAAAATTTCAAAGTATATTTCTACTATCTTCAATAATTGCATTTAAAACAATTTCTTTGTATTTCTTATTCAAAAATTTTTGTTTAATACGATTATTTTGACGCTTACTTCTATCCATCGTCAACTAAAAAAAATAAAAAAACGAGCTGATATGTGCATCACATGACTTCCTTTTATAATAATTTAAAATTATTTCCCCATTATTGGCAATTTTAATGTGATTCAATCGTTAACTCTCTAAATATCACCAAGAATGGTCAAATTGAAACCAGATTAAAAAAAAAAACGCCGAATTTGTCGCCAAAACTTAGTGACCAAAAAATTCTCGATATATTGCCAAGTGTCCGACAAATTATAACATCACTTGAGTTTGCATTGAAATTAACATTGATTTCCCACAAAAAAACTGTAAATGACTCCCTTTGGAACATCCGAATGCAACCAAAATGGGAGGTGAACAAATAGACCCCACTAGGAGTCTACGTACCAAATTTCAACTTTCTAGGACATACCGGTCTTGAGTTATGCGACATACATACGCACATACATATAAATACGTACATACGGACGTCACGAGAAAGTTGTAATTAACTCGGGGAATGCCTATATTTCGGCTATCTATTTTACGTATCTTTACGTTCTTAGGCACTTATCCGCGTGTGGTCGGGTTGAAAAAAAAACTCAACATTAATTCGGGGATGAGCAAAATGGAAATTAATTCCGAATTTTGAGTGAAAATTTTTTCGCGAATACAATACTTCCTTTTTTTGTAAGAGGAAGTAATAACTTTCCATAAGTTAATCGAAAAAAATCTTCAATAATTTTAAAGAATAATAATTTATTCTTATAACAAGTTCATCTTTATTTGAATCACTGGACAGAATAAGTGTTATAAATCAAGGGTGCCCCCCTCCCAAGAGCATTGGGGCACCCTCTGAAAGTAAGAAAAATATCCAGCCCATCCTAAAAATTACAATAGCCCCCCCTAGGTGGGCACCCCTGTATAAATTAAAATTGTACCTAATCAAGTGCAAAAATAGACATTATTTAAGATGCGAGAGAGTAAGATTTTTGAAAAGTTTCATGAAAATATGAGGTCAGGTTGATCATTTTCCCCCCTTGTTTTGACTGCGTAATAAAAAATGGCACAAAACATTGTCTATTCATGTTAAATTTACATACAATTAAGTTGCACTTATATGCCGATTCATGTAAGAGGTAAGGTTGTTTTTTTCCGTTATAAGATATAAAAAATTCAAAACCCGTATCTAACTCAAACAAAAACTAAAAAAAAAAAAAAATCTGATCAAACTATTCGTTACGGGGCGGAATATTTTTTCCAATAGACAACAGTAGGAAATAATTTTAAGTCAAGCCACCTTATCTAAATAAAAAAGCTATAACGTCTAATTATTATTATTTATTTTTTTTCCCGATCTGTTTTTAACCCAATGCTAGTTTTTCCAGTAAGTTATTTTTTGTTTGTTGAATCTTTGCGGGGAATTCTAGCGTTGAAAACTTTCAAGCACCAGGTGAAACATGATAAATCCAGATGGAAGCCGCTCTCCATTTTGTTTTGCTGTGATAAAATAAAGAAGCAATACGCATTCTATTTTAGGAAACCAAAAACAAAACCTAGCATTTTATTTCAAGTTACTTCTGGGGAAAAAAACTACAGTAATAAGCGGAATATTTGGTAGTATTTAGTGATTTATCAATTGCGTGCATTATAGAAAGTGCTTTTATTTTTCTTTTTTTGTAAAAGTAGCTGAACTTTGAAAAATGTTTCAAATGTTCTTAGTTTATGCACGGAAATATCGATAGTTATAAAACGTAACACAATTGAATTTACTGAAAGCCTTTTCAAACATAATACTCTTAACTACAGGATATTGCTTTGAAATAGAACAAATTGCGTCATACAACGAATTTTATTTTTTTCTCTTGACTATTTTCAGCTTCTATCTTTTTCAAACACTATTTTGATTGAGACCTTTTCTGTTAGTAAAATTGATTCTTTACCATGAATATTTTAAATTGAATAACAAATCTTTAAATAATTGTATTCATTTTCTCTCTCAGTATTCAAGTATATTAATTTTTGAATTTGAGTTCAGTATTAACCACATTTTATAGCAGCAACACCTTTTTAATAAAAATTTCGTAGTCGGAAATAATAATAAGCAAAACGTTCACTTTAAGGAAAACAAATGTGCACCAAGCAATTCGAATACAAATCAGAAATTAAATTTGCACTAAGAAATGTTAGCGAAAAATATTTCTGCGAAATAGTTATTGATAATAAGCTATAAAAATGGAATAATTATTTTTCGCTAAATGTTCGAAGGTAAGTAAATGTTTCGAACTGGATTAAACTCAGTATGTAAAAAAAATCACAAGTCAAAATTTTAATAAAACTCGACTTATAAATAAAATTTATATGTGAAAGACTTTAAAAATAATTATAACTAAATTGATGACTTACTTTTGATGAAAGAATGAACTTTTGTTAGAATTGTTCTTCTGTAGTTGCGAGCAGCTCCGGAAAGGGTTGAAGTCGGCAAGCAAAGAAAGTTGTAGTAATTGTTCCACGGTTTTCAGAAATAGAGGGCGCTCGGATGCGGTGACGTTTGAACGTCAAATATTACGTTCTTTTAGCACGGGAATAACACCGTGGCATTAGAACTATTTTTAAACGTCTAATATAACGTTATTTCAGAACTAGAATGGCACCGTGATAATATTACTGTTGCTGTACGTCTAATTTTACGTGCAAGTAACACTTAACACCGTCATTCGACCAATAACACGATTCCTGTACCAAATTTGAACGTTCTGGTGCTACTGGGGTGATGAGTGAAAGCGGATTGCGGTGGTTCTAAATGCTGCAAAAAGTGAATTAAAAATAGTTCATTATTTCATGTAACAACGGTTAAAGGGCTAGAACTTTATTTTTAAAAAATATTAATGACAATGATGATATTTATAATTTATTGACATAATTGGCAACACTTGTTGCTATGTTATGTGTTGAAGCACGTGCTTCAACGTACGTTGAGCAGCACCGCCGCTTTTTACTTCTGATATTTTAGCGTCTGTTTTTTATAGCGCCTTATTGATTTCGGTTAGCTTATTCATCTTGTTGATGATTTCTGTTTCAAAATGATATATGGAAATAAGACTGTTGGATAAAAAAATAAGCTTACACACATGAAAAATTGAAAATAAGGTTTTAAGTTTAATAGTGTAATTGCAATAAGTACTAAAAAATTGAACTGGCAGATTAGACAAAAATGTATGAATGTTAAAAGGTTAAGGAAAATGTAATGTGTCGTATAAACAGTACAATTAAGAGTTCAGAATTGAAAAAAGGTGTGCTGCGTTAATAAGCGCACCTAGAAGACGTTTTTTAGATCATCTATAACTGTTCTTGGTAACGTTATCTAGCGCTATGGATATCGTCTATTATTGATCTAATTCCACCATTTTTCATCCATTGTAGTCGTCTTTTCGACGTGTATAAGACAACTTTCGACTGTTCTGAGGGGACATTTCGACGAATTACAGACGGTTTTAGATCAGTTATAGACGAGTGTTTGGACCAGATTCGACGACTTTTCAACGTCTATTCCACCAGTTTATGTTGTGTGGGGATTTTTCTGAGTTTAAGATAACAAAGCCGCCAAATTTAAATATACTTATTATTTTATTTTTAATGTAAATTTTCTATTGTTCAGTTAGTTTCAAAATGTCTCAATAACTTTGGCAAAATTATTTTAAGAACATGTCGTTTTGCTTTTAATTGTGTCATAGCCATGAGTTTCAGTGCGTTGCCAAGTTAATTATTTATCTATTTTGCGCATTAAAATTAAGATATTAAAAGTATGAAATTATTCATTAAAAAAATTAAGCTTCTTTGAGACTATAGTAACATGTAACTCAAGCCAAGTTATATAATTACGTGAAGAATTTTTTTTTTTTTCCCGGAAAAAATCTGTTTTCGTTTAATTTTTATTTTGATGTGAAAATCTTTTTAATAAAAAAATGTATATATGATTTATCCTAGTATCTGTTAATTTATAAATTCATTGTTACTATTTATAACAGTTCGTTACAGATGTAATCTGCACTATTTTATTTGAATTCCTATTTGTATCAAATAATTCAATTATTATTATTTTTTCAATATTGATTTAAAACTGGTTACATTTTATTATCAGTTCGTTGAATTTTTAAGAACTAGTAGTATCCTTAAAAACCAGGTTTTAATGAAAGGCATTTTTTAATGTAAAATCGTCATGAGAAACAAGAAAGTTTTGGTAAAATGTTAAAAAAAAAAAAAAAACATGGAACAGTCCTGCTGAAAATGAAATCTTATTAGTTAAACCTTATTAGTTTTGCAATTTTTTAGAAGTGAATAATTTTCCATAAGAAAACTACACACATTAGTAATATAAATGATACTGCTTTGCATGAATAAGTTCAAACTGTTGCCCACAAATAATTTATGACATAATTAATTTAGCTCACTACTGTTCTACTCAGTAGTTGATTTAAGGGGCAGGTGCAGGAGGCCCATGCCCCCCCCCCCGCTAAAAGGATGAATTTATTTAACTATTTTATTCACTATTATTGACTTCTCCATAGCATTTTTTTTATATAGTTAATTGAATAGAACACAAAACACACATAGAGCATATTTTGAACAATAGCATTTTTGTTTGCTAAAGATGTCGTACTGGAGTCCTAGAGTGGCAGAATACATTTATGCATTTAACTCGCTGGTTTTGAATGCAAGGGAACATAATATCGCGATTCGTCCATTAATTTTTCTTTGATAGAATCAATAACTAACATTCTTCAAAAAATGTGCAGGCGTGCCTAAAAGAATTATTTTGATCCAGGAAGCTATTTGCGAAACGATAGCTTTTTCTTTTTCAGCTTATAAAACATGCAAAATGAAAGAAATCATATCGTAGTTTCTTGACAAAACCATGATATTAATGGAGGCGGCATGTAATATGAATATGTTATTTCAACTGTATCATGGCTTTAAGAACAATCAGCAACTGCTTTGAAATCCACACAGAAATTGTCCTGAATTTTTCAGTAAAACTTATATGCATGTTTAATAGCTATGATTTTCTTAATTAAATAATATTTTATCGTTAAAATACTATAAAATAATATTAAAATCTCAAATGAGGTACGGGTATATTTTTTTATTGAATAACCTTGCCCTCGTGTTATAATCATTACGACATTGTTCCTAAAATTAAAACCGCTAATTGTATAGCATTTCGGTGACATTATTATGGTTTAGTATTTAATTGGCTTGAAACATTAAAGATGTTTTACGTTCACATTCAAAGTATGTTGGTACATAATATGTATGTACTTACAAGTGGATCATTAGTTTAAGGGACCCTAAAAAAATTTAAAAAAAAAAATACATTTTAAAATAAGGTAATGAAAACTTTTTTATGAAACATCGTATGTGGCAGGGGGAAGGAGGAGGTGCTATTCAATTTCCCGGGTCCCCTCCGAGAGATTTTTCTGTATCCGCCCCTGGTTCTACTACGCCAACTTTCTAATAATAAAACGCATATTTAAAACACTTCAAGTAATTTGTAACTCAGAAAGTCTATATGGGGGAAAAAAAGAAGTTACTCTTAAAAATGGTCGAAAATTTCTTCAAAACACCTTTTTACTAATATTCGGTTTAATAATAAAAAAAATATTTTACTAAGGTAAAATTCAACATTTTTGTGTGCATATATCAGTTACATAAGTTACGATTTAAAATCTGTAAACATTCGTTGAAAAAGATACACTTTTCAACGAGCGAAACTCTGTATTTTTCTACTGTTGAGATAGGGAGAAAGTTGCGGAACGACACAAAATGGTGGACCCTGGAGCGTGTCGCCACTTAAGAGACGGATCGAGGGCTTTATTGGCAACGACGTGTCGCATATCAGTCAGAGCTAGATAATGTAGACGCGTGCCGTACGCGGATACATTCGCCGCGGAGTTGCACGTCGCGTCTCGTCCGGTAATCGTAAAAGTTCTTAAATAAAAGATAAAGATTAAATCAATCTGGATACATTCGCTGTGGGCTCGCGCATCTCGAGATAATCATTCAAGTTCTTACTTTTCACTTTCAGTTTGTTTTAAACTGATATTATTTAATTAATTTGTAAAAATTATTAGTAGATAGTATATACGCAAGCACGTAAGGCGAATATATTCGCCGATGTGCGGCTACATTTGTTGCGAGCATGCGCATCTCGCGACAATCAATCATCATGTTCTCCTTCTTTATTTCTAATTTGTTTAAAATTAATATTGCTAAAGTAAAACGCAGTAATTATAGCTACATAATATAGACGGACGCAGATACATTCGCTGCTGTAAGAAAATATTTGCTGCTTTGCGGATATATTCATTGCGGACATGCGCATCTCGCCATAATCCTAAGTAATGTTCCAGTTTTCTACCTATCCTTTTTTTCCATCTGTTAAAAAATTACTAAAATGTTAATCCTTCCTTTTCTCCTACGCATCAAGTGGTGACAGCTGACGAGCAATTCCTTTCATGTGACTTTGTATCTCCTTTTTTCCTCTTGCTTTTTTTTTTTTTTTTTTGTGCTCATATCTAATCCCAAAAGCACCTCTGTGGATTTAAAGCTTATCATATGGGGCCAGAAAGTTCGCACCTGCCGTATTTTTGGAAGTTTGCACCGCACCCGGAGTAAGTGCCGCGCTTAAGTTTAACAAACAATGAAAGAAAAGTTGTTTCTGATATTTTTTTTTTTGAAGATATCTGGAACGCAATTTAAACAGATTAAATATTTCAAAAAAAAAAAAAGTATCTTAACTACTTACTGATAGTTATTCTAAATCCGACAACCACGGACTTAGCTGAATTTTGGATCGCTGCCGAAACTTTTTATATTGCGCATGGAAAAAACTTTGAACGATCGCCATTATGCATGTTAAAAAAAGTTATGAACTTACTTTGAAATAATTACAGGATAAACTCGCTTAAATTTCAGCACCTTAGTCCAAAAAGCGATGTTTAAAGCAGGATATTCAAACTTAACCGCGAATTAGAATTCTGCAAATTTTCCCGATCTTTACTCGAAATTTTGGACATTTTTCCGATTTTAGCTCAATCTTTTTAACTAAAAACTAAAGACATGAAACACATTCTGGCATAATTTTATATTATCTTCCCGTTAATTAAAAAATACTTAAATTACAGTAGAAGCTAAACTGCGAAAAATGCGGGACACACCGATTATGAATTCATCATTTTTTTGCATAGTTGATCGCTGGGAGGAAAAAAGCGTGCTTTATAATGCTACCAGAAATTCAAAAGGAAAATTTTGTTAGTTTTTATTCAAAACACATTTTGAACACATTCCCGATCATTTTGAAGGAAGTTCGAAACATTTTTCATTTGCCTTCTTTTCAAAATTATTTATTTTCTGTAAAATGTTGTAAACTAAAAAAACACACACCATATGTGCTGCACCGACAATTTATAAATTTTTTTTTCTCCTAAGTGCCGCGGCTCTTACGTCCTAAAATACGGTATAGCTTTGGAATCCTTTTGTACATTGGGCTATTAAAGGACCAGAGGTAGATGGAGGACTTGCTCCAAGTGGTATCTCTCATCTTCATAATTAACACTTTTGCTACTAAATTTGTTGCACTTGTTTTTATCCCCTCTATCAACAGAGCATTTCCAACCAGCGAATTGCTAGTTTTTCCTTCATTCTCAGAAATTTGGGTATGCTATCGATTTCTTGACTTGACAGCTAAGAAAAGAAAGGTCCCACCAATGTATGATCTGCAGTGGAGATATAATTCCCAAAAATATGTGAACTTATGAATGCAAAGATATCTACTAAAAGAAGCTAAGTTTTAAAATTTTGAAATTAACTTAGGTCTTTGCATCCATAGGCTCACATAATTGGCATGAGAATTAGTTCCTTGTAACCTTAAAGCTTGTGTTTATTTCTTATGATAAAAAATGTTTCTTTTTTATTTTCTTGCAATCCGGAAACGATTTTCGTTTATTTAGCAGGAGTACATAGGCAATCTTCCGCCAATGAAATTTTTCCATTGCTTTATTATTGCATACAGTTTATCTCCAGGCGATATGGTACATATGGCATCTCTGTGTCCATGAATCTCTGTGTATGGCGATAAGTACCCCTGAAATGAAAATGAAAACCAATAAATGAGACTTTTCAGAAAAACCAACCAAATTTAAGTTGCGAAGTATTGCATTACGAAAGGAGGTGTATTACAGTAGTTTGAATGGTTTGCCCCCAGTTTCACCGACATTTAAAATCCCCCCCCCCCCTAAATATATCAAAAGGTAAGACTGAAACCGAAAAGCAAGGAGGAAGGGAACTTCGTGTCGGCGAAACTGCATGGACACCATTTGAATAACTAGACAAATAATACGTAATACGTACAAAACATATTGCGGCCAGTTTAAAAAAAAAAAAAAAAAACTGCATTGGGAAAAACTCGCGGCCGGTTTAAAAAAAAAAAAAAAAACCTGCATTGGAGAAACTTAAGGTTTTACGCAATAGTAGTTTTGAGTGGTTTAGTCTTAAATATAACGCACAAACAAATTATAATGTGATGTTTACTGGTTAGTTTTTGTTGCCTAAATTAACAATGTATACTTAAAGTCTGAAAATTTAACTTCTAAATTATGAAATTATAATGATGTGTCACTATTAATTGTATCGTTTTTACGCTACCACGCATTAGTTATGTAAGCTAATTTTGTGCAAGTTTTGTAGCAAAAAAAAAAAAAAAAAAAAGAAAAAGAAAAAAAAAAACGCATTAAATTTAGATTTTAAATCACTAATTAATACTTTTCTCCAAAATTTTGAGTTGTCATTTTTCTTGCTGGATTGCAATATGTAGAAGTATTTAAGTTGCAGTCAAAATTTGTACATGTAAGAATTTTAAATATGTTTGAAAAGCAAAATGGAAAAAAAGCAGAAAACACCAACTTAAAAACTGCAATTTAACTTTTAACAAAGGTATACGACAATCATCACCTTAAACCACAATCATTCAACCAGAAAAAAACTGGAAATCTAGAAAGTCCTGTTATTAATTGCATCTAACCATCAGGGAACACACCAAATCCTCATTTGTATAATTGCCAATTCACTGATAGAGTAACGCTCTGACATCACCAACAATGAAACTCACGACATAGCATGACAATTTGATAATTTTTTTTTTTAATAATGTTTGACATGCAGGGAAATGCTTTATTTTGACTTGACTGAACTGGATCCGGTAACTTAACTCTTTTAGTGGTTAAACTGTCATTTTAGGAGAATGAAGAAACGAAAAAGTGGTCAACAATGAACGCTATCTACTGGAGTTTAGGATTCATCCACTGGCATTAGGGTTAAAATTTCAACCATCAAAGTATCACCAAACAGGCAATTGCTTCGTTTAAAAGTAGAAACAATTTTGAACCGTCATACCTTGACGGGCGATTTTCTAGTACAGTGAAACCTGTGTAAGTTGACCACTTGCGGTGCACTACTTTAGTGGTCAACTTAAGCAGGTGACCAACTTATAGAGGTTGAATTATATGATAAGATCTAATTCTGCGCCTGAAAATTGCGGTCAACTTAGACAGGTGGTCAACCTTACAGGTTTTACTGTAGTGTAATAATGAAAAATATTTAAACCGTGTGAAAGACAACTTCTATTACGCACTAAAATTCGCAAAATTTGGGGACTTCTGTTAAAATTTTCGGGAGATTCTAAGACCATATTCCGACAATGAGGGCGACTAATTTATGCATCCAGAAGCATTTTTTGGAATGCTCCTTCGATAGCTATTTATTTAAATTATTTTCTTTATTACACAACCTATCGCGTGGTTTTCTGGTAAGAAATACGATGGAAATGGAGAGAGGACATATGTGTATATATATTTTTCACGAACCTTTTTCTTTCCGCATTCAATTAGCAGTTGAGCAGCATCTAGCATTCGATTATTCGGTGTAGCATTTCTGAAATCTCCCATGAAAGCAATTCCCATGGATATGAAATTGAAATTAAAAGTGTGCGCACCAACGTGTTTCCAGCCAACACCTTCGTATACTAATCCTTCTCCGCCGATCAAGAAATTGTAGCCAATATCCCACCAACCTGGAATTAAAAACCTTCAAGTTTATGATAGTTTATGAACTGGAATTAATTATCAATGAGGTCGTTTCCGAAATTTTAAAAGTATTTTTTCTGAAAGAGCATGCTTAAAAACATAGGATCTGATCATTTTTTAAAAAATTTGTTTAAGTTTAATATTTTTAAAAAAATACATAAATCGGTGCGCTTTCATTGTTTGGGCTGCTGCCGATGACATCACAAATAATGAAATGCCATTCAGTGTTGCCATTCACAGAACAAAATATTTAATTCGCATCTTTACTCACGTGTATTGGCAACAATGGTTGATAGCAAGCGTAGAGCGCAATTTTAATTCGCTTCTTGATTATCATCGTGGAAAAACTGTAGAAAGATGCGCCAAAGAGCATCATTTGTGACGTCATTAAGACCACGCCTTGTTTTAAAAATCGGACATTTAAAAAACTTATCAATTTCAGTGACAAAAAGTACTACTTTTGACTGAAGGAAACAACCCAATTGGGTGTTTAAGGTGGCTAAACATCAGTCAAAAGTACTACTTTTAGTCACTGAAGATAATAGCATAAACCAAAAAAAAAAAAAAAAAAAAAAAACACGAACTGTGAGAAAAATTTCTAGTTTTAAAACGTTTATTTATTAAAATATCTGATTTTGGAAATAAGGCGCGGTCTTTATGATATCGCAAGCGATGAACTTTAGCATGCTACTCCACTGGCGCACTGAATGCTGTCTACCGCGTTTCCAGATTATGATAATTAAGAAGCGAATTAAATAGTGCGCTTTACTCTTGCTGTCAACCATATTGTTGCCAGCACACGTGAGTAAAGAAGCGAATGAAATATTGCGCTAATAGCATCAGTGAATGGCATTTCATCACTTGTGATGTCATTTGCAGAAGTGTTAAAAATGAAATTGAGTGCGTTCCTATTAAAATAATTTTAAAAAAAATACTAAACTTTGTCAAATTATTTACAAAATGGTGAAATCCTATGTTTTTAAGCACGCTGTTTCAGAAAAAAAAAAGATAAATAAAATTTCGGAAACGACTCTATTTCATTTTTAATCAAGTACTTTTTTTTCCTTCCCTTTAATTGAGCTACGTCCCTTCGTTAACCTACCCATTATGTTTTTGAACTGATCAAGAATGGGATTTTTTTCTAGTCGCCAATGGCCAACAGAAGCAAATTTATTTGTCGCCAATTTCTTTCTATCACCCCACTCCCTCTTTTTTTTTACTGTAAACCGAATAAAAGTAGCTAAACAACGAATTAGTTTTTAAATTGCTTCTAAAACGTGAACTTTTTCATTTTGAATAACGGTTAATGCAATTACATTAATGGCAGTAAAGTTTATTGATTAATACAGGTAGAGTTCAGAAAAGTTGCGACTGGGTGACTAATGATACTAACATTTTTAGGCGTTACTTTTTATTTAGCCGGCACGATGCGAGTGGTGGCTGTTAATTGTGATCTTATATTAGTGTACCAGCAAAAATACCTGGCGTTGCCTGGATCATTAATAATTGTGAGAAACAATCGCTACTTTCTTTCGTTTTCCGTTTTAACTGAAAGAACTCAAAACACACCGCTTTGACGTGATTGAAAAATCGAGCTTCTTCCTTACCCATAAAAATTAAATAGCAATAAGTATAAAGAATGAACGAGTACTCATTTAGAAACGAAAGCATGAATTTAAGCATTTAAAAATTTGAAGAATATCCAAAATATGAACTAACAAAAACAAAGATCACTAAAGAGAAAAGTGCGCTTTATTTAATTAAATAGTACACACACACACACACACACACACACACACACACACACACACAAAAAAAAAAAAAAAAAAAAAAGCTCTCTACTATGTTTCCCTAAGTGTGCAAAAAGTAGAGTTTCCAAATGTTTAAATGACTTTAAACTCATGTTTACTCCAGAGAAGCTTTGATTCAAAACTTTCAATATGATTACTATTAATATTGATGTTGTAAGGAAACGAATTTTTGTAACAATGGGTTTGTTTTAATCATTTAATGGGGAAATTACATAAAATTTACTGTTCTCCATCATAACTTTTTGAAACTAAGTTTTTTTGATATAAATTATGGCCTATGTTACTTCCTGATAATGTAGCTATCTGTGGTGAAAAAATGGTTAAAATATGTCCAGTAGTTTTGAAGTTTACCCCGGACATCCTTATACACAGAAGTAGCCATTTATGTATATAGATTAGTGTTGAAATAAAAGAAATGAATCTTCAAATTATTCAGATTTTCTATTGACACATTTCAACACACACAACACACACTGTTGTTGACGTGCATCCATAGTTAATAATAGAAAGCTTGGGTGACATTGCCTCGCTAAGTTGGACTTCTTTACATGTTTTCATGCAAGACAACACACACACAACAAAGATTTACACCGCCAGCTCAGTCATTACATCCTAGGACTGCAGTTTCGTGCTTATTAGCACTCATCAGCCTGGAATAGGGAGTGACTTTGCTGGAGGCGGTAAACTTCTTAACGAAGCCAAGAGTGCCAAACAAACTGGTAGCTAATATAAAATTAACAGGGACCAGACGAGTGACCGAAGCAATGGTTCGGTTCAACTCAAATATTGTAGGCAAGGCATGGTATTTTCAGTAAGTTACCGCCCTATAGCCAGGGTTAAGGCAGAAATACATGAAACACACCGCCAGCTCAGTCATTCATTCGAGGACTGCAGTTTCGTGCTTATTAGCACTCATCAGCCCGGAATAGGAAGTGACTGAACTAGAGGAGGAAAACAAAGCTGAGCTAGAGGTGGAAGCCCTGGCTATAAGATGTAACTTACTGAAAACACCATGCCTTGCTTTCAATCTTCGAGTTGAACCGAACCATTGCTTCGGTCACTCGTCTGGTCCCTGTTAATTTTATATTAGCATGTTTGTTTGGCTTATCAGTTATCAGTTATGGTTATTATCAGTTTGTTTGGCTATCTTGGCTCCTTTTAGATATTTTCCACCTCCAGCTCAGTCACTTCCAATTTCGGACTGATGAGTGCTAATAAGCACGAAGCTGCAGTGTCACCCAATGCAATTTGGGGAATCGAAGCCACGAACTCTGACATATGAAGAGAAGTTTTTACCACAGACTTCCACAACACATTCATCTCAAGTGACGCGTGCTCAACAATCAGGCTTGGAGGAGGAAAAAAAAAACTGATAATTTTACACCATTGGTATTTTGAAATCCAAAGGAAATAAATCTACTTCCAGGTATTTTTTGCGAGCTTTCGAATGAGACTGAAATTAAGACAATCGGATAATTATTTCGGGAAGAAAGAGCGATTTAATACCATTTTCGTGTCCTAAAATTGAAATTCGAACTGTTCGATACTTTTTTGGCTTTCGAACCCCCCCCCCCCCCCCTACGTTTCTTCTCAAGGAGTGCCCAAGTACCTCCTTGCCAAATTTGATTGAGATCCGATGTAAACTGTGGATTTGTATAGGGAACCTACATACATAAGTATATTCTGTTTTATTTATATAAATTAACATATATTTGTCACATTTGAAAAAAAATCTATCTGGAGAAAAAGTTTCAGAAAATATGTGTCATTTAGCTAGGTTTGAATTCTTACCATTATAATCTAGGTGGTAGTTTTGGGTAAACTGCACTATTCTTATGCATTGAGGAGTATTTTTGCATTGGACATCTGCTGTGTGGATGATAATGACATGATTGACCGGCAAACTTATGGGTACCACTCGAACAGAGGGTCTAGCTCTCCATGCTTTACGGCTGAGTATACTCAATCCTTTGCAGTCAGGATCTTCTTTACCAGCTAGTTGAAAAAATGATAGACCATTTGAACTAGAGTGGTTGGACCTCTCTAAAATAGCTCAAAAAAGAAAGAAAAATTAAATTTTCACTCACTTGAGTAACTACAGATACTTATCTCCAGAAGATCTAAGTAATAAAAGTATTAAGAGGAACCGAAAAGTCAAGTCTTTCTTTTTCTTCAAACAAATAAAGTTTTATAGTTGCGCCTGCCATCATGATATGGCTGATCAACTTCAGTTTGTCGCAGGAATGAGTGAGCGGACCAAATAGTTAGAATCATCAGAAATGAGTAACGCTAATTCATTTACATTCAATCTTAAATATTAAAAACGGAGCAATGAACATCTTTGTATGTATGCATGTATCTATGTCATCTCTACTCGTAGTGAACGACAGAAAACTGAGCATCGAACTAGGTATCGATAGATTCGTAAATTTCTTGGCTACATGTTTATCTATGCGACATAGCTGAGCTGTGTGACTTTCGGAGATATAAAATAAAAACGATTAAAAAGCTAACATATTTTCCTATCAGTTCTTTTTCAGAACACCTTTCCTCATAATATCCCTCACCAGTCTGGCAACGGGTTAAGTGGAAGTGACTAGCAGAGCGAAGGTTTTTCTTTTTGAAGGTGCGTTTGTGTTCATAATTTCTCGCTTTAAGTGGAAGTTATTGACTGATTCGAGTTGATGCTTTAGTTAAAGGTGCGCGGAACAGAATTAAATGATTCTAGAGCTGCGCCACGAAAAAAACCTAATATAGTATACACTACTCGACATTGAAAATGCAACACCAAGAAGGAGAGTGTTCAGAAATTTATGCAAATTTTAAAGTAAACGCACATTACTGAGTTATGTAAATGATGTGAAATGCGCAGCTCTCCGATGCACGTGAAGTAAGATATAAGGGAAGGAACTTGTAGAATGGGCAATATTCATATCGTTATTTCTGACTGGAGGAGAGAAGATAGAAGAAATTTTGAATACTTCCAATTGCAAAAATGTTTAAAATCAGATGCGGAGTTCAGACGTTGAAAGTTTGAAGCAAAAATAAAAATAAATCAGAAAAAAAAAAACTTTTTGTACGGGCCCTAGATCCCCTAACTCATATTTAGTGAAATATCCTCCATTGAAAAATAATTCCAACACGAAAAGCTTGAAATTAGTACGACCAATATTCACCGAGATATGAAAGTCAGCGTTTTGTGACTTACACCACTTTTCACTTGCCATCAATAACACTTTTTGGGGGAAAATTTAGAAGTTAACAAGTGTTTAAAATTATGTGTGTGCAAAGAGTGGTTTTTCGAATTGTTCGAGGTTTTTCAGTGTGGTTTTGCGTATCACGGCATAAGATTTGCGTTTATTGTTGAATAGCAATGAAAAATATAAATACTTTGCGTTTTTTACTTTGACAACTTGTCATTCTTCTGAAAGAGAGATAAGTTCCAATCTCCTCTTCTGTATGGTCCCTTAAAACTTTAAACTGGAATATCTCCTTGAATTTTAGTCACACAAATGTCAAGTTTTTCGTGTCAGTATAGTTTTTAATGGATATTTTTTTCACTGAATATAAGTTAGGAAACTTGGGGCCCGTATAAAAAGTTAATTTTTTTATTTTTTGACTCATTTTTTTTTTTTTCGCTTCAAACTTTCAATATCTTAACCCTGCATCTGATTTTGAACATTTTTGCAATTGGAAGTATGCATCTAGGACTAACGATTGCGAAAACAGAGGCCTTGCAGGTTAAAACGGAACACCCTGTATAGTATTATCTTATTAAAGCACACATTCACTTGAGTGAAGGTGCTAATTTTAAATAAGATTCGATTTCATACAATTTATTTTTTTGCAATCAACATTGCTTTGAACTGAGATTGGCAAGAATACCTTCACACTGGTAAATTCGGACCATGAGAAAAGCTGCCGAAAACAATTCCACCCTGCGGCTTTCAATTGAATCATTCCCAGAGATCCATTCGGTTTATTTTAGAAAACGAGACATTTCAGGGTCCTGCAACTGTGCATGCGGGCAACGGAGAGGATACCTGAAAAGGAGAGTGTCCCGTTCTGAACGGGACGTATGCAGGCCGGGATCTATAAATTTTGGGTCCCTGTAAAAAATTAGTAAGTTACTCTACCCGTCTACTGGATTGTTATGTCACTGAGAGCCGCAGGCCAATTAGTGGCGTGGACACCCCCGCATTGCGGAGTATGCGCGTACATGGGTAGATTCAGGCCTGGACGTATGGTCATCTCAAGAGTAGGGGCCTGCACAGGGAAGGGGGGGGGGGGGGGAGGGGGAGAAGGAATACCTGTTGGCCCGGGTCTGAGCCTGAAGGGGGCCCAATATTTTTGAAACTAGAGGCGAAATATAAGGGTGAACAATCTGGACGGGGACCCGGAAAAGTCATTTGTGACTGGCCCAAAAATGTCTGTGCACACGTCTGATCTCAAGTTTCCCACTCAGCAGAAAGAACTAATTTCTGCATGCGTAAACAGTATCAAAATTTGTATATAAAAACATCACCATGAATGAGCAAAAATCAATGAAATAATTGAAAATTAAATAAAAAAGTAAACTACTCTTACCTTCATTTATTCGACCATAAGTATTTACTATAAATATCCAAAGGAAATAAACTTTCAAAGCACATTTCAGACCCATTTTCCATAGATATCCATGAATTTGATAGTAACTGATGTCATCTTCGTAAACATTTTTTTTGTAGCGAAATAAAACGTCAAATAAATTCAACGCATTCACCTTGGAAAAACCCAATGAGATAAAAATGGCTTCCAGCAGCTTTCCTTCTGCACGTGCTTCTGTGATGACGCTCAAAACACATACAAAACGAATTAAGCGGAAATTCCTGTCTAAAAGAGCAATGTTTTGTGTTTGTATCATCACAGAACGCAAAGCTCATTTCCTGTCTTTGTTACACCTTCATTTATTTATTTATCTTTTGTTAGATTCGTAAATATTATAATGAGACTGTAGACGTTAAAAAATCAGGGGCAGACTCGGTCCCGCAAGAGAGCGCCAACCTTGGGTTTCCAAAAGGCGCAAATAAAAAAAAAAAAAAGTGCAAAATTTAAAAAAAAAAAAAAAGTTGCAAAAAGAAGGAAAAAAAAATTGCAGAAAAAGAAAGGAAGAAAAAGTTTTACGAGTTTAAAAAAAAAGAAGAAAAAGAAAAAAGAAACGAAGTTAAGTCGCACAGGTTTGTGAGCGCGAAAAGAAAAAAAAAGGAAGTTGAACCAAAAAACAAAAACAAACACAAAATGAAATAAATAAAAAAATACATTTTAAAAAATAAAATTAAAAAAAGTTGTTCAGATTTGAGGGTGCATCGGCCCGCGGGCCGATGAGCCGGCGGGGCAGTCCATTCCCGCTGGAAATTACAGTAATTTGAATGTTAACACAAGCAACTATGTAATAATTTCAAAAAAAAAAAAAAAAAAAAAAAAAAGATGTTTATGTCGGATCTTTGCCTAATTCGGCACAGAGGTCCTTTGATGGTTATAAATTCATGTGGGGGGAGGTGGAATTCTAAAGAAAATCCTAAGAGGTCTAAACTTAAATCTCATCAAAAACAACCCTGTTGTAAAAATTTCCCCGCCAAGAAAACCTTTAACTTTTCCGCAAAAAAAAAAAAAAAAAAAAGAAAAAAAAAAAAGAAAAAAGAAAGAAAACCTGCATCTTAAACCCAAAAACCCTCAGCCATAAAAAGTTATGATATCTAGTTTGCCCGCCAAGTATCTGCCAAACTATCATCCTCCCTCTTCTCCTTTTTAATCACAGCTACTTCCATTAGAACCTCCTCCCACCTTCAACTCCTCAGAAATATGGATAGATCTTTTAAATTGTTTATCTTATTTGGCAGGAAGCTTTTTGCTCACCAAGCAACCACTTCACTTTGAAAAGCTTCCCGCCAAACAAGATAAACAATTTAAACGATCTATCCATATTTCTGATTAGTACCTAGTTCTGATTTAATACCTAGTTTTGTTTAAAAGTTCATTTAAAAAACGAAATAACGCATGTTATCACCAAGCAAAAAAAAAAAAAAAAAAAAAAAAAAACTAAGCCATTAAATATTTTAAATTTGAATGTGTCAGAAGATCTATACAACTTTACTACTCGATGTCAAATTCCGGATATCCCGAATTTGCAATAGCGAATGCGCATGTTGCGCACGGACTAAGCTCATTAAAAGTCTTGCTTAAATTAATTGCAAAAAATTTTTCAGCTTAACAAATTACTGCAAAGCACGGATATCCACACGCATATTTCATATATTTTCAATTCATTATGTGTTGTGTGTGAAAAATCCATTAATTTAGAAAGTAAGCAAACCAATAAAAAAGTGCTATTTTTCGCTTTCTATTAAAAAGTTATATGTGCCGCATTCATATGCGTACAGTTTCATATAATTTGTCACGTAAAATATTGTAATAGTTTAACCCCAGTTTCGCGCTGACGTTTAAAATTTCTTCCCTCCATAAATATATCAAAACTGAAAAACAGGGGGGGGGGGGAATTCGTATCGGCGCAAAACTTGGGGGGGGGGGGAGGACAGCATTCTAATCTCATTCATTAATTTGTTGCCCTGCTTAAGTATAAACAAACAACATAGAATCTGGAAACAGAAAGCCCAATTAGCTTAAATCTGCGCGCTGCAGTCGCTGTGGCAAATTTGTGATATTCGCGATTTAACGTCTAGTTGCAACTGTTGGATATGTTTTAGTCTTGATTGAATTTCATTTCCTAAGACAACTTTGGAATAATTGTTAGATCTGTTCTAACACTTGCAATTGCAGTCCGAGATAAACAAACCCTATGAGCTGAGAGTAAGTACATAAGAATTTAGGGAAAATAAGTGATTTTCTCAAACTTCAATTACTCCGGCCCATGATGTCCCTGGATGTTGAATTTTTGTATATGCACTCAATGGTCCCCCAAGAATATGTATACAAAAAATCATTACAGTAGCCCCCCGGGGGGCTGTGATAGAACCCCGGGAAGGTACAATTTTGGGGGGTAAAAACGAGGGGGGAGAGGGGGAGGGGAGTCAAATGACACAAAAGGCACATCAGTGCGAAATTTCAGCTTGATTCCTTTTTTTTCGTCTGGGCCTTTCGTTTTGTTGCCCTGTCAAAGAAAGCAAAAACTTTTTTGAACAGCGATTTTATAACTTTAATACCTCCTCCCCCTGATGATCCAGGGGATTGTATTTTGGTTTACGGCGTCAGGGGCCACTAGAGATTGAGTGTACCAAAAAATCAACTCCGGGGGTCTTCATGGGGCTGAGATACAGAGGGGTGAAAAACCTAAAAAACCCCAATTCGTTCTGTCGTGTAATCTTGTTCTTGGTCGCTTTTACTTTCTTTAGTCTTTGGCGGTGGATTTGCTTCTGTTGGCTACTGACGTTTGGTTTCCTTGGCGGGGCGGGACGCTCCCGCGTCCCGTGATTTTGAGTCAGAAATCGTTCTTTGCTACACATTGACGGGAAACGTTGCTTTTTTTGTCTCTTATTTAAGCCTGATTGTTGAACATTTGTCATTTGATGCAAGTTTTATTTTCGATGTAGACCATGCAACGCCGGGCAGCTCAGCTAGTTTAACATAAAATATAGTAACGATGCACACAAGATCTTTCTTTAATTGTAAGAAAATTTCGCTTCCCATTTTCATTAGCTTTAAATGAAGCAGCGTGCTTTTAGGTACCATTTCATTTAACTGACTTTCAGATTTAATCAAAAATATGAATGCAAAATACAAAGGTTTTTAGACTGTAACTTTGTAGAAACTTTCACTTTCTGTGATGCAAGTCTATTCACGAAGAGTGGATAACGAAGCCGATAAAGATCCGCGCTTCGATTCTGAAAAATATCGCGTTGCCTGCCGAGGGTTCGCGTTAGCTCTAAGAACGTTTCTCGGTTGGAACTCGAGTTACATCCATTTCACGCATGTCAAATTGCGTTGCGGCGCGATTCACTGTGCTTTAAATTCATTACCTAGGTTTTGCCGCAGTGTATCCTACTTTCTTATTTTCTTTTTTTTTAAAGATTTTTTTTCAATTAAAAATCTTATATCAATTAAAAATCTTATATGTATATTATAATAGTGAAGGATCGAGTAACGCTCCTGACGTCATCAACGATGAAACTCGCGCCACGACATGATAATTTGATAGTATTTTTTTTTAATGTTTTACATGCGGGGAAATGCTTTGTTTTGACGAGGCTGAACTGGATCCGGTAACTTAATTGTTTTACTAGTAAGACTCAGAGAAACGAAAAAGAGATCAACAATGAACGCTATCTACTGAGTTTAGGGTTAAAATTTCAAACATCAAAATATCACCAAACAGGCAATTGCTTCGTTCAAATGTTGAAGCAATTTTCAGCTTGACCTTTTTCACCTTGAAGTCATACTTTGACGGGCGGTTTTCTAGTTCTATAAATAAATAGCAGAATAAACGTAGACTTTTTACCCTCCCCCCCCCCCCCCTCCGCCCTCCCGTGCAAAAAAAAAGGTAAATCAATTTTTTAAAAAATTAAAAAGAAAAATAATAAGAATGCGTTAATCCAGCGTTTCTTAAATTGTGTTCCGCGGAGATCTTTTAGTGGTTCCACAAGTGAAGCTTTTAATCAGTATTTTTCGAATGAACAACAGAATGAATAGCAGCAAGTACAGTAACAATAATAAAGTAATAAAGTAACTGCAACAGACTTTGTAAACATGAAAATTCATGTTTACAACATGTTTGTGACATGAAAATTCAACTTTCGTCCATATATCCCAATATTAAGTTCATCTTTGAGTAAGTTTTCGAAGTAACTTTTTGAAGGCATTAAATATAATTTGAAATAAAAATTTTGTTTTTATTGCAAATAAACAATTTTCAGAATGTAGCATTCAAACTACTCTACTGAAGAAAAACCAGAGGTTACTGAAAGAAAAAGGAAAATCATGTGTTCCACGAAAAGAGTAGACTTTAAATAGGGTTCCATCAACCAAAGAAATTAAGAAACACTGCGTTTATCCATAAAAATGTGCTCCCTTACTCCCTGTAACTCGGTCGTCGGAGCCGAACTGATATTGAGGTAAAAGGTCGGAGTGGAAAGGAAGGCTTTTAATCGAAGGTTTTAAAATTAAAAGGTCGGAGTCAGTTGTTTTCCTTTTGAGTCTGCAACTCTATCTGGGCTGTGGAATTAGAGAAGAAGTCGGTGTCGGACTGATTTTGGGCTAAACGAGTCGGAGTCGAAGGCTCTAAAATTCCAGGAGTTGGAGTCGGAGTGAGTCATTTTCCCTCCGACTCCGTAGTTCTGCCCTTTAACTACTTGTGAGAAAAATCACGCATTCCATCAAATCTTATAAAATGTGTTAGTAGTGCTGCATTTAACTTGGCACAAAATTGACGAAAATCTTCTTAAGTTCTGCATAGTTATCTAAAATTAAGAAATAAATGAATCATTAGTGCATATGCAAGGTTTTTTTTGCATACTTTGCCAAAATTCAAATTCTTCAAAAGTACAAAAAACATAAATAAAAAAGCCATTCGTGTTTTAAGTCAAATGTGAAAACTTTTATTTGCATGAATAAAAATTTTTTAGTGCATATTTTGATAATTTTCTTGTTCATATAATCCGTGCTCCAGCTATTCGTTTTAGTTTTATGTTCATTCATCATTTCGCTAATTGTTAACAATTATAAGGATTTAAGGGTCCCTTTTCAAACATGGGCCATTGCTGAATGATGCCATACAAAACATCCCCAGGAGATTTCGTGCAGGTGGCATCACGCGCACCATGTAGCTTACGGTCCATTGCAATGTAACCCTGAAAAAAAAAAAAAAAAGGGATTTACGTATGTATAAATAAATACACTTGTAATCGCACTTCCAAATTTGGCAATGTGTAAAATAGTTATAAATTATTTGCATAAACATCTGGGCAATTCCACGGCAACAAGCGTATCAACTGTTGCACAAAACACACACACACACACCCACCCACAATATATATATATATATATATATATATATATATATATATATATATATATATATATATATATATATATACTAGCTTTTTAACCGCGGCTTCGCTCACGTTGATGTAGTTTTTTTCAATCAGTTCAAGTTAACGGTCAACACAGGCAGAGGTCAAATAGTTAATAAAAAATGGTTTGTCTCCAGTTCCGCTGACATTTCAGATTGCCTGCCCCTTTAAATGTATCAAAAGGTATGATTAAAACAGAAAATCAGGGGGAATGGGAATAAATAAAATGTCGGCGGAACTGGAAAGACACCCAAAAATCACACAAAACAAATCACGAAAACGTTCAGGAGTTCTAACGAAGTTATTTTGGGTAATTCTCAAAAAATCCAATTCGAGTGAGATCAACTATTCTTAAGGGGGTCCGGGACACACATTTTGAAAATTTTTTTATTATGTACTTTAGAGTTTTGAAATTTTTTGAACTGATTCATCATTTATTTAATAAACAAAATCATAACATAAATATGAAAAAAAAATTATTTTTTTCTTTAAATTTAATTAGTTTTTTTCAAAAAAAATGGGGTTGCTTTAAATTGCTATAACTCAAAATATTGTTGGTCAATTTTCAATTTTTTTTCAAAAAAGTATGCACATATATCTAAGCTTTAATTTTTATTCGGCGATTTTAAAAATATTGATTCAATAAAAAAATAAAAAATATTTGAAGAAAAATTTCGAAAAATTCGAAGATACTTTTTTTTAAAAAAAATCATAATTTTTGAAGTAAACGTTTTTTTTCAAATTCGCCGAATAAAAGTTAAAGTAAATTGCTTGAAAAAGATATGCTCCAAGTTTCATTACTTTATCTCTATCGGTTCCTGACTTATAAGAGTTTGAATGCAAGAAATCGGGAAAAATTGCATCATGGAGAAAAACGCGTTTAAAGTTTTAAACTTATGTACACATTCGTTAGATGCATGCAACAAAAATAACTATAACTTTCGTTATATTTAAGGTAGAAACAAGATTCAAACGTCCTCTTAAGCAGAAAAAAAACGGAGCAATTTTTCAAATTATAAAAAAAAATTTGCAAAATTTGAGGATTTTGTGTCCCGGACCCCCTTAAATTAAGTGATTCAGTTTCCTTATAATCTCGATCTCCGTCAAATAGTATCCAGCGCTACATCGGCTATCGAAGCTATACATTATACTAAATTATTGTATAATGTATAGCTTCTTACCGGAGATATCGTCCCAAAATAGGGTCAAGAATCATTACAAATCCTAATTCTAATTATGTCCCTTTAGAGTGAGAACATCAAACCTTTAAAATCTCCGTTAGAAGGAAATCAACTGTTTCTAAATAACGTAAACGATCCTAATTACAATACCAAAAAGTTCAGAGTGAAAGTACCATTAAAATCAGAGTAAGGACAACAGTTTTTTTTTTTTTTCAAATTCCCATTTAAATGAGGACAATAGCACAAAAACTTCTCATTTCGCAAAGAGAAAAATTCCCAAAAGTCTCTATTAGAGTAGTCTTTATCAGCGTTTTCAAATAACATTTCCCTCTGATGGTCTCAGTCATGATTATCTAAAAAAATCTTAATCAGTACAGGTGCGATAGGATAAAAAAACAAAAACAAAATAAAAGAAAAAAAAAGAACAATATTCTTCATTGTCCCCATTAAAATAGGGACATTAATTCCACAAAATCCTAATTAGCATCATTAACACTTAAAAATACAGCAAACAAAAAAGAAAAAAGAAAATGAAAAATTTCATAAAAATTTTAAATAATTCGCCAATGCACTAACGTAGTCGCCTAGTAAATTGGAGATAAAAAAATGAATTTGGTGTATTAATTTACATTTTAATAGCAGTTTCAATGCTATTTAAGAAAGAGTGTTGTTTCACTAATTTGGAGGATTAATTTTAACTTCAATACCTCATAGTACTTAATGACCTTTTTACCAAAATTAATTTGGCGGAATTTTTACATTTTAATGCAACTTTTGTAATGGCTGTAGGGCCAAAATTTTTGAACACTCGTCCCGAATACGTTATCATAACTCTTTATATCAATTAAGTTTTTAAAATCTCATTGTGTTTATTTTATATTTTTGCAATTAAAAGCAGCGTTAAAATGTAAAATAATAAATCCAAATCCATTATTAATCGCCAAAGGACCACAGTACCATACATTCGCCAGAGACTTGCCAAGTTTATGAAACTGCGTAAAATGTTTGGTTAATCTGTATTCATAAGATATGATTTTTAATTCCGAACAGAAGATGCTATAAAGAAAAAGTTTGCATGTATTTGGCCGTTCCTGGCGAAAAATAAATCTTTGTTTGACGGTAACTGGAGTAGAGGGGCCGACTCTATTTCATAACTTTATTTAGTTACCAGATAATTGTACGTAGCAAAAATACCCAGCGTTGCCTGGATCTGTAATAATTATAAGAAACAATCGCTACTTTTATTCGTTTTCTGCTGTAACTGAAATAACTCATAACACACCGCTTTGACGTGATTAAAAATAGAGCTCCTTCCTAACCCATAGAAGTAAAATGGCAATAAGTATGAAGAACAAAATAGTACTCTTTTAGAAACGAAAAAAACGATGCTTAAACATATACAAATTTGAGGAATTTCCAAAATATGAAATTAAACTTCACTTGTTTAAAAAAATTTATTTTATTTATTTATTTTTTTCGAACATAGTCTAAAATTTTCTGTACATTGCTATTGCAGTACAAACTTTTAAAAAACGTAGCCGCCCGTAATCCCTTACTGCAATTTAAAATGTTATTAAATTTGCATTAATCGTATTGGGATACCTTAAATGAGACTCCCCCTCCCACCTTTGTAAAACTATGTGTTAACTAATTTTCATCGAAGAGATAGTGTCGCCAAATACTCAGATACTTCTGGTGATTATAAAATGTTGCTACCCGAAATGTTTCCAATAAATAGTAAAAATTTGGCAGCTGTTTGAAATTTTGCGCAAAAACAAATTAATGGAAGTTTTTGTGCTGTTTATGGAATTTCTTGATTTAGTTGGCGAATAATTTTACATGTTAACAAATTTAAAGAAAGAAATATTAAAGAAATGGCGATATTTGGTTACATGGTGAAAACCGAGAAACAGTATTGCGTTCTCTTAAGCTACACAAACAGCGGCAGTTGTAAAAATTGCCAAATGCCTTAGCTATTGAAATGATTCCACAAAAAAAGTTTGGCTAGATTCCTACTGATCGATTAAATACCCAGTCAACACAAATAAATAAAAAAACGCATTAACTGCCTCAAAGTTGCATTAAAGTGGAAAATAATCAACCAAATCCATGTATTATTTGCCAATCTTGTGCAAAAATCTTGCTTAATGATTTGACTTGAGGAAAGCCTTGAATAGTCACAAAAAGCAAAGATAACCAATAATATAACAATAAACGTTATCGACAGGGAGTTGAGATGATACACTAAATATGGTATTGAGTTAAGGAAAGCCTACGAACATGGAACTAAAAAGCTCGTAACTCGCTTTTATTCTACTTAGAAATTTCAAACAGGTGCCATCTTCAGCAGAAAAATCAGAGCTTTCGATGGACATATAATGTTAATATGTGCAAGTATTTTTTCATCCCAATATTAGAGAATTTATACGAAAATTGTGTTTTATTGCCCCCTAAGAGGGTTTTGCCCCCCATAACGGGACGAAAACTACCCTATGTGTTATTCTGATGCATAAGCTATATTATTGTAAAGTTTCATCAAAATCCGTTCAGTAGTTTTTTGCGTGAAAGAGTAACAAACATCCATACATCCATAGCAGTTAAACGAAAAAGTATTTTTAAACAAAAAATTTGTAACTCGACATTTTTTTTATTTTGCCGGAATTGTGCTCAATAAAGCACTTTAACTATAATTTAATCAAATCTTGAGTTTTGCACAAAGGAAAGATATCTCAGAAAAAAGGGAGGGTCTATTTAATTAACTTTTTTAATTTAAACTCGTGTTTCTTCATGGACCTATCTGTTGTGTGCGTATGAAAACAGACAATTCCATTTAGATAGGTTTATCAATTGTTGCACAAAACACACTACAAAGAGTTTTAAAAATATTAGATTCTAGTTTCATTGCACGAACATCATGCAGACTCTACTTCTATGTAATAAATTTTTAAACTTTGAAGATTTCCGTAAACAATATTTCAATTTTTTTTCCTCAGTAACGGACGTATCTCAGATGGTACGTCCGTTATTGAACAAAACAAATATTATTTAAATAACTAGTTGCGTGCTCGGCGTTGCACGGGCTACTTAAAAATGAAAGAGATGTCCAATTGATGTTTTTGTATTACTCTGACATCAGTTTCTAAAGCGCTAAGGAGTAAATAAATACGCGTAATGCAAGGTTTGCAAAACACCAGTAGAGCATATTTTTGGCAAAAATCTCTTTAAACGTTAATCATAGTTATCAATGACACAAGTTATGAGTATTTTCAATTAGTACAAAAGATGAAAATATATGCAATATCAACTATATCTGTGCTCACGTTAAAATGAATTACATCTGATAGCCTATATCTGAAATATTTATGTACAAATACAATCAGCTTTTTACATAAAATGACACACACTTTTTGGTTGATTACGTGAAACTAAAGCACCAAGACTAAATAAGTACCAATAAGCATTAATTTAATACCAAGTCATCAGATTCCAATTTAGCTTTAGTTAAAATCCTTAAAAACAGTCTTTTTTGTTCAACTCTGTTTCACTTAAAGAAATCCAAACAATCGTAATTTAACATATTCTTTCAACGATACAAACTGTGTTCCAAAAATAGAAACAGGAAGGAAAAAGAGAGTTATTACAATTCAAAAACTCACCCATGTGACGGGAAAAAGTCCAACAAAAATAATCATAATTAGTCGTACATCCTAAATGTACCAAAATATGAAGACAGCTAAAGATAAACTTCCACTACAATCAATAAACATAGCTAAAGAAAACAACTTTCATATGCTGAAAAGAGTTAAGAACGTTGAATGTAAAAAATAAAAAAAGGACAGACGATAAAATAAAGGCTATGTCCGTATAGAGCAAATAATTTTAAAACTAATTTCAAGTGAAATTCTAGATGGAAACGTTGTTTTAAGATTTGGACAACAGCCAAAAAAAATCCCTTTTAAAACAATTATTAGAATTTTACTTGCTCACCCCATATGCAAAATGACAAGAGGAAAGAAATAAAAATTTCTGAATAACGTTATGTTAATTAACGTTTTAATTAATATCTCCGCTAATTAAAGTTGCACAATTACGAGATTGGTTCTATTGTTATTTCTTTGGAAAATTTCGAATTGATCGGTATCTCGTTTGACTCTCGGTTCGCAGCGGTTCTCGAGAAGATCGATCTTCAGACAGACAGACAGACAGACGGACGGACGCGAACAGATTTTAATATTGTAGTGGATAGTGGATGTTACTGGAGGCTTTCAAAATTTAATTGCATTACACAGAAGTAGAGGGTATGTTCTTCATAAAGTCCATGCAAGAAACAAGAATCTAGTATTTTTGAACTCTTTGTAGGGTGTTTTGTGCAACAATTGATAAATCTATCAAAATGGAACTGTCTATCATCTTATGCAAAAACAGATAAAGCCTACAAAAGTGCTTGAAGTTCTCTGTCACTAGAAATACGTGTTTTAAATGTAAATAGTTAATTAAGCAGTTTTTCTAAGATATATCTCTTTCGGCAAGACTCGAGACTTGATTAAATTATAGTTTGTTTTTTTTTTATTTTGTTAACCACAATTCAGATAAAATGTAAAATATGCCAATTGTTAAATTTTTGACTTAAAAATACATTTTGGTTTAATTACAATTGCGTTTTAGATCGATACCCAACAACAGCAGATATATCCAAAACAATATGAAACTAAGACATAGTTGAGCAAACCAATTATCTAGTAATTTTCCTATTATATGTGATAAAGGTTAACTGCGAAATTGTGTATCTGTCGCTGTATTATTAGCATTAAAATTCTTAACTTAATTGATTTTTTTTGACCGGTTTTTTACAGGTAACTTTCTTGTCCCTTTAAAGCAGGGCTGTTGAGTCAGAGTCGAACTGATTTTGGGGTAAAGAAGTCGCAGTTGGAATGGACGGTCAAATGTTTTGAAATTCCAAGAGTCGGAATCGGAGTCGCCCTCCGAGTTTTTAACACTGCCGGGGCGGCAGAGCAAGAGTCAGAGTTGGGGAGTCAGAGTCGTTGAGTCAGACTGATTTTAGGGTAAAGGAATCGAAGTCGAAATTTCTGAAATATCCGGACTCGGAGCCAGAGTCGGTCACTACCCCCTCCCCTTCCAGAGCCGCAGAGAGCCAAGGCGGGCCCCTTGTCAATTATGTCACCGCCCCCCCCCCCTCCCAAAAAAACAAAAAAAAAAGAAGAAAAAGGAAAGAAAAGGGGGGAAAAGAAAAAAGGGGGAAAGAAAAGAAAAAGAGGAAACAAGGAAAAAGGTGGAGGGGGAGACGAAAGAAAATCAAAATTGCTTACTAGAAAACAATTAACTCTACTTTAAGTGCCATAATAGTCAATATCAAAAGAGTAAATTTTACTTAATCTTTACGTTTTCTCTTATTTAGAGTCCCCTCCTTTTTCTTTCTTCTTTTTTTTCTTTCTTTAGCATCAGTGTCACCCCCCCCCCCCACCCAAAGGCACTGGCCTCTAGTTTCCGACTAGGCTGACATGACCTCTCGTCGTGCCTTCTCCTCTCCTACTCAGCAGCCCTGCTTACAAACTCCATTTTAAGAAGAGAAAATTTGAGGGTACCTTTACTAGAAATGTTTCGGTCTCTGAAAAAATTGAATTTGAGAGATAGAATTTTTACAGGATGAGAGACTTTTTCTTTCCTATCCTATAATCTTATTTTATTTATTTTACATATTTTATATTTTTGACTGTTGAATTTTTTTTATTTTCTCCCTGCTTTAAGTGCTTATCCTTTCATGGGTAAAGAGGTGAAATCTGTTATTTTGTTCCAAGTTTTAATTGCTAATTTTAGTTTTTAATATTGAATGCTGAACTTTAAACGGCAAAACATGTGGATAATGAATTACATTACTTATAAAAAAAAACTCCTGTATTGTTTTTTTTTTCTTTTTAAAGATCTCTCCAGCAACCAATATCAGGAAATGGGTAGCACATGCACCCATCCACCTGCACACACAAAATGGTTTTCTCTTATAGGTGCATGACATTTCGATTTCTAATAAGGGATTTCATATTCCCACATCGCATCAACAGCAGCCTAAAATAGTCAATGAAAATGCCTGAAAATCGAAGGTCTTTGGGGTGTGTCACAAAAACTTAACCCCAGCCTTAGAACAAGTTGAGGAATTCTTTTCATGACAGGGCTCTTTGTGCCGCGAGCATGAACAATCATATAGCTAAAATATCAAAAGGCAAATTCTGTGACAATCATAGCCAATGTCAAACATATTTTGCTACCTTTACATGTAGCGCTGCACGCAGGATAATAAAGTATATGCTTACAAAAGCAATTAAAAGTTTTCTTTTTCTTTATCATTTTCCACAATGCTCAATTTTTGCTTAAATAATAAAGCGTGAAAATGTGCTTGACTTAATTTTTGAGGCTTATTTTCGATTTTCAATGCGTGAAATACGCTTCTATGGGAGTTAAAAACATCCAAAAGCATCCAAAACAAGATTTAGTAATATATGCATAAATAACTGCATGTATATTGTGTGTGTGTGTTTTGTGTTGGTATATGAATGTTTCTCAGACAATTCCACAATTTAGGTCAGATATTTGCCAGATTTAGCACTGAGGTCCCTTGATACTCAGGATTTCACAGAGAAGGGTTTTTGTTCCCCTCTGAAGGGCGAAAACCTTGATAGGGCATTCTTCCTTTTCAAATCTACAGTTAGAATTTGATTGTTGCCAAATTTGGCATGAAGGTACCTTGATACTCAGGAATTCACATTGGGGGTTTCGCCAGTAAATCCGTGAAACGGAATGCTTATTTAAACTGACAACGATGACTAGATAACATTTCCGGGCTTATTGGCCGTGGTCTAATTGGAGTAGAAATTCCAGACGTTTCGGCTTGCTTTGCTGCAGCCATCATCAGTGACTTGAGTTTGGTGAGACTTGAGTTTGGTCTTACCAAACTCAAACCACTGATGATGGTTGCAGCAAAGCAAGCCGAAACGTCTGGAATTTTCTACTCCAATTAGACCACGGCCAATAAGCCCGGAAATGTTATCTCCCCATATTGACGCCGGTCGTGAAAGACTTAAAAAGTATTTAACGATGACTAGATTTTTGGAATTAAAAATAATTTAAAGAGGTCCAAATTAAAATTTCGGGTACTAAAGTTGCTATTTTGTACCCGTTGGCGGAAGATTATACACTATTTCTTTTTTTCTCTCACCATGGGCCCACTAGACGGCGCTGACACTTTCGCGCCTTGACAATTTATGACTTTTCTGTGTTAAACCGATGCAACTACAATCTGCTCCGTGCATCCACCAATCAATGACAAGTTTCAAAGTTGGTTTATTTTTGATTGTACGTCGCCCATTTTGACCGCAAGAGGCGCTGAGCGGAACCCTTGCATTAACCGATCAATGATGGCAACGTAGGCAACGTGATGAAAAAAAGGGGTTACCTGTAGCGCCCTCTTTGTTGCTACGAGTTTCAGCGATTTGCCACGGTCTGTAAGCGTAAGCGAAATTTAGTTGGGCCATGCTATAGCCATGCTCTCACATAAGCCTGATTGTTGAACATGCGTCACTTGACGTAACTTTTTATTTTCGACAGATGTGCCGAAAAAACTTGTGAAGTATAAATTGGATGATCGTAAAATAGAAATTTAGGTCGAAATCTATTTTTTTTTTTTTTTTGTGATTACAATTCCTTATTCGTAGAAAGGAAGTAAAGTGAAATGAATCAATGATCCTTTAAATCCCTGACAGTCTTATCAATACATTTCTGTTTGACTTTTTTTTTTGCCATCGGCCAAAGGCATCGGCCATCGGCCATCGGCAATCGGCCATTTGGAGGAAAACAATCGGCCATTGGCCCTCTTTGAACAATCGGCCAACAATCGGCATCGGCCCATCGGCCAAAAATTGCCATCGATCGAGCCCTAAAAAACAATACATATATTGCAGAAAAATATTGTTCACAAAAGCTCTTCTTGCAAACTTAACAAATATTTATTAAGTTTGCAAGTAGAGCTTTTATTCAGCAGAAGTATGTTGTTATCGTATATGAAATGAAAAAAAAAAAAAAACAATAAAGTGGCTAAAGCTGCGATAAATAAATCACAGTTCACTGATAATTTTTTTGGAACAGAGAAATTTTCCTTGTTTCTATTTTCTGTTCTATGATGGAAATGCTAACATCCCGTTACATGGATGCATATATTAATTTACTTGAATGCCAGCTTGCCAAATTTAAAGCAGAAACACTTCAAAACACGTGCATCAAATTTTTCCTTTCCCCCTGCTCGATGCATTTCTTGAATCATCTTAACTAGCCGCTTGCCAACTTTCCAGTGTTAACGTGATCGGACAACACTTTTCAAATTTTGTTTCGCTCTAAATCCTATTGTATTTTTCAAGTTATACCCTGATCATCTTGAGCTTTCATTTCTAGTTTGTGCTGTTCAAACCTATTCATAAATAATCCTCCTTTTGCAGTACAAACAAAATTTAAATTTCTTTTTCATTTTTTTAATTGGGAAGTCATGACACCGAATACCATAAGAAAAAATTTAAGAGCACAGTAAACAATAAAATTTTTACCTTAGTAATGCCGCAAATCATTAATTTTCGAACAGCTAGCAGCATTTTTTCGTTTGGTTTTTTACTCATGTAATTTCCGATGAATGCAATTCCATGCGACTTGGAATTCCATCCAGGAATATGAATTCCTTGGTTCGTCCAACCAGTGCCTTCATAAATCCTGCCATCCCCTCCGACAACAAAATTATATCCAATATCCATAAATCCTAAAAAGAAGAAGAAAAAAAAAACATGCGTTGATTTGAATAATTTAAAAAATATAATTAAAAAGAATTGATTGTTATGAATTTTACAGAATGAAACAATTTTACTTGTTGTGTTTGGCATCTAATATTGATTTCTTGCTCCTACTCGAATTTTTCAATTATTCTATAGAATGCACGACTTGCTTATGTGATGGGCATGATCGAGACAAATAGCGTGAAAATGCTCGAGAAGTTCACTCGAATCTGAAATCTCTCAGGTTATTCGATTGAATCACTCGAGATGTTCATTCTATTTTTTATTATTCGATTATGAAATCACTTAAAAGATTACTAATTGCTGATCATTCTGTTATCACAAGCAGTTGCTATCCGATCACTCGAGTATGCAAACCTCTCGATATATCCGTAACTATTGTCCGTTTTTCACCAGAAGGCCTTTGACTAATACCTCGTCACGTGGTATTCTACGATTCTATTTCGCTGCTTTCGTCAGAAGGTATATTCGGATCATAGCATTTTGTTGTAAAAGCAGTAGTTTTTAAAATGTAAGAATAACTAAAATGACAACAGACCAGTGAAGCAAGTGATGTAAAGGACACAAAGACTTTTTTGCCCATTAAAATGCACGCCCAATTTAAGGTGTTCCGGTTGTCTCATTTAGAAGCGCGTAGATTGCTTACCGATCACCCCGCGCGTAAAATGGAACTGTGCGTTCGAGGAGGCGGGGCGAAGTGCCTTCTCGTGAAAAGCAGACAATACTTCACTGTGACTGTGAAGCATTCTTTTTCAGTCTTCAGTGCCTCACAATCTAGTGCAAAAACTTTCAGCATTGACGAATCAATATCAAACATCGCTTGAAACTATTCAAGCGAGCTCGATATATTGCAGTTAAGATGAAGCAAACGAAATTTTTGCTTGCGAACAATATGCTTACAGTAATACCTTGTTTGTCCATGTGAAATGTCTGCATACTTCGCATCATGGAGGAACAGCTTTGTAAGCTTTGACATTCAGGAGTCACTGTATGAGCGACGAACTCGTGTTTCACTGGAGTAGTCAGCCGTAATGTTTTCTTCGCTGGCCTTGCTTTCCATTCTTTGCGAGAAACCAGGGTGAAATCATTGCCTACGAAGTTAATTAAATACCACATATTTTATAATTATGCTATTCATGTAAATAATACCGTCATGGTTTGCTGTGATGTTTAACCTTTAAGAACATGGACGGCGTACTGAGTACACCACTCAGCAAGAAATCAGCTAGGAATTTTAGAATAGTCTCTTGACCAACACCTGGCCCTTATTTACCCTTTTTCCAAGGTCCTTTAAGTGACGTACTTGTGTTTAAAGCCGAAAGTTGCCTTTTTGTCTTGTTCTTTTTGATTATTTTTTTTTATAGAAACCACACGTGAATGTCCCAATTTTGTATGCAAAAAGCATATAAAAATAACAAAATACAATTGTGAGAGCTGCAATATTTGTTCAACAAATGCCAACGAGTTGTCTAAAATATCAACTATGACTAAAATATCATTTATATGTACAAATTTTTTTTTTTTTTTTTTAATATTTTATATTCGTGAAAATTGCAAATTAAACCTTATCATCATTTTGTACTATATTGTGATCGCATTCCTTTTAATTGTGTTCGTCTATTCGTTCAATTCATCTTTGCTCCTTCTATAACATTACTAGACATTGTATTCAATAGGAAAGTCTTTAAAAATTAATAGTTAAGCTTTAAAAAATGCTGGCGTACGGAGTACGCCACCCGTGTTCTTATGTTACTTCAAACCGTCCGTGTTCATAAAGGTTAACAAGACACGAATTAATAGCGTATTTTGTTTTCTATTTCAATCCTTATTTTTTCATTTGGAGAAACGGCAAGGAAAGTACTCTTGTAAAAAAATGAAACTAATTTTATATCAGAGGGTGTTTTAAGCTAAAATTTCTTTCGTGATTACTCTCTTAATTTGGCGCAAAAGTGTAGCGTCCAAAAATGAAGCCAGCTTGTCGATATCTCACCAGTTTCTCGCCAAGCCCATAGAATTCCAAGTTAAAACTTTGGTTAAGTAGAAAAAAAAAACAAAATACAAGTAAAACTTCAAAACGTTAAGTAGTTTTGAGTGAAAATTAATGAGTAAACACAACAAATTTAAATTACTTCATATTAAACATATAAAAATACATCCAGTTACTGATTTGTGATAATTCAAGCAAGCAGTCGGTAGTATCCAATATTTGAAATTGATCGATTATAAAACATTTCGAGCAATCGACCTGATAGCAATTCTTGTTCTGAATGAATCTCAGAGTGAAGATGGGTAGAGAGGGTATGTGGCAACGCCAGCACGAAAGTGGTTTTCACCACGTGACAATCATGTAACGCGGAGTAGCGTAGCATGTGTTTCTACGAGGGAGAGTTGTTGTGTTAAAACAAAATGGTCTCTTATTGTTCTTCATTTGGATGTAAGGAAAAATTGGTCAAGGGAGGACCATTAACATTCTATTAGTAAGTTTTTACTTTAATATTATCTCAGTTATTTATGAATTTATTGGTTTTATAGCTAAAAATAGAGTTAGAAAGCTCGAATGTTAGAATTTATGAATGCTTTCTGATAAATTTATATGCATTTATTGCAATTTTTTGAAATTTTTAAAAACTAATTTGGAACAAGTGGAAAATTTATTTTCCCATTTGCCGTTCCTGGATTATGCCTGTAGCAGACTGTGTTTATACGTTGAAGGCCATTCATCAATTACGTGAGGATGATTTTGGCAATTTTTGTCCTCCCTCTCCCCTCTACCCCCATGTAAGGGTACGTTAGATTTTTCCAACCCCTCCCCCTATTCTTATGTATGATTCCACTTCCATTTTCAAAACAAAAAATGTTGTTAGAAAAGGATCAGTTACACTGAAACTTCCTGTTTGGCGTTCATCAAAGATTTTTGTTTTTCAACTATAGTATAGGATGCGATATTAATTATAAATAAAACATACCATACATAGTGCAATTCTATTATTATATTTTACACTATTCATTTTTTATGAAACAAGTAAAAAAAAGCTGATCCTAATACGTGTTTTCCTTCCAGACGCAAATGAAATATTATCCCTGCAAAAAATTTGACCGCTCGATTTCTAATATAAAATATCGACTTGGAAAATATTACGTATGAATGGGTTTGCGCTACCCCTCCCCTGAAGTAAGGGTATGTAGAGATTTTTCTAATCCTCCCTTACATAACTAATGAATGGCCCCTTGCAAGTAATCTTTAAAAGATTTCAAGAAGCGGAAAGATTAAAATTTGCAACCTATCGCATGCAAACACTCGCCAATAAATTTAGGGCGCCAAGGAGAAGAAGTTTAATACTCCCCATGTGACCCGTGCTCGCGGCAGCTTCCTCCCGATTTCACCAGGGCTGCGGAGTCGGAAGAGAAATGGCCGACTCCAACTCCGACTCCGACTCCTGGATTTTGAAACGTCCGACTCCGGCTTAACTACTTATTTACGTATTTTGTTTTTCAAATCCTCACCCTCATGGGAATGGGGGAAAAAACACTAAGGAGAGATTGAAATATTAGTTCCTTTTTACGAAATTTTCGCGTTGTATTTTACTATAAACTTAAGATGCATAAAAAGTTAGAAATTGAATTTGAAAATCAAATTATCCAATAGTTGCGATTAAAGTGAAATTACTTAAAAATCCCATTTATTTTTTATTTTATTTTATTTATTTATTTATTTTTTTGACCAGGAAAGGATTAATATGTTCCCCTTTAGTTTTCAACAAATACATGTTGATCAAATCCGGTGCTTTCAATTTTTGAAAGCTGTAACTTGAGAGAAAAAAAAAACTTTTTTTTCAAAGTCAAAAAACTTTCTTTAGAGGGGGTGGCCCCCTCCCCGTCCTGTGTGACACCCATCTTGTGTTGAACACCTCAACTTAACTTCAGAGTTTATAAAAATTGATATACTTTAATTCTGAAAAATTTCCCGAATAATAAATCTTAAATTTCATCTTAAAAATTTCAACAAAAATATTGCACTATACTGTGGGGAGAGGTCGGGTACATGTACGTCTGGAGCAAATTTCACTGAAAATGCGGCGGTATACAGCTTTGTCCAAATAGCTTTTATTATACCTACATTTCTTGACTCAAATTTTAATTTTAGTTTTATTGGCAGCTCTAGAATTAACCTTAATAAGAAGATTTTTGGATTAACTACAATTATTGAGTGTTGTAACCAATGAAATCATGTACTGATTTTATTTTGAACTTTTTAGTGAGAACCAAGCTTTCTTAGATAAAGTCTTTAGATTTAATATATATATATATATATATATATATATATATATATATATATATATATATATATATATATATATATATATATATATATATATATATATATATATATATATGATCTTTTGGATTTGCGCTTTCGGGTCAAGCAAACACTTATTTGAATTTACCAAGCACCCTCAGAAGTTTCCCAACTTGCTCAAGCGATTCATACATTCCTTTTAATATTTTATAACTGAGATCGAGGTAAAAAAAATATATTATTATTTTTATTTGAAAGTGATTACTTAGACAATGTTAAGCAACAAATCCGTTTGCCATAGGCGGATTTAGGACTGAGTTCCTGGGGGGGGGGGGCAGGATGTTTTTTTTTTAATGCAACATTTTTATTGGCTCCCACTCCTATGTTTTTGTCTGTTTCCTGTGATGCACAAGTCCATGCTTTACTTAGTGTGTCGTTTTCATGCTGTCCTTTTTGAATTGACTTTAAGAAAGGGAGCTGGTATCAAGAGAGTGACGCAGGGCTCCCTTTTAAGTGGGAAATACATTATCTCCAATTTTAGGTGACCGGGGGTCCTCCGAAGGAAATTTTGTAAAATGGATATAAAATTCTGCATTTTGAAGCCTTATAAAGGTTAATTGGATCGACATAGAAATTGATAACTAGATTATACAGTTGTACAGTATTGTTCAAACTTTGTAAGAAACAGCCATTTTAAGTTTGAAAGAAGAAATAAATTAGTTTTCTCATTGCAACAACCTTTTTTTAATTATAAGTAGTGCAGAAAACGAAAAGGAATAGAGGTAGTGTATCATTTTTTTCCCTGGCTAAACAGATTAACAATATGCAGCAGAAGTAATTGGAGCCTGCTTTGCGTAGGATTTTCAAAGACTTATCTAATTATTTTCAAGGACTCTAGAATAAATAAAATTATTTAACGCACTTCATTTGTACTTCCCAGTCTCTGGTATTTTAGTACTTGATTGTAAATTTTTGCAGTCCTGTTCTAACTTTGGAAGAAATAGCTATTTTAACTTTAAAAGAAAAAAGAAACCATAGATTTCTCATGACAGCAACTTTTCTTCAGTTACAAGTGGGGCAGAAAACGAAAAGAAATAGAAGCAGTGTATTTTTTTTCCGTGCTAAACAGATAAACAATATGCAGAAGAAGTAAGATAAAAGCAATCAATGCAAAAGAATTTCCAAAATACTGCATTCAGGATTGAATAAATAGCAGGTTATGAAACATGTGAGTTTCATAACCTGCTAAACTTAGGGCAGTTTAGCAGTTGCCTAAACTGCCCTAAGTTTAGGGGCAACTAAACTTAGGCCCCTAAACTTAGGGGCCTAAGTTTAGGGGCCTAAACTTAGGCCCCTAAACTTAGAAACAAGCTGTTGCTTAGGGACATAAGCAACAGCTTGTTCATCTTATAGGCAAATTCGACCCTATTTGTAATTCACTCCTACCTGTAAATTTTGCTTGATTTTTTGTAGTTTTTACGGAAATTCGTCAGTCTTTACGGTTAAAGGATTTTTACGATTTTACCGATCTTTGTTAGGTTTTTATAGACTTTTATGAAATTTCAGCAAATTTTTCCGAAACTTTTGATGACTCAGTTATTTAGATTTCAATAATGACAAGGACTGACTCACTTATACTTAGATGATTATGATTTACCTTACTTTTTAAACAGTATTTATAAAGTAAGTAAAGTTGTACTCTCCCTCTAAGTAAAAAGATTCATTTAATCAGAACTCTCAGATAACTGAAATTTATTCAGTTTGCGATAGTATTTATACTCTCTCTCTCTCTCAAAAAAGAGAGAGAAAGAGAAGGAAAAAAATCTTATGTTTTTAAGAATTTCTCAAAAGGCCAATTAATATACAAAGAACATAAATATTATGCACAAATAAATACTTGAAATGTGGACACAAATCATAACGAGTAGATCGTTCTGTTAGCGCGAATGGGGAGGGGGGCGATTTTCCCCTTTGTTTTAGGTTCTAATTTGTTAAAATAATCGTCAATTATTATAAGTGTTGCAGCTTAATGTATAGCTCGTTTAGCCTATATTTTCATTCATATACTTGCCCAAATGGCTTTCAGTCCAAAATAGTGAATCAAGATATATTTTCAGCACCCCAGTGACAGTTGTACAATTTGTATTTAATGTTCGTTCCCCCCCCCCCCCCCCCCTTTTCTTTTCTCCCATCAGAAAAGGACATTTGCTTTTCTCTTCATTTTCATTAAACTATTCAAAAAAGAAAAAGTCATGTTTTTTTTTGCTTTAAGATTTTGGGAGATGTGTTATTACTACATAAAGTCCTCCCAAAACTGGAGGGCATTGCCCCCTATGCCCCCCCTATAAATCCACCCATGCCCTTCTAAACTATTCAAAAAAGAAAAAAAATACATATTTTTTTAATTTTTGGAAGATGTGTTGTTACTACATAAAGTCCTCCCAAAATTGGGGGGCATTGCCCCCTCTGCCCCCTCATAAATCCGCCCATGCCGTTTGCTGACAGTTTTTATAAGTGAAAAAACAAGCAAACTAGGTGATGGCGTAGACAGAGTCTATTACAGAGGGTTCGATAAACAAGCAAGCCGGTTGGTTGCCAATGACGGTTATTTTGTTATTATTGGGCATTATACATGTAATCAAACCGATTGGTAGTTAGTTTTTTTTTTAATGCAAGGAGAGTCGGTGAAAATTAAAGAAAAAAAAGAAAGTCGGAGTCGGCATTTTTTCAAATGACTCTGACTCCTACTCCTTTTCCCCCAAAATCAGTCCGACTCTTCGACTCCGACTCCGACTCCACAGCCCTGGTCTCTACCCATCGCTTCACTCTGAGGATTGAATCTCATTCCACTCCTCAATGTTTACATGACAAACAAAACAAAAGTAATAATTGTAAATTTTTAATATTATTAGAGTAACAACCCCAGTAATTGCCACTTTAAGACTTTGTCCTTAAACTTACCTCTGTTTTCATTTCTTAGAAAAGAAATATTTACTTGTAAATATTTTTGTATCAAAGAATGCACATCTGTGCATCTACTCAGTTCACTAAAAGCAAAAATATTTGAAGAGATATTCTATTAAAAATGTTTGTATAAAAAGTTACCAAAAGCGCCAGTAATTGGCACCTGATATCCCAGTGTATGACACCTTGTGATCCAGTGACTGGCACATGTTATTAAAACTGGAAAATCACTTTATTTTTCACTTTTAGATTACATACAAATTTCATCATCATAAGATACATAACTAATGTTAATTTGGAGTTGATAATTTTACATAAAATAATGTTAAATTACGCATCTTAACGTTAAAAACGTATTTTAGAGAAATAAAAATTTGCAATGTTACATGAAAAAAAATATCGTGATTATTGCTGTTTCATCAGTCGGCATGCAGTTTTGATTTTAAGAATTACAGCTGTTTTCACATGTTGTTTTGTGCCAGCTAGGCTGGCAATTTAGGGTGCGCTGCTTCACTTTTTTCAACTGTACCGTAATTTGGTGTGAAGTCCAACTTCTACAGTACACACATGCCATAGAGACCCGTTTATAGGGTAGTTAACCATACACAGCACAACAACACTTTCACACAAAGGAATGACAAGGACAGGAGAGAGAAAGTACATCCATGCCCAAGCCGGGATTCGAACCCGGGACCACCTCATCGCAGTCGTACTCCTCTGACCACTAAACAAGGCGGGCAGCAGCTGTTTTCACATAAAAAAAACATTAAACCGATGATTCAAAGGGACCAAAAAAAAAAAAAAAAAAGAAAGAACGAAATAGTTCTCTACAGTCACAATATCTGACTGTGATGGCAACACATATTTGCTATTTATTTTTTTTTTAATTTAACAGTAGATCCTGGAGAATTTAAATCAGTAGTAGAACTCATACAATATTTTTGCTGCAAAAGTATCAGAAATCAAACTAGTGACGCACTGAACAACTCGTTAGGGATTATAAGCACATGTGCCAATTACTGGGTACTAGCAAAACTAAAGCACCACTAAATGGCATCCATCATTTCTTCAAAAAGAGACAAAATTTTTCTTCTACTCACTCAAAGTAACACCTTTCAACTAAACAAAACTTTTGACAACCAAAGTTTAAAATGAATTTTAAGTCAGATTTTAATAAATTGATGTGCATGCTTCCCATAAGCCAGAGAAGAAGCTTTTGCAACAAAAATGGCTGATTCGACGCAAGACACAATTGTTTCTCTTTTCTATGCACTGCTACCATTTAGTAATATGAATTCAAGTTATAATCTTTAAAGTAAATGTACATTCAGTTGATATATAGCCTTATACTTTTAAAAGATTGGATATGAATCTTATTTTATGACATTTATGTTGGAAGTGCCAATTACTGGTGACCTGCCAATTACTGGGGGTGTTACCCTACAATCATGAAACGATTTGCGCGGCTGTATTTCCATGTATTTTCATTGAATATGAGATCTTTAAGATGTATTTTTATAATATTTGATTAATTTATAAGTAAGCATTAAAAAGTCAAAAACTGATTTTTAAAAAATATCTTTTGAAAAGAGAAAAAAAACTATCTCAAAAAGTCTTTAAATCACGCATGAATCGAATACCAAGCAAAAAATAAAGAATTCTGTAGACGACGAGCAAAATTTAAAGTACTTACAAGCTTCCACAGAACAAACAAAGATCAAAATTCCAGTAAGTAGTAATCCAAGAGTCAAAAAGTATTTTTTAGTGTTTCTAAAAAAGGAAAAAGCATTCAACAGGAAAAAAAATCAATACTTTCAAAAATCAAAGAGCTTTCAACTAATTCTCTCTGTTTTTGTTGTGAGTTGATCAGATTTAATTGTTTAAATGAATTATTCTTTTTCAAAAAAGAAAGTAAAAGGAGATTGTTCATCAATTACAAAATTATTAGCAGTGAAATATTTTGCAGCTAATTATCTTTTGAATACAATTAATGTCTGTAAAGATAAGTAAAATGTCTCACCTGATCATTTTTTATAGCAAATACTTTGTTCCTTTAGTAAAAATAAGAAATGATTTTACGACAACTATTGCATTAACTTCAGAAACTAACAGTAAATAAACAGATATAAGATATACTAGATTAATATTTCATAAAAGTGTAGGTCTATCAAAGATAACGCCTCCATTTTGTTTTCTTTTTATGCCACTTATCATTCATGATATTATAATCACCCTTATCTACTTTAAATTCAAGAAAATCAGATTAAAATTTCCAGAAGTGATAAAAATCAGATCGATTTTCCTAAACAAAAACTTTGCTTAGATTTATTTTCATTGAAATTTTTTTCTGGGAGAAAGTGAGAAATAAATTATTTCCTCAGAACAAGACAATACTATGACTTAGACGATGAAATATCCAGAAGATAATAGAATAATGATTGGTTGTTCAAAGAGGGGATTTTTTACAAAAATTCTTAACTGAACCATTGTATAACTTCGATTTAACGATATCCGATTTAACGATTTCCGCAATTTAATGATACATTTCACTGGTCCAACTTAGGTGCATTGAATGTCCATGTTCCTCGATTTAACAATACCCTTGATTTAACGATATTTTCCCCAGTCCCTTGACAATCGCTAAATTAGGATTAAACTGTATTCTAAAAAATATAAGAAATAATGCAAAAAATAATTGCGAGAAGCTTTCCAATGCTTTCTACTTCCGATGGGATCGCTATGAAGATCCCCAAAGACCCCCTCCCTCTTCCCATGCATATATGCATACGGTAAAATCCATGTCAACTCAACCAGGGCGATATCTTGGAATTTTTTGAATGTAACAATGTTAAAGCTCATAACAAAGTAAGATTAGGGGTATTTGGGTATTTGGGACAAGGGTATTTGGTTTTGTCCAAAAAAATTCCTGAGCCGAGATACCGACCGGCAAAGATACCGGACCAGACATCATTTCTCACTTTCGGTATTGTACGGAGCAGATGGCTAATTAGTCGTCTAGGTGCTATATCTTGGCTTAGAAAAAAGTGGCAACTAGAAAAGAAAAGAGTGGCGACCAATCAAGTTGCTTTTACTCGCCACTGGCCACCAGTTAAATTTACCAACCTTGCTGAGAATCGACCCCGTGGTTTCTCTATTAGATATCTGCTCTAAAACTTTTTTCTTTCCGTCTAATGGGGGCCCCGTTTTACGCTATTTAGCCTTTAGCAGATCTAGTGCGATCCCCCGATACGGCACCCAGTCTTTCATGTGGATAAGGCATGTTCTTACTCTTACTTACTTATCTCTACTCTATTACTCTTACTTACTTACTTATCTTACTACTTATCTCATTACTTTCATGTTAAGGCGCGGATGTCAATAGCACGGATAATTTGGACGCCGAGTTTCCACCTGATGGAGGCACCTGGGCTCTCTTTAATGCGAAATATGTACTAGGAATTTTAATTTTGCCGAGGGAATTCTAAGCCAATCGAATACCCAAGGGATCTTTTACATGTCGCATAATCATACAATATGGGAGCTGATGATTTTTTACGTTTCGAAAATCCACCGACTGTCCACCCCAGGTCAGAACCTGGGTCCACAGGCGTAAAAAGCCTGCGCCTAATCATCACGCCACCAGCCGGCCTGCTCTAAAACTTGCCCAAAGTATTATTTTATCCTGAAGCAATTTATTCTTGAATAACCCGAGAAAACACTCACTCAATTACCGATTGGTTTTTATTTTATTCAATTCCATAACCACTTTCGAGCAAAAGGTCAGTTCAATGTGAGTTAGCAGAAAATTGTTCTTTGTTATAACTAGAGTATTTCTTTTCCAGAAATAATCTTTAAAAAGGCTTTTAATATGGTACGTCACGACTTCTCGTGCATCCCGGAAAGCCATTAGTCGTTTCCTCCAAATTGCGGTTGTAAAAGGTGTGCTTTTTGGCAACTTTTTAGAGCATCAAATAAGCGCGAGAAATACATTTAACTCTATAAACCTGCTACATAGTATGAATTATCGTAATTCTTAGTTCTAATCACGCACGGAACACTTTTTAGCTTTGAAGCTTGTTATGATTTTTCTTAAATAAAAAAAAAATGTCACAGATTTTTTTTTTTTTGGTAAGAAACATCAGCTAATTGAAGCAGGCCCGTCATTTAAAATTTCTCAGGGGGGGGAGGGGTCGGCAAAGCGTATGTATCTAATATAGGAGGAAAACAACAAAATAGTGCATACAAAAATGCATAACTGCATTATGTTTCTGAAATACGGGGAAGTTGAGTGACCCCCCCCCCCCCCCCCCGATTTCCAAACTGACGAGTTTGGATATGCAATGAACTGACGGGCCTGGACTTAATCCCGAATACGAGGAAAGATGTACTTTTACTCGACTATTCACTTTTTAATTTTTTCGATTAAATCCTCATTTTTTTAAAAACTTTCCTCTATATCTAATCTATAGAAGAAAGTATTGAATTCGTGCAAATTTTCAAATTTCGAATTTTGACGGATTCGAACGTTTTGAGGTGTGCTGAGTCCATTTCGACCATTTTTTGGAAAATGTCTGTCTGTCTGTGCGTGTGTATGTGTGTATGTATGTGTGTGTGTGTCCGTGTGCGTGTCACGTCTGTGTGTGACCAGTTTTTTGTGGCCGCTCTAGAGCAAAAACTACCGCATGAAATCGAACGAAATTTGGTATATGGGCCCCTATGTGAACTTGTGCCGATTGGTTTTTGGCGCGAATTCCTCCAAGGGGGGGGGAGCAATGGGACGTTTTTTGAGTAACGCGTGCTTGCTATTCCTCAGGTAATGGGCAACCTGAGGAATGGGCAACCTGACCTCAAGTAACTGGCGGAATCAAACAAAATTTGGTCCATATGTTGCCATTAACAGGAACAGGTGCTGATTCAATTTTGGTGTTAATAACTCAAACGTGGGTTGAGCTATAGAACGTTTTTTTTTTTTTTTTTTTTGTCGTCAATTCTGACTGCCGTATCTCAAGAAATAATGAACGGAATCAAAGAAAAATTTATCGACAAGTAGCCCCTAGAGGGTATAAATGCTGACTCTATTTTGGCGTCAACAGCTGAAAAGGTTGTGCCGCAATCTAACGTTCTTTTTTTTTTTTATTGTGAGTGCCGAATCTTAAGAAGTAAGCTACCTTATGGATGAAATTTGGAATAAATGTCAATCCATATGTAAACAGGCGTTGGTTCAATTTTGACGCAAATCCGCTCCAAGAGGTGTTGATTTTTTTTTTTTTTTTTTGCGAATAAAAATAGTTTAGCAATATTAATTAGCAATAGTTAATGCAATAAGAAAGATAAATCGTAATAGATTGTCGTCTCCGTATTTCTCGTGGTTTTAATTATATGGAAATGATCGGAAACATTATCTCAATGATTTAAAATTTTTAACTGTTGCCATCTCATGTTCGTTAACAAATAAAATATTTGTAATTAATTCAAGCAAGGCTTTTAAAATAACTTTCAATTTTCGCTCTTTGCTTTGCTTTTGCAATAATTCAGACATTGGGATGGTCGTCAAGTTTTTGCATGTGTAATTTTGTTTTTGTTGGGAATATTGCTTCCTCGTCAAGCATGAGGAGGGATCAGAAAAAAAAAAAAAAGAAATACATAGAAGAAAGTTTCGTGATGACCACAACCTACTAGTTTTATAGTTGAAGCGTTTTGTATCAAAACCAGCTTAATCTGTTTTCATAAATTTCACAGGAGAGACAAAAAAAGTTTCACACTCTTCCAGTAAATTTTCTAAAATGTTTTTTTTCCCTTGAAAAACATCCGAGGTAATGTATGATTTTTGTTTTTATTTTAAAGTTAGCAGCATTATTTAATTATTTACGAATAGAAATAGTTTGAATGGAACTGATTTTGAAGTAAATAGAACTTCTTTTTCTCCTTTTTCGTTAAACATTATATTAGATTAAGGTACTGGTACAGAGAATCGTCTTCACAGTGACCTTTAATTACGACACGGATTGAGAGGTTTTTGATGTAAACCAGGTTTTGGTGCTGGTTTTCGACCAGAGTAAGTTAAATTGCCTCCAAGTCACTTTGACGTTGAATAGTATCATGGCCCCACTGAATGCGCTGGCGCTTATCAGGCCTTGACAATTTTTGACTTTCTTGTGTTAAACCGGGGCAACTATTTCTGCACTTGAACATGGCCACACTAGATGGAAAAACTTCAAAACTTCATATTTGCCCATTCTGACCGCAAGGAGGCGCCACAAGCCACGGTTGCATCCACCAATCAACGACAAGTTTCAAAGCTTGTTTATTTTAATTAATAAATGGAACATGTAACAAACATCAATATTTTGCAAGATGCTCAGAAATATACCGTAAAAACTAATTCGAATCGAATTAGTAAAGTTATTTAGCTGATTATTTAATGCGTAAATGGTGGATCTAAAGTTGGTTAGGCAATTTCTTTTAATTTAATTTTACATGTTCATTTATAGCTTGTGTATCATTTGATGGATTATTTTACGCTTAATGGAGAAACATAATTATTCAGAGGATTATTTTTTATTTTAATGGACTTTTAGATCTTGTTTCTAGGGCTTATCGCTTCGCTTACAAGTCTTTGAAAAAGACAAAATAGTTTATGGTATCGCCAAATAAATACTTCATATGTAACTTGAAATAGTCCCCGACAATAAATAAAATTGAAACTAATCGCCAGATTAAAAAATGCTCCGCTACGTACCTATCACGGAAAATTACCCGCCCCCCCCCCCCCCACACTTTTTTTTATTTTAAGAAATGCTAGATATTTAGAGCTGCTCCTAATGCTATACTATTAGAGCAAGATTACAAAAATTTGTAAGCAGATCTTAGATTCCTGCGGATACTTGACGGTCTACTGTGTGTGTGTATTTTATTTTTCCAACAGAAAATTCATATCCTAATTTTCGCCAAACTTGGCGATCAAATTTCCTGCAAAGTTTCTAGTTCAAAGCTCCTTTCTCATTCATGCTTAAAGTGTAGAAAATAGTTTTTTATGACGAATTCAATGTTTTCAGGATTTTACATCGCTAAATATTTTAATTTTCTTAAAAGTATACAGTAAATTTGCGATACTTCGAAGTCCGATAAATCGAATATTACTATAACTCGAAATTTTTATCAAGTCTTGACAACTTAGTCTTTAATTCCATTCTAATTATTCTGAATAACTCGAAGTTAACTTCTTTCAACTCGAAGTTTTTTCCAAAATTACTCGAAATTATTTCGAAAGAACGAAAAAAAGAAAAAGAAAAAGAAAAAAAAAAGACTATGGGAGAATAATTATTTCACCTTCACTTGCAATCCGAATTAGAAACGAATGAAGATGTGCACATTTCCTGAAGTAGAATCAGCTCTATTCAAGCGGTTCCAGCATGCTTTTGATTTTTTTCTATCAATACATTTGATTAAACTGTGCGTATTGTGCTAAAAAACTTAAGTTCTGTAATTTTGTCTGTTATATGTACATATTAATTAAAGTATTCGATAGTTTTTAATATTAAAATATCAAAAACCAAAACTATAGTTAAGTCGAACTTTCGATAAGTCGAAGTTTTCCGTCGTTCTTTTTACATTCGAGCTATCGCAAATCGAATGTATGTTTAAAAATATCATAGAAATGGCAAGTAAAAAAAAAATCATATTGTTTTGCTTTTGCAAAGACAAAATAAATTTTGTACGGAACTCTCCCCTGCTAGGATTTTACAAAATATCAACAGTGTTGATATTTTGTAAAATAATCTGTTCCCCATTTTTTTAAAAAAATTAGTTTCACAAATTCATGTGTAGATATTTGAGGAGTTTCTTTCCCTATTGCATGTATTTGTTAAATGTTAAAAATAAATTTTAAAAAATAATAATAATTTGAATTTTGGCTGCTTGATGAGTTCGAATTAAATTATTCACGATCATGAATTGCGATAGGATATTACTCGTTGGGTTTCTTGTTTCTACAAATGGAATGAAATGGAAATGACCAAGAAATTTGCACCCGTCATAATATGACTGTTGATTTTTTAGAATAGGTAATACGACGCCGTAAGAAAGATAAATATTTTATGGCCGAATCTGACCTTTATCATAAAAATTATTTACTGCGTGAACACTTTATAACAATTGAAAAATATATTGAAGTAATAGCACCTGGGATGCTATAGGTAAGGTGGGAGCCTGGGGGTGGGGATAGAACCTGAGCTAAAGTGAACGCTCTCCGGTCTGTGCGCCTTCCGATGTGTGTGTGTACACCCAAACCTGTTTTTGTGCGGACTTTTTTTTGTGTAGTTTATAAAAATTGTTTATAAAACGAGCGAAAATTATTTATCAAACGAGTGCTTGGTAGTATCATTAAGGGTCGACAGGGGCATCCGATGAGAAGTCACTGTGACTTTCCAAAAATTTCTTAATTCGGGAAATTTTTCGGGAGTCGGCAAAATTATCATCGCTTGGTTTATTTTGATTTCGTTTAAATATAATATTTTGGGTATATTCTACGTGAGACTTTTTTTATGCAATCTCTATCCACCGCATAAAAAAATATTTTGTAACTCAGTCGCGAAAACTTTTTAAAGCTACTGGTGAAGTTTCAAGCATTTTTTTTACACGATTTTTTATGCGGTCCCTATTCACCGCATAAAAAGAGGATTGGATGTATATATATACATTTTTTTAATGCTCAAAGCGTCGTGTGAAGCAACAGGGTCGTTTCCGAAGTTTTAAGGTTTTTTTTTTTTTTTTTTTTTTTTTGAAAGAACATTTTTAAAATCATAGGATCTGATCATTTTTTAAAGTAACTTGACTAAGTTTAATATTTAAAAAAAAATGCATTAATCGGTGAGCTTTCATTGTTTACGCTTCTGCCGATGACATCACAAATGATGAATCAATTAGTTTCTTTACTCACAAGTGTTGGCAACTATATGATTGATAGTAAGCGTAGAGTGCAATATGTAATTCGCTTCTTGATCATCATAACGTAGAAACGCGGTAGACAGATGCGCCAAACGTCATAAAGACCACGCCTTATTTTCAAAATCGGACATTTAAAAAAATTAATTAAAAACTAAGCTTCGGGAAAATGAAAGTTTTTTCTAGCTCCATGTTATTTTTATTTATTTTTTGATTATGCTATGAATTTCCTTTTGTAAGAAAAAAATCTGCACTTTTTCGAAATAGCTCTTGTGCACTAAGCGTTTGTGCATCTCTATGCGTATTGTGTACTAATATACTACTAAAATCTACACTAAAGTTATTATAACATAAGATGTGCTAAAAATGGAAGGGGAAATAGATAAATGACATTATTGTGGTGTCCGTACAATATTGGTGCGAGAACCACGGACCCGTCGTAGAACCATGTATTAGTCACACTCTGATTTTAAATGTTTTTAAAATTATATTAATGGTTCATTTTCTTAAATTGCCATTATATTTTTAACTTTTCTATTGTTCTTCTTCATTTGAAAAAGAATATTCCTAACCAGGCCTGTCAAGTGGGGATATCACGGTGGGGAGGAGGCAATTATGACACCCCTAAATTTTACAAACATACTAAAATTATTCATTTTGCTCGTATTTTGTTGTTTTTTCCCCTACACAAAACCTTTGCCCCCCCCCCCCGCGAATTTTTAAATGTTGGACCTGTTCGTACGTTTTTAATTAGATTCTATTCGTTGTAAAATATACACTACATTACGAGCGAAAAGAATGGCAATTGTTAAAGTAAATTCCTATACCCCCCCCCTCTAATCCTCATCAGGGTCAAAAGGGGCAATGAATGACCCTCTCAAGTTTTGAAAAATGAATGTATTTAGATTGCGGAGCGTGTTTTTTTTTTTTTTTTTCGATGTAATTTATTGAGCAGAAAAAATTCGCATGTAAATGAGCATGTAAAATTAGAAATGAGGGCTGCCTGCCATATATCATCAATCTTAGAACTGTTGTATCCAAAAAGGAAACCCCAGGGGATTTTCAATAAAAAACTTGAAAATTATTTGCAAAGCTTTCAAAAAAAAAAAAAAAGTTTGAAAAAATATATTAAGAATTACGCATTAATATTAAAAAAAAAATCATATGTTTTCTGTGTTTAGTTAAAAATTTTTATTACACGTAATTTTTGATATGATATTAAAATAACAATAAGAAATGCTCTTCACCTTTGTAATACAATGTTTATTCAGCACTTTTTCTCTTCATTCCTTTTTTTGAAATTAAAATTTTCGTCAAATGACGTACGCCCGATAATAAGTCGAGAAATCACGTATTCACAGATGCCAAAGCGCCAACGCTCACAATCACGCCAAGTGGAAACAAAAACCGGGGTAGCCAGTGGCGCCCTCTTTGTTGCCATGAGTTTCAGCGATTGCCACGGCCGTTAAGTATTCAGTGGGGCCATGATAGTATCTTCCTAGATCTATCAAATTGTAGAGAAAAAAAAAAAAAAAAAGCAGTTTCGAAAAATCATGGATTGAGATGGTTTTTATTCCAAACATCGCAATTAATAGAAACAAAAGTTTAAACTTTCTTCATGTTTGACTTTGGCAGCTACGGTAGTGAATGTTCAAATTTCAAATTCGTTCCTATTGTTACAAATCCTAAAAATAGTAATTATTGTAGTAACGTAACCTGTAAATAGTTTCCCGTAATGAATATACAACCCCTTTTCATATGGCTAAAGTATGCGACCCCCTATTTTCTTTTCTTTTCATTGATAAAATTTGATAACGGTCTACGCATTTCGAGAAGAGGTAAGAATGTTGTGGAAAATTCCTCGATGTTTATAAAAGCGTTCTGCGTGATAACAAGTAGAGTTTCGATTGAGATTTGGAACTGAGAGCATATTTGCTCTGTTTATAGCGAGGCATTTCGCTGTGTTGTTTTCGTATTTGGAAGTAAATACGTGTGTAAACGTTGAGTTTACGGTGTTGTGTGATAATTGCTTAATTGCTGATGAATAATTTAGCAAGTGTTGACGATCTTTCCTGTACATAGTGTAAATAAATTTCCTGTGATTTTATCAAGAACTGTGTCTTCATTTCAAGAAAGTGGAAGTCGCACCGAATCCGTTACAAATTGGCGCCCAACAGGGGGCTTCTTCTGGACTTTCTCGGAGTAAGTGTGACTTTGGACATTTTTTCATAAAGACTGTTTGAATTTATCGACTTTGTTTTTATGGTGATTACTCGCGCAATAGATGACCAATTAAAACAACTTCTGGAAGCAATTAATGCTGCGAAAAGCGACTTGGCTGAAAGTTTGGCGGCTAATCAAGAACAATTAAAAAATAATATGGCGGCTAATCAAGAACAATTAAAAAATGATATGGCGGCTAATCAAGAACAATTAAAAAACGATATGGCGGCTAATAAAGAACAATTAAAAAATGATATGGCGGCTAATCAAGAACAATTAAAAAGTGATTTGACTGCAAGTTTTACTGCAAATCAAGAACAATTAAAAAATGACATTGCGGCTAATCAAGAACAATTGAAAAGTGATTTAATTGTACTGAAAAATGATTTAGCTTCTAACCAAGAGGAAATTAAAAACGACCTTACTTCGGTAAAGACTGTAATGGAAAATAAATTTAATGAGATAGAGCAAATTTGAAACAGTAGAAAACCGTATCGCAACAGTTGAAAATCATGTGGATGAAAAATTAAAAACTTTGAAAGGAGATTGGCGATCGCGGAAAGCAGCTCTGTACAGTTTGGCGCTCCCACATCGGTTGCTCGACCGTCCATTAAACTTGCCACATTTGATGGGAAAACTTCGTGGCAGGTTTACAAAACTCAATTCATAATAGTGGCGGAAGCGAACGGATGGGACTCTGCTACCAAGGCCTGCCATATTGCAGCATCCCTGAGAGGTGACGCAGCGGACATTCTTCAGACCCTTCCGGACAGCCAGCGCCTGGATTTCGCCGCCCTCACATCTGCGTTGGAGCTTCGCTTCGGTGAGAAGCGCCAGAAAGATTTCAGCCGACTCCAGTTGAAGTCCCGTTTCCAGAAAACCGGGGAAACCCTGCAAGAGCTAGCGGCGGACGTCGAGAGACTGTCTCATCTTGCTTTTTGCGACTGTCCTGCGGATGTTCGAGACAACCTGGCACTCAACTACTACATCGACGGGGTTCGAGATCCGGAAATCCAGAAGGCTCTACGGATGGCGGATGTCAAAGACCTGAATTCTGCTGTTGTGTATGCGATGAGATACGAGGCCGCCCAAGAAGCAACCCGTGTGGATCGCCATCTAATCCGGACTCAGGAAGCTGATGAGTCTGATTCCAGGTCGTCCCACCTCGCTGAACTTGAGAGACAACTCGGTGACTTGACAAGACATCTGAGCAGCATAACAGCCCAAAAGAAACAAGAGCAGAAGTGCTGGAAATGCAGTAGTGAAGGACACCTGCGAAGGAGTTGTCCGGCTCGCCAAGCTACGCGAGGGAAGGAAATCACCACCACTAGAGCTCTGCAGATTTCCTCTTCTAGTAGTGGCAGTGATGGACTTTTCATTAACGCACATGTAAATGGGAACCCCTGCAGACTGATTGTCGACACTGGAGCCAATGTGACAATCATTAGGACAAATGTGGCTCGTGAATTTGGATTGAAACTGCTGTGGACATCGCCACGCGTAAGTCTCCAGACTGTGACAGGTGACAAGATCGAGATTGACGGTATAGTGGACTTGGAAATAGTGTTTGGGAATGCCACCTACCATCATACGGCATTCGTCGCTAATATCACGGACCCCTTCATTCTCGGATTAGACTTTTTGAAGAAATATGACTTCACTCTTGACTTCAAGACTAATGAGCTGCGCTCGATGAGAGAAGACATAGCCGTTTTCCCTGCAGAAAGTGATGTAAAATCCGCTCATCAAATAATAGCCCAAACAGATATATCGATTCCCTCAAGGTCAGAATCATTAATACCTTGCTCCCTTGAAGAAAGCAATAGTTTTCGATTTGGAATCATTGAATACCCCCCTAACCTAAGCAATAACCTAAAAGGAGTGCTGGTAGCATCTACGCTTGTGGACCTTTCTAAGGATGCAATTCCTGTAAGAGTCGCCAACGTGAGTGAAAGGCCAAGGAATATTCGAAAAGGTGAAGTGTTAGCAACTTGTACTCCAGTAAACTGCATCATTAGAAGAATCAATTCCCCCGAAACTGTGTCTTCTGAGTCCTTGACATCGAAGTTAATTGGGAGTGCACCCTTATCGAAAGATCAAAGAACTGCTGCGGAACAATTGGTGGATGACTTCAAGCATCTGTTTTCATCTACATCGGAGGATGTTGGCCGTACGAATTTAACGCAGCATAGGATCTACACTGGAGAACACCCCCCTATTAAACAGCATCCAAGACGACTACCGTTCGCCAAGAAGGAAGAGGTTGAGACCCTCCTGAAAGAGATGAAGGAGAATGATGTAATCGAACCTTCATTCAGTCCTTGGGCCTCTCCCATCGTCTTGGTCCGAAAGAAAGATGGCTCCACCAGATTTTGTGTAGATTACCGACGGCTGAATGAAATCACCAAGAAAGACAGTTACCCTCTTTCACGGATAGACGATACCTTGGACATTCTTTCCGGACACAAGTGGTTTTCGACCCTGGACTTGAAGAGCGGCTACTGGCAGGTTGAGATACACCCTGATGACCGAGAGAAGACAGCGTTTACAACTGGACAAGGCTTATGGCAGTTCAAAGTGATGCCCTTCGGCCTCTGCAATGCACCAGCTACGTTCGAGCGTCTTATGGAGACAGTGTTAAGAGGACTTTCCTACGAATCCTGTCTGGTCTACTTAGACGATATCATCATCGTGGGACGCAGTTTCGAAGAACATCTGGCAAATCTTAGGAAGGTGCTGCAGAAGCTTAAGGAAGCCAATCTGAAGTTAAGCCCGTCCAAATGTAATTTGTTCCGCCGGGAAGTGAACTACCTTGGTCACATCATCTCTTCTGAAGGTGTACAAACCGATCCAGAAAAGGTATCTGCGGTCAAGAGTTGGAGTCGTCCCGAAAGCATCCATCAGCTGCGAAGTTTCCTGGAGCTCTGCACGTACTACAGGAAGTTTGTAAAGGGTTTTTCCAACATTGCACGACCTTTGCATAAGCTGACGGAGAGCAAGCAAAAGTTTGAATGGTCCAAAGAATGCGAAGATGCATTTCTACGACTGAAGGAGGCTTTAACATCAACGCCTATCCTCGCCTATCCTCAGCCTGAAAAATCCTTTATCCTGGACACTGATGCGAGCAATGAGGGCATCGGAGCTGTTTTACCCCAAGAAATTGACGGAAATGAACATGTCATCGCTTACTGGAGCAAATGCTTATCAAAGTCGGAGCGAAATTACTGCGTCACCAGAAAGGAGTTACTGGCCATAGTGAAAGCTGTAGAACACTTCCATCATTACCTCTACGGCCGAAAATTTCTGCTTCGGACAGATCATGCCTCATTAACTTGGCTTTTGAACTTCAAAAATCCGGAAGGCCAGATAGCCAGATGGATACAGCGGCTCCAGGAATATGACATGGAGATCAAGCATCGAAAAGGGTTATCTCACGGTAATGCTGACGCTTTATCAAGAAGACCCTGTCCTGAGAACTGCCACTATTGTTCCCGAATCGAGAAACAGTATGGAACGACTAGCCCTACTGCCTATCAGGTGACAGTGACTTCAACATCATCAGAACCTGATCCATGGAGTGACGACCAAGTTCGAAAAGATCAACTTGAAGATCCCGACATAAAACCACTTCTGGAATTCATGGAAAGTGACAGTCGGCGACCTAGGTGGCAGGACGTTTCCATCTTCAGTCCTGCAACAAAAAGATACTGGGCTTTATGGAACTCGCTCCATTTACGGAACGGCGTGCTACACCGAAAATGGGAATCTGACGACGGCAAAACATCTAGGTGGCAGTTACCACTTCCCCGATCAAGGATTTCAGATGTTCTGAAAGAAATACATAGTAGTGCAACTGGAGGACATTTTGGTGTCTTGAAAACCCTCAATAAAGTTCGGGAGCGCTTCTTCTGGAGCAAGGCGAAGGATGACGTGGAGAAGTGGTGCCATTCTTGTGACGCCTGTGCTGCTCGTAAAGGACCGAAGAAAAGAAGCAGAGGGAAGCTACATCTGTACAACGTTGGAGCTCCTTTCGAACGAATTGGGATCGACATCCTGGGTCCTCTACCAAGAACTGCTGATGGGAACAAATACATTCTTGTTTCCATCGACTACTTCACCAAATGGCCGGAAGCATATTCCATTCCAGATCAAGAGGCTACCACCGTAGCAGAGACTCTAGTCCAACATTGGATCTCGAGATACGGAACACCTTTGCAGATTCATTCCAATCAAGGGAGGAATTTCATCTCTGCTGTGTTTAAGGGCCTATGTCAAATTCTCGGAATTGAGAAAACTAGGACAACACCACTACACCCACAATCGGACGGCATGGTGGAGAGATTTAACCGCACAATCCTGAATAATCTCTCACTTATGGTCTCCAGAAATCAACAGGATTGGGACAAGAAGCTACCTTTGTTCCTGCTGGCCTACCGCAGTGCTGTCCACCAGACTACCGGATATGCCCCATCTCAGATGCTCTTCGGACGAGAGCTTCGGCTACCTTGTGATCTCGTCTTCGGTCGTCCTCCGGATGCGCCTTCATCGCCTGAGGAGTACATCCAGGATCTCCAGGCCCGGTTGGAAGACGTTCATAACTTCGCACGAGAGCGAATCAACATCGCGGCGGAGAAGATGAAGACCCGATACGACACAAGGTCTACTGGACATGAATTCAACGAAGGCGACAAGGTTTGGTTATGGAATCCCATCCGACGGAAAGGTCTGTCACCCAAATTGCAGTCGCATTGGGATGGACCCTACAAAGTCCTTAACCGACTAAATGACGTCGTAGTGAGGATCCAAAAATCACCTAATGCAAAACCTAGGGTTGTACATTATGATCGGTTAGCCCCATACTATGGCCATAGTTCATGAGTATTACGTAAACAACCATGGTTGATAACATAAAAGTTGTAGATAATTTTTGCTTTTAATGTTTAGTAATATTTCTTGTTATTATTGTGTTTTCTGTATCTGTTAGTTATTAATTAATGTGTATATTTGTAAACTTGTGATAGAAGTTTGGCACCCTTTCTCGGGATTGTACTGCCCGGGACGTGCAGTCCTTAGGAAGGGGGCAATGTTACAAATCCTGTAAATAGTAATTATTGTAGTAAAGTTACCTGTAAATAGTTTCCCGTAATGAATACACAACCCCTTTTCATATGGCTAAAGTATAAGACCCCCTATTTTCTTTTCTTTTCATTGATAAAATTTGATAACGGTCTACGCATTTCGAGAAGAGGTAAGAATGTTGTGGAAAATTCCTCGATGTTTATAAAAGCGTCCTGCGTGATAACAAGTAGAGTTTCGATTGAGATTTGGAACTGAGAGCATATTTGCTCTGTTTATAGCGAGGCATTTCGCTGTGTTGTTTTCGTATTTGGAAGTAAATACGTGTGTAAACGTTGAGTTTACGGTGTTGTGTGATAATTGCTTAATTGCTGATGAATAATTTAGCAAGTGTTGACGATCTTTCCTGTACATAGTGTAAAAAAATTTCCTGTGATTTTATCAAGAACTGTGTCTTCATTTCAAGAAAGTGGAAGTCGCACCGAATCCGTTACACTATTTATAATAATTTATCTTTTTTTAATATACCAACATTTTTGTCAACGTATTAAGTAATCTGATTAAAAAAATGGTTTATGAGAAATATCTCATAGTAATAGTTGGCTTTAACTTATTACCTATAGTGGACAAATTAATTGTCTTAAAATTAAATGTTTCTAATCCCCAAGACGAGTCACTGAAATGTTTAAAATAAAATTTAAACGCATATATTTAAAGCAATGGGTCTCAGGCAGTGGTACGCATACCCTATGAGGTGCATGAAAATTTGTAAGGGGTGCGAATGTACACTAATAGGTACATAAATATTAGCAATGCTAGAAATTTATTCTGGCAATAGTTTTTTTCAGAAAACGCAAGATGGACTTTTGAAGTCCTCTCGAATGTTTCTTTTAACAGGTTGTTCAACACCAATTTCAATCAATTTCTTACCAATCATGGATTAACTCATTCTTACTTTTTAAAAAAAACACTCCTCAATTCTCCAGATTGCATCTGTGAAAAAATTGGAGACTACAAGTATTTTCTTTTCTATTCTAGGTTTACTAAAGCCTTCCATCTTAAAATTTCCCCCTCTATTACCGACTCAAATTCGAAAAACCTACTGTTTTATTGATAAAAATGCGTTTAAAAATGTTCAAAACCTTTTCAAGTTTATTTACAAGCACAAATCTTTATTTTCCCCCTCATTGAAATTAGGAAAACTAAATATTTAGGATCTGAGAATTTTAAATTTTTTGTGAACAGGTATTGTTATTTTTGTTTTCCTCTTAAACTATTTCTTTAATGAAATTCAAAAAAAAAAAAAAAAACCCTGAGTTAAGTTTTCCACTAATTTACTAAAGCTAACAATTTACTGATTATGACCATATTACCAATTGTGACATTCTACTTATCATGACTTTGTTACTGTACCAGTATATTTTTAATCATTCTTATCTTTAATCAAGACTGTTTTTGAAAAATATGTTGTTTCTAAAATGTTAAATGACTTTTAATAATTTTGTAATTAATTCTATTCCTCATTTATGATTTTGAATGTATTATCATTTTCTCTTCAAAATTGTATTAAAAAAAATAAAAAAAAATCATTTATGTGTTTTTCTTCGAATTGCAATCAACCTTAATTATGTACACAAAATGTTGATTTTGATGGTGTTACTGTATTTTGTGAAAATTTCAATCAAGTCAGCTGTTGTTCCGGGTTTCTTAGTTGGATGGCTTAGTAAAGTCACTCCACATCTCCCACCAAAACCGAAAAGGTCTTATTATCATTCGGGGGAGAAGTGGAGGAGTTGTCTTCAGTTGTCTGGCAATAGTTTGAGTAATATCGTGTGATCCTACATTGAAACAGAAACATTGCAGTGCTCTGTTAATTGACGTTTGGACTGGTATTGAAAAAGAACAGTAGCGGAATTACCTTGTCACAATTGTGAGGAGCCCCCGCGGCCATAGGCCTCCAAAAGTGATTTAGAAATACACCTTATAAATATTTTTTCTGTTCGAAGGACATGTACAGAAAGGAGCTTAGTGGTTTACCGCTGTATTTGACCAAGCTACAGCTAAACATTGATGAATGTAAAAAAACAAACAAACTCTGCACTCCCACTATTTCCTGCGAAATTTTAATTTATGTCTGCTTAATAAAAAGTTCTAATAAAGTGTCTTGATTCAATTTAAATTACCTACTAGTCATTAAAATTTATCTGTTTAACAGTTAAACCTCAACTAAGATGAAATTTATTGCAGAACTTAAGTGTTTTTATTTTAGGTACCCGTAGTAAATGATACACTTAGAGGGGTCAAAAAGTTGAAAAGAGTTAAGAACCCTTTATTTAGCAACCATCAACAAAGCAAACGCTTGAGCAAAAACGTGGTCAGAAACATTTTCAGTGCACCATTCTCCACAAAATCAGAAGTCATATTCGTTTTCATGAGTTTGAATCTGAAACTTGCTTTGAAACTCTTTATGTGCAAAAAGTAAGTAAGTTTAGTAATGATATACTAAAATATGAAAATTCGTCGATATCTACAATAGTTCAACCTACCATTTCCTGAAAACACACGAACTGGATATTTTTGTTAATATAAAGCTTTTTTACAAATCAACCATGGCAAGACGCGCCGCTTATTGGTTGTCATGGAAACACCACTCCTTACCTGTTGCATTCGTAGTGATGCGTTTCATTCTTCCTGTTTATTTTCATTGGTGAAAAGTGTTAAATAGTGATTCGTAATCAGTGTGCAAGATGGCAAAGGCATCTTACATTGACAATAAATAAATTCGGAATGAAATTTTACTAGAAATCTAAAACAAAAACTACCCCTCTTTTGAAAATTGTCAAACGTAGTAGCGTTTTTTTATTTCCTGTAAAAAGTGAATGACACTTATCCCAAACAGCTGCACACAAACAGGAAATATATTAGCAGCAACACGCGGAAAGATACGAACTCCGATTTGCGAAGAATTAACCCCTTCAGTCGGAATTATGAAATACTTAATCAAAAAGGTTTGTATTTGTTACACATTGTACTATGGTAAAGAATATCTTATAGACAAAGTTTCAAGTCTGTACGAAAAAATTAAAAGAGTTATGATTCGTCCAATTTTCCGAACTTATATTTTTGAAGTTAATATTTCATATAAAAAAACGATCAAATATCAAAAAAACTTCATGGTAAAATGTTCTCTAAAAAATGGTAAAACATAATACCTACAAGCATTTAAAATGATTGAAAAATGATTATAAATATTTTTTAAATCACCAAAAAAAAAACTTCACTTTTGTGACGAGAATTCATGGTTAGAAAAATGATCCGCTCTCTATCTCCCAAACTCTATATGTTAGTGTAGTACTAATTGTGTAGTACCAAAAAATCTCCAAAAAGTCCAAAAATAATTTGGGTGTCTTAAAATATCAAGCAACTGTGAAATTTAAGCGCTTGAGTATGTGACAAGGAGAGGGTTGATCGGCCCTGCACCAATGACGCTCTGGAAACTTTCTGCCCCTGTTGGAAAGCAAGGGATTTGATGTGTCCACTGAGAAAGCGTGAGAGAGCCTTCTGTCATCTCCTATGGATGTTAAGATGTTAAGATATTTAATTTCTACCTCTTTTTGTGGTAACACGGAAAGGTAATTGGAGCTGACTTGAGTTCCCAAGAAGCACGCACGGTTGGGAGATGGTTGGCCAACGGTGGTTAACGGTAAAAACCGGTGGGGAATGGTGGGATGGCAACGAACGATGAGCCAACGATGGCCCTACAGTTTCTGGACATCGTTGGGTCAACCGTGCATATTTTCGATGTGCCATCGTTGGGAAATTGCTGGGCACTGTAGCAGATCGTTGGCTTTTCGTTGGCAAATGGTTGGTTGGGTAATGGTAGTCTAAGCGGACCTTGCCTACCGTTGACCAACCATAAGCTCCACCTTTGATCAACCATCTCCCAACCGAATCTGCTACTAGGGTTAGGTTACTTTCGTAGTAGTTTAAAAAAATTATTTCAGCTCAAATCCGCTTCAATAATGCGTCCCTTTTTTACTGAACTACCCAAAAAGAGGTAAAAATTGTGAAGACCATTAATCAACTTATCAGAGCCACACTATATTTCTATCTTCGAAACTTGCATCCAACTGATATCCTCCCCAGAATTACCCAAGTTTTTCTCTTCTAAGATTTGGATATTATTTTCAAAACTCAAAACAATAGTCCGACATCCGAAAACTTTTGTGTGGTGATTGGGAACATGAAGCACAGTAATGATAAATCTCCTTTGATTAGGAGTGTGGAGTCGGAGTCGGACTGATTTTGGGATAAAGAAGTCGGAGTTTAAGGTTTTAAATTTCCTGAGCCGGAGTCGGAGTCTGAGTAGATTATTTTCCCTCCGACTCCACAATTTTGTCCTTAATTGCAAAAATTTAACATACCAGAAACAAATTCTACGTTTCCGTGGCATTTGACTTTTTTTTTTTTTTTTTTTTGGCGTGAAAACTTCTTTAGACGCATTGAGCATTTTTGAGATGGGAAAAAAAAACAATTAACTCGCAACACTGTTCGAACACCAGGAATGCAGCGCATTTTGAAGTGAAAACTTCTTTAGGCGCCTTTTATTGGTAGCTAGCGAGCGCCCGGTTGACCAAATGGGTAAGGCACTGGACTGCGGACTCGTTCATTCCTCTTTTACTTTCCCAAGTTCTTCTCAAAGTTTGTAGAAAATTTTTAAATATGTAAATTTTTTTTAGTTGTAGTTTATAATTATGAATAAAAAAAACACTTCATTTAAAAGTAATTCCTGCACAAAAAAAAATATTTTTCTTGACGATTCAAAAAAATACACGTAATTGTTCAAGTTTTCACTTCTGTCGGCACACCCAAAGTGTTTTTTTTTTAAATAGCTGACTTTAAAGAATTTAATTAAGCTTAATACAAAACCATGTGAAAGTAAAATGATTTTTTGGGCCTTAATAGAAAAGAAACGAGAACATCGAACAGTTTCGTGACTAATAATCGAGTCGAAAAATTGGAAAACTGAAAGAAGTTTGTTTCGATTTTCAGCTCCGCTGCTGGACATCAAAAACGATCAATAACAGAGACAGTTGGTGGGGTGCGTGACAGCCATCGACAGGTGGCTCACCCCCACCACCCAATCCAGACATTGCTCGGCTCGAATCTAGTTGCTCTCTCGAAGACGGGCTGATGGGAGTGATGCTTTCTCCAAGCAAATCTGGAATCGTTCCTTTTTGATTCACAGCGGTAGAAATATCCATATTGTGAAACAGGTAGTTTTAATCGTTTAACAGTTTGATTTTTGTTTGCTAAAGTTTAAAGTTTTTCCTTGTCTTTCTTTTCTTAATTTTTTAGCTTTGAGCAATAATTCTTTAATCATGTTCATAACTCATCAGCATCATCACCATCATCATCATCTTCTTCTTCTTCCTTTTTGAATATAACTATTTCGGTTTTACGCTTTCTCACTTTCTCATATTTGAATAATGACTCATACAGGTAGAAGCTGGTTTACTGCACATATTGCAATAGTTTTTAATATTGTATAGAAGCAAAATTTTCCATTTTGTAAAACAAGTATCTTTGTTTATTTGACAATTTGATGTTTGTTTACAGAAGGTTATAAAGCATTTTTCCTCAACTTAAAGATATTTAGTTCATTATGCATGTTTTTTTCGTCCCTCCTAACTATCTAAAATTTGACGAAATAAATTAAAAATATTTTAATCGCTAAGGAAAACGAATATGATCAAAGTACTTTTAATCAAGATAGAAAGGTGCTTCAAGAAAACAGATCTATGTTTAGCGCAAAAGCTTAATGCTTTAATTTTAGCAAGACGTACTTACTCGAATTAAGTACACATAGTTCTCTTCATTACTCTTTGCAATGATTATTTCTAAGCAATAAGCATGTGTTTTTGAGCTGATAAATTTCTAGTTTAATTTACAAAAAGTAGCTCAACTATTTCCAGGATGGAAAATTTTTAAATCTAAATAAATCTCTTTTTCTTCAGAACAAGTAAAAGGAGATGAAATATTTACACACAGTAGAACATCGAAAATCTGAACGTCACAATTCAAAGATCAGATATCCGAAACGTCAGAAATCCGAATCGTCAAAGATCCGAAAAGTTTAAAATTCGAGAAACATTAAAAATTCGAACGTCAGAAACCCGATACGATGAAAATCCGAATGTTAGAAATCTTAAACTTCAAAAATCCAAACGTCAGAAATCCGAAGCGTCAAAAATCCGAACGCACTAATCAAGTTTTAATAAACTGCTCTGCAATTGCAGAGATAAGCAGATACAAATAAATAATTTCATACAACGATTGAAGAAATTAAAATGTACGGCGTTAAGCGCGTTAAGACGGCAACGGCATAGTTCGAAGCAGTCAGAAAGTAATCAAGCTGAACTTTTATTACTAGTAAAGCTATTAAGGATTTGGCAGGTAGGAAAAGAATTTCTTTCTCTTAGAAATTAGTGATTTTTTAAAAAGGAGTTTATGTCAGTTTTTCCTGTTAAAAATTAACTTAGCTTTTTTTGTGTGAAGTCAGTGTATTTTTCAGAAGTTCATTCAATTTACTTTGTTTAATTACTGTACAATAAACTCCCGATTATCCGCGGGATTGAGTGGCACATGTGGCGCGGATTAACCCCAAAAAGCCTAAAATGACTTTCTACGAGGTTTTCTGTCTTTTATGTACACAAATATTTTACTTTTACAATTATAATTAGCTTTTATTTCAACTTAATACACCCAGAAGTGTTCTATTCGAGGCATCATACTTACTTTCAACGGAGTTTCCTGTCTTTTATGTAGATTATAAAAATCTTTCACTTTTATAGTTATAATTCAAAATTTCCCTCCTTCCACGAAAATGGACACAATGGTAAGTTGCCGTCCGTATCAGGACGTGATCGCTATTTATGACCTGTCTGATCTGGAAATGTTTGAGACCCGTCGCAGAAGACGTTTGGCCGAGCGGGAAAGAGAAAAGAACGAAAAGCAAAGGGTTCGCTGGTCCGAGGAAGACGAAACTGATTCAACAGATCCAAGGGATCCAGGAAAATACCTTGATCGCCTTGTGAGTACAATATCTGAAACATCATAATTTTGTGACTTTTTTCAGATGCTTTTTTAATTTTACTGATTGTAAGGGGCCATTCATTAATTATGTAGGGATGATTTTGCCAATTTTTGAACCCCCTACCCCCATGTAAGGGTACGTAAGATTTTGCAGACCCCTTCCTCCTATTCTTACGTAAGATTCCATTCCGCTTTTTCAAATTAATGAAATGTTGTTACAAAACTGTTACACTAAAACTCCCAGTTTGACGTAAATCAAATATTTTTATACCATTGTATGCCATACTTAGTGCAATTATTTTATTATATTTTACACTATTCATTCTTTGTAATACAAGCATAAAACAGCTCATCCTAATATGTTTTTTATCTTCCAAACGTTAATAAAACATGACCTCAGCCAAACCACTTGACCGCGCAATTTCTAATGTAAAATAGAAACTTGGAAAATACTACGTAAGAATGGGTTCGACCCCCCTTCCCTGCCCAAGGCAAGGGTATGTAGAGATTTTTCCATTCCCCCTCCCCATCAGGACCTTTACGTAATTAATGAATGGCCCCTAATATTTCAAGAAAGTTCATTTTGTGACTCTTTTTGATGGTTTGTTACTTTTAGGGTACTGTTTTACTGTTTCAAACAATGAACTCACTAAGCTAAGAAAGAACAATCTGTACTTCGTGGGTGAAGCTTGAAACATTAGCGTACAATGTTTCATGCTTTGCCGACAAAATGGTGTAGTGGTTAGACGCTGGTCTCTTCCGTCCAAAGACGCAAATTCGCACTTGGCTCTAGTTGATGGATTTTCAAGATGCATAAAATAGACAGAGCCCAGGTCGTATGATTATGCGGCATGTAAAAGATCACTCGAGTACTCGTTTCGCTTGGAGTGCTCTTGGCAGAATAAATTCCTGGTGTAGTTTCGCATCAAAGAGATCTTGTGGGAAAACTGTGCGTCAAAGTTCTCGTTGTAAAGTATCCGTCGATAGTGGTGCCACGTGAAAGAATGGATGCTATATCAGGGGATCGCACTAAGTCTGCTAAAGGTTGTACCCGTAACGCAGTCCCATTAAAAAGAAAAAAAAAAATGTTTCAAGCAATGCAATTTTGCAACTTTTATAGATGATTTATTACTTTCAGTGAGTGCAATATTTCGAGCAATATAATTTTGTGAGTTAGACTAAAGCATTGTTACTTTTAGCTAGTATGATATTCAAGCAGCAAAAGATTTACTGCTTTTGTTAAGTATTGTTTCTTTTAGTGAGTACAATATTACAAGCCACACAATCTCGTAACTTTTATTCATTATAGATTTGTTACTTTTGTGAGTGAAATATTTCAAGCAATATAATTTTGCAACTTTTTTTGATGATTTGTTGCCACTTGAGATTAGCTTGATTTGGAGAAGTAAAGAATTTAGTTTTATGCAGAATTAATTAATGCGCAATTTGCATTAATGTTGATGAAGACGTAATTTGCTACCCCAGAAAGACTTGTTTGCAATTTATTGGCTATTCGTGCATTTTCACTTTGATTTTCTAAATTACAGCTTTGTTTTGTTTAACTATAACTTTTTTTTTTCTTTAAAACTTTGGTACTTGCTTTAATAATGAGTATTGTTTAGTTAAAAAACAATCATACGATTTTTTAATCGTTATCTGTTTATACGCTTTTTTTTGTTTTTAAATGAAACACTCCTCCTGATTATTAAACATGTCGAAAACTTAACAATGTCTACAGCAGTGATTCTCAACATGTGGTCTGAGGACCACTCGTGGTTCACGAGAAATTTTCATATGGTCCGTAAACAGCTAGTGAAAATTCATTTATATCATTTTTATTGTTGCAAATAAATGTATGAAACAAAACTTTTGGATTAGATTCGGAAGGGTATCAAGTGATTCTCAGTAATTAAATGGTTGAGAATAAGTCCAGAATCTAGGGTAATCGACAAGGTAATAACGAAGATATAGATATCTCTATATTTTATTTGCTTATTAAAGTTGTAGAACTATTTTTGGTCAGCTGCTCTAATTTACTACTTTTGAATTATTTTCTAATTGAGGGGAAAAGATACGAGGCAAAAAAAGAAGAAAAATAGATTTAAATTAAAATAACGAAGAACAAGAAGTTCCGTTTAGAACTAAACGAGCCTACTTTTCGGTATACCCATACAACTTTCTAGTACTTGATCAATATTCTCAAAAATAGATAAAATCGCAAATTGCTTCAAGCATATTTTTTAAATATTTTAAGCTGATTTCTAGGAATAAAATATGCCTCACTTGTCTAAAAAAAATAGATGCGTAAAAAAACAAATAAATAAACGAGCAAATAAAAAAACAGCATCTTTTAAACAAAGCAGCTAATACATTTTTTCCATTAAAACAAATTCTCTAACCGCTTTCAAAACGAAAAATACATCTGTATATATAAAAATGGAGTTTGGTAAATTTGTTCCCCAAGATCTCAGAAACTACCCGGCAGATTTGGCTGAAACTTTCACCGTTTGTCCAGTTTGGTACTGGGAAGGTTTTTAGACCAGTCCGAAAAAAATCCGATTGATAGTTCCCTTTTTATTCCAATTTTAGTCCCAATTTTCGCATAAATGTCCCACTATGGGGGTGGAAAAAAACGTGCACATATTAACATTATATGTCCATCGAAAGCGCCAATTTTTCTGCTGAAGATAGCATCTGTTCGAAGTTTCTAAGTTGTATAAAAAAACGAGCTATGAGCTTTTTTGTTCCCTGTTCGAAGGCTTTCATCAACCCAAGTCATTATTTAGTGTGTCATCTCAACTCCAAAGAATTGTTGTATTGTTGAATATTTTTGCGTTTCGTCTGACTTTCTGAAGCTTTTCTCAAGTTAAATCTTAAAGTAACGTTTTTCCACAAGATTGGCTAAAAATAAATGGATTTGGTTGATCATTTTACTTTTAAACGGAACTTATGGGTTATTATTATTATTTATGTTGATTGGACACTTGGTCACTATATCCAACCAACCAGCAGAAATATCGCCAGAATTTTTACAGAAAGATTTCAGTAGCTGAAGCATTTGGCAGTTTTTTCCACGGTCGCTGTTTTTGAGCCCAAAGACTACGTAATAATGTTTCGCAGCTTTCATTATATAAACAAAATATCGCCAATCAAAGATGCTTAAAAAAAAAAAAAATACTGTGTAAAAATAATTCAACAACTAAATTAGGCAAATCCATAAACCGCACAAAAACTTCCATTAATTTTTCTTTTTGCACGATTTCAAACAATCGCCAAATTTTACTACTTGTTTTGGAAACATTTCGGATGAAACCGTTTAGCGCAATTTTATTTTGACCAAAAGTATTTCAGCATCTGGCAACAATATTTCTATAATAAAAATTAGTAAGGAGGGGGAGTATTATCGAAAGTGTCCCAAAATGATTCTCGCAAATTTGGTAAGATTTTAAACCGCACTAACTGCCCACAAAAATTGAAATTTCCCAAAATAACTAAAGCAAGTGTAAGGGGAACACGGGCGGCTACATTTTTTAAAACAGGTTCGTACATCAATAGCCATACATAGAAGGTTTTAGATTAAAAAAAAAAAGTACTAACAGATAAATCTTTTTAAACATGTAAAGTTTAATTTCATATTTCGGAAATTCTTCAAATTTGTATATGCTTAAATGTCGTGCTTTCGTTTCTAATTGAATTTTATTTTGTTCTTTATACTTATTGCTATTTTAGTTTAATGAGTAAGGAAGAAGCTCGAATTTTAATCACGTCAAAAAGGTTTGTTTTAAATTCTTTCGCTTAAAACAGAAAACAAGGGCAAGTAACGATTGTTTCTCATAATTATTACTGACCCAGGCAACGCCGGGTATTTTTGCTAGTCATATATATAAAAAAGTTTCTTCTTCCCCTGTTGCCAAAAATAATTTTTAAAAATAATTAATGCACTTACCAAAATAAATAGAAACAATAAAGGAACAATTTAAAGAAATAATTTTCATTGTCAAAAAAAAAAAAAGTCTGCGCATATCTTTATGTAGAAACACAAATGACTTCGAGTTGATCCGCCGAAAACTGAATACCTAAATTAAAACTTTAGAGTAAAAATAAAAATAAGTCATATCAACAATAATTATTTCACAGTTAAAACCATGGCTGTGGAGTCGGAGTCGGAGTTAATCTCATTTTTGGATAAAGGAGTCGGAGTCGAATATCCAAGAACCGGAGTCAGTCTTTTTCCTCCGTGTATAATTTTTTGCCGAAGTCAGAGTCGAAGTCGGGGAGTCGGAGTCCGACTAAATGTTGGGCACAGGAGTCGGAGTTGGAGTCAGGTGCCCCTAAATTCTCGGAGTCGGAGTCTGGAGTTTGTCGTCAAGAGCTATTTCCAACAAAATTTGTTTGAATTAAATCCGCTTTCAAGTACGGAATCTACATTGACTTTAAGTTTCCCCGTAGGCGCTAATGTTAAGGGATTTGAACTGTTCAAAATTAAACGAAAAATTGCTCAAATCAAAAAGATATTTAATATACAATTTTTTCATCAAAAGCTTTTTCCTACAAAGTTAGTTTGAAGCAAATTCGCCTCACAGTCCGGAATTGCCTTGAATTTCCCCGTGGGCGCTAATGTTAAGTTTTTTTGTACTGTTCAAAATTGAACAAAAAATAGTTCAAATCAAAAAGTGAAATATAGGAATGAGGTGTCCTCGCCGAGATCTTTCGAACAAAAAAAAAAATATGTTCCAATCGGAATGTTCACTCAAAAGTTATTAGGGGGGGGGGCAGCCAGACAGACCGACAGACATTTTTCCCCATCTCAATACCAAACCTTCCAATTTATAATTTTTCCATATTTATTTAATTATTTTTTTTATTTTTGACTTTTTTTTTTTTTTTTTTTTGTGATATTTTCAAGACGCATTAAGCCTTCTTTCATACTTTTTTCCTTCTTTTTCTGACTTTTACTGTGAAAGTAGGCTAAAAACTGAATCTGCTACTGTAGGCAAATAAAACGTTCCGCGAATGAAGGGAAAATTCTTTTCCTCCAACTGGAACTGCTGCATTTGAGTTTCAGAGAATAGTTCAGACGCTGGACTACATTTTTTAATTTCATTAAATATTTTCCTATGACGAAATTGGGTTGTACACTTTAGATCATAATTTACCAAGCCAAAAAGAACTTTTTAGAACAATGGAGAAAGAAAATCAATGTTTGCATACACGAAATTAAACTAGATTAGTTTTGACAAAAACCTTTTTTTTTTATTTATTAAATGGGTCAATATGATTTGCAATACCTTCTTTTCTACGACAAAAAACTCTAACATTCTTCCTGTCTAGATGCTGATGTGTGTTTTCAAATTACTATGCGCCATATTGAAAAGTGATGCATTGCTTCCACTTATCAAATTAAAAGTAACCGCGGAAAACGCAACTTAGTAGTTTCATAGATATCTTGCTATTAATAAACGGAACTATGGGTGCAACCTTTTGCGTAAATACCATGGCAATTTTTAGAACAGCAATGTTCTGTCGTAAATAAAAGATTTTCAGCGAATTGGTTTTTACTTCTGTCCCTAACACGAAATGCTAAAACTGTTATGTTTATTACTTTCATTGTGCTCCATAATAAAGCAACTTTGGTTGTTTGAATGGAAGCAAGCTAAAATAATGAATTTCTATTAATCAATGATTTATATGTTCTACTTTAATGAATTAACTTCAACAGTGTAATATTTTTCATCTAACCAAACGGGAGAGTTAAACAAATCGTCTTCGCCTTAACTATGTGAGCGATACAATTTGTTTTGAAATAACCAATCAACTGCATCAGGATCTTTACCGAAAATCCATTTTGTACTGCAATCAAAATTTCCATGCCTAAAAAATTTGCAAACAATGAAAATCCTAATGGGATCGTTTCCAATATTTTGAAAGTATTTTTTCTGAAAGAACATGCTTAAAAACATAGGATCTAACCATTTTTTAATTAATTTGTTTAAGTTTAATATTTAAAAAAAAAAACTTAAATCGGTGATCTTTTATTGCTTACATTTCTTGCCGATAACATCACAAATGATGAAATGCCATTCTGTGTTGTCATTCACAGAGCAAAATATTTAATTCGCATCTTTACTCACGTGTATTGGCAACGATATGGTTGATAGCAAGCGTAGAGCGCAATTTTAATTCGCTTCTTGATTATCATAACGTGGAAACATCATTTGTGACGTCATCAAGACCATGCCTTGTTTGAAAAATCGGACATTTAAAAAAAAATAATTAAAAAATAACTGGTGGGAAAATGAAAGAATTTTTTTGGGTCCATGGTTTTTTTTTTTTTTTTTTGCTTATTTTATCAATTTCAGTGACTAAAAGTTCTACTTTTGACTAAAGGAAACAACCTCATTATCCAGTATTAAAATCTTTTTTTGAATAACTCAGATTTAGGCCCAGCTTCCCAGCTTCATTAGTAGATATCTTATGGACTAAATACTTGATTTTTTTACTTTAAATCATAAATTCATGGTACAAAATTATCTGTTAATTAAGGTATTTAATTTTTACTCTTTTTTCACCATTTTTGATCCCTCCCCCATTTGCCACAAAGTGTCACACTTCACCTTACCCCCTTCCCCCTCGTCATAAGTCATAACATTTTTCATAAACATATTTTTATGAAAAAGAATGCGTGTTGTCACACTTCTTATTACCCCCCCCCTTTCTCCCTCTTGCCACAAACTGTCACTACTCCATGAACCTAACCCCCCTCAAAGCTTGACACCATTTGCGGACAGCCCCCTAGCAGGGGCGACATTCCAGCATTTCATTTAGGGGGTCGAGTTTCTTAAATATGTATTACTACAGTGCGGTACAAAACACACATTAGCTAACAGGGGGTGGTCATAAAATCGGTTTACTATGAATAAAAATTTGTGTTTGGAAACATTAAAATTTTGATTCATTTTCTAATACGTTATCATACAAAACGTCTCGATACTAAAGTTTTTATACCTTTTGGAAAAGTTTTAATGCATGATTTTTGGAATTCGAAAGAGCAGGAAATCGTGTTACTAATCTGTCAGTGCCCAGTGTTGTGCTGTTTTACCAGTACAACTAAATAGAAAATGGTTTTATTTATTTATTTATTTATTTATTTATTATTTATTTATTTCTTTATTTTATTTATTTATTTATTTATTTTTTTCCCCCATTGTGTTTTGAAAATAATATTCTCTAACCTCCTGAGACAAAGAAATCTTTCTCTACTAGCTGAGCTGATTGGAAAAGTTAAAAAATAATTGAAGTAACAAAGTTATGTATGAAAACACTTTTTATATCTTGCTCTTCAAAATCACCCAGGCAACTTCAAAATTTGAGGGGCTTAAGTTTTCATCACTGAATAATCTAGTCTCGTAGGCGCTCTCAGCTTCAATGAGATGTCATCTGCATCCAGCTCTTTCATTCATTATTCCAGACTGATGAGTTCATAACAAGGACGAAACTTCAGTCTCTGGATGTGATAACCGGTCTGCTGGTATATTGCTTGTAATTTTTCTTGCCTCGTGCTAAAAATTTTACTCAAAATTGAAACATTTTATTTTTCGTTTTCAACATCCAGTCCAGATAATATAGAGCCAACCATACAGAAAAATAATTATCATTAAATCTTGTGTTAATTTCATTCAAAACTGAATCAATTACTTCATACAAAATATTAAGAAAACAATGTTTGACTTTACATCGTGTGGGTTTTCGCCATTTTTTTTTTTTTTTTTCGCCTTTTTAAAATTGGCTTGGAGGAAGAATTTTTTGAAAGGTTTCACGATTGATTGAAATATGCATCTATATAAAATCTAGTTTCAGTTTCAATTGCAGATTGAACTGTGGTAGTATACTGCACAGATCAATTGTAGATTGAACTGTGGTTTGAATAGTCTGAAAATTAAGGGTAGCGGATTGAAGATGTTTTGATATGATGAGTAAAGCATTTTTCAAAAACTTTCCTCAATACAAACAAATTGAATAAAAATTCAAACGAATTCATGCATGGTAAAGGGCATGAGCTTTTCCACCATTGAAGGAATCGTTTTGCAATAATTCTTCCAGTCGTCAAATCACTGCTTTGAAGTTATAGAGAAATAATTTTATGGTTTTAGCTCTTGAAGACCATCTTCTGTCACGCAGAGATTGCATAATTATAGAGCCCCATAAAAGGTATTTGTTGATATGTTTTTTTTTAAATTCAATAATCATATCATATACATTTTTAAGAAGTTTCTATGAAAGCATATAATGCATTGAGCAGCTAAAACGTGTTTCTAGCAGAAGAAAGCGATAAACACTCATCAAATAAATATACACTTAAAGAATGAGCGTAAAAGTTATTGTAAAATATCAAGGATTTTTCTTGTGAAAACCATGCAGTCACACCACTTTGCATGAGCCTCTCATATTGAACATACATCGTTACACTGGGCACACAAGTATGAAATATTTAGCCAAAATGAGGAAATGTCTTGTTTAGTTAAAATTAACCATGGTTCTCTATCACTTTTCTATGTTCTGAAAAGGCTGGAAAATACTTCATGAATTTAAGTCATCATCCAAATAACAAAAAACACTTTTTCTAGTCTGGGAATGCGTCGAGTTTATCAAATAGTTGCTGAGAACCAGCGAGATTTTTTAAAATGAACATTGATTTCCGATTTACATAAATTGAATTCACCCATTTTCTATCATTCTGCTTATAAAACTTGGGGGTGCGACCGCCCCCTCTTGACCCACCTATTTGCCGCCCCTGCCCCCTAGAGATAATTGACAAAAAAATTTCACCAGAAATTATCTCATGCCTTTTATCGTATGATCATTGGAACTTTTTTTCTTATGTTATAAAGTATTTTAAATTACAGTGTGAAGCTATGGTGTTTTATTTTATCATCATTTTACCATTGTATAGAAGGAAACCATTAATTAATGGCTTACAGAAATTAGTTAATATTGGAATTTAAAAAAGAAAAATGTTAACCGAAGTAAACTGAGATTACTGATTGAGTAATGCTAGTGCTAGCCACCCCAGTTTCGAAAAGTTTTGTCTGTTGGAATATGTGGTGTTATAAGTAAAACAACATCCCATAGCACAAATACTGTTTGAACGCGAATTGTATGTAATTTGGCAGTCTGCCAAGTAAAGACTATTCCATTTGAATTAATCTAGTAGGGGTGAAGGGGAAAGTAACGATGGGGGGGGGGATTTTGATGCACGCGTTTTATAATGTCACTAGTGCCTTATTCATTTATTGCATTCTCTAAAATAAAGTAAGGGAAAACAAAAATAGTTACCATGGAAACAACAAAAAGAAAATATTTTCATTTCGTTCAGGAACGCAAAAGCAAAATGGTAAGCTCAAAACTTTGTTGCGAATAAATAAATCAATTAATGTTTGCCGTGAGAGTATAAATCGAATATACTTTAGATTAAAAAAATGTTGCTGAGAGCAAATTTTCACTTTTACAAAACTAAAGCTAAATAATAGAGAGGCAAAAGTGCACATCTGTAGCAAATCAACTAACACCCCTATAAACAATAGATACGTCCATTTCCGGCTATAAACCGGATATTAGTTTTTCCAAGCAATCGATGGTCAGACAGTAGCAGATCACTGCAGACACGTTTTTTGGCGTTACAAGGAACACCTTTTTCAAAGCAAAAGAAATGAGCTTATGAATGAAAAGACATCCGACAAAGCTTTTGTTCCTTTGGCTTTTGTCGGACGTATATTCATCCATAAGCTCATTTCTTTTGCTTTGAAAAAGGCGTTCCTTGTAACGCCGAAACACATGTCTGCAGAAATCTGCAATTTGTGCAATTGCACGTTGTTGTTTCTTCTTTTACTTTTTATGCACAAGGGTAGGTAGTCTACGTTTTTCTTGTAATCCTATTTAGAGTCACCTAAGTTTTGTGAAAATTGGTAGAAAGCTCTGCCTTCTAAACGCTGGGGGAAACTGTGACACATCCTGTACATTATTCAGACAATCAGAAAAATGAAGGTGTCGCAAAATTATGTTATGAAAATGTTGTGCAAATATATAAAAAAAATATTTGTCAATATATCTGTACCTCAGAGCTAGAACAACGTAAGTCACATTATAATAATTTTACAGTAGAGAGGAAAAACTTTTTTCTGGCCCACGCAAAGGCTGGGACGCGCACTTTTTTCACTCTAGTAAAAAATGGATAAGGATTTAAAAAAAAAAAAAATTACGGTCACATGGCTCTATGGGAAATAGGCTTCTACATACAATGCACTAATAAACAGAAAATCGCAATTTTTGGACTTACGTCACTCTGGCACTGAGATACAGATATTATGAAGTAGTAAAGCAGCATTTAGCTAATGACAAATTTCTCCTATTTCTGGTCAAACACTTAATACTTTGTAAATTAATTAATTTATTTATTTTTAATGTTAAAAAAGAAAAGTAATCTTGCTGAGATGAACGCATCATAAAGTTTTCCCGTTTTCTTGACTGTTGATCATCAATCTAGGAAGTAAACTAATCAAAACTATTTTACAAATTTGAGGCCTCCTGCTGACTGCGGAACTTGGACGTTTGCCCCGCAGTTATTTGACCCATATAAACTTTCATGCATACGTACATTAGGGTGGTTCAAAAATATACATGTAAAAAGAAAAGTTTCTCCTAGATAACAGGACACCCCTCAATATTTTAACACTTTTGGATAGTATTATTCCGACAAAATTTTAGCTTCTTCTTTCAACTGAAAGAGGGTGCTCAACCCCCTCCCCCAAACTTCATAAGCATGGGGTGGGGGGGGGGGGTCAAAAATACATTGAACTGAAAAAACAATGCTACATATCATAATACACACTATTAATATGCATTGCAATAAAATAATTACTTACAAAAAAATAATAATAATAAATGTTTCTAAATTTGTAGCATTTTCTACTACGGCTAATGATAAATTAAGGGTTCATTGAGCACCCTCTTAAAATTGAAGCTAAAACTTTAACAGCATAATTCTATTAGTAAGTCCAAAAGAAAAAAAAAGAAAGGGGGGGGGGGGGGTCCTGGACTCTAGCCGAAAAAAAGTTTTTTGGAACCACCTTAACGTATATATGTACACACACATGCAATTTTATATGCGTAGTCGCCAGTGCAGAAACAGGCCATTCAGAAAATGATAAAAACTTTTTTTTGATTGACTGAGTATGCTAAATATGTTGCACAGGTCAAGTGATAATCTACTTTCGTTTCCATGATCATTAATACTTCAGATCGCTAAAGCCATTAACATAATGGGAATTCACCAGGTCTTCCTATCCGGCATTTTCCTTACTTTCCGTAATTAGCTGTTCTTTGTTCCAACATAATAGATTGGACACTACTTGACATTTACTCTCGGGGCATTAGTGTCACATTTTTTCAATGCTTCGCACATGAACTGTAATGACATTCGGTGCTTAGGGCTTTATCACTTACGACTGAATTAAGTAAACCTCTTAGGCATCATAATGTTATCTTAAAACCAGTGATGTGGTTGGCACTCGATTTTCTAAACTTCTTATTTACGAACCCTCACGATTTTACGAAGTATATTTCAGAATCCTGAAAATATTTCCATTGAAACAATGTAATTTTTCATTCTTTTTTACGAATTGTAAATGGCCAAAATATATTTTTCAAGAATTCGACGTCAGGTCAAAGTAGCTCCTTCCTAAGAATTCTAGCACTAGGGAGAGAAAATCTCGGGGGAAAAGATCTCCGGAGGCGCGAATTGGAAATAAACATTCTGAAAAGAACAAAAATTTAATGGGTGTATCCTAAAAAAAGTGCAAAGGTTGTGGAAAAAATGTTATTTTAATTTTGGAGTTTTTCTTCGCTACAGTGTGAGTTGTTAAAATAGCCGTAATTATTTAATTACTGAATGTCGTTTTTTTTCCTTCCTATTTTTCGATATAAATATAAGTTACCTTTTTCACCTTCCTTTCTAAATAGCTGTTCTATCCACCTTTTTAGAACGCAGTTATTCCGTTCCTATTCGTATTTAGAAAATGGCGGGCTATCTGGGTTCCTCATCAGAAAAGGAACTTTACACCATTTCCCGTGCTTATTTGCTTTTTTTTGAAAATGTGCGACTAAAATCCTTCACTTTTTAAAAACATTTTGGTAGTTTTTTCTGTATAAAGTCATCCCATCATGTTTCGGCGGTCAATGCTGCAATGCACCTCCCTGTTCGCTACCCCCCCCCCTTAAATCTGCACATCTCCTTTATCCAGGACAACTTCCTTACTGTACTATAGCAGTCAGCGGCTGATTTACCATCACAAATTGCGGAGATGTTCCGCTAGCGAAGGGGCGAGGCAATTACGAGTGAACTTCACATGAAAAAATGTTTACCTCTGATAACAGGCCCTCCAAAAACGCATTGGGACTGAAAACAAGGGAGGGATATGGTTAGCATTAGTGGTTTTCTATGGTAAAAAAAAAAGTAGATGAATAAATTATTAAATCTGTGTTTTGGTGCGGGGGATACATCTCCAAATTACTTTTCTCCTTGGACACACTACTGCGCTATAATGTTGCAATTTCCTTGGGCGGTGAGCTATGCTAAACAGTGAGTAGTAGTCCTTACAGTCCTAGATTTGAATCCTACAGCATCCTAGAGCAGAGGTTCTCAAACTTCATACTTCCTGTAGGACGCTGCTGCGTCCTGCAAAGCAAGAACTTTTTTATTCCTCCTAAATGTACTTAAGTAACAAATAATATCACAACGACTCATCAACACTCCCCCTTCCCCATAAAGCTTGCAAGATTTATACTACTCTGACTCCAAGTCGCCCTTCTCCCCCCTCCTCCTCCCCCCCCCCCCGAAAGGCCCGGCTCCTAGGCTGACATGGCATCTTGTCGGTCCTCGTTATGATAAAATTTCTGACCTGAAAACAAATCTCTTGTTTTAAAACTAATTCAAGGCTTTTCAAGCAAAGGAGCATACGAAAATATTTTTCAATTATCATAGTCTCCATTCCGATACAATTTTTACTCATAAACAATTACAAATATCTGTGATCACAATTAATTTCCGTTTGCAATTGTGTGTAAGTAATTTTATATCTTTTAATTTCGATCATAGATGGCAGCACCACAGCTGAGATCGCCTTATGTGCTTGATGTCTGTCATTTCAGTAATCATGAGAAAACTCTTTATTTTCTTACAAAGACAGTACAACTCGGTTACAAAACAAGCAATCTTCAATGCTTCACTCGTCACTTCAATTAATAAAAACATAAAAAAAGCCATTAACTCATTTCTAGTTTCATCAGGATTTGTTTCCTTTTCTCCTGTAATTTTTGACATGTCGTAAAACAATTAATGCAAACACTAATTTCTTATCGAATATAAATAATTGACCTAATGGGGGAGCACCTAATCTATCCATAAAATTTTTAAAAAATCGAGTAATTTCATATATCACTGTTGCTGAAGATTTAAAAAAAAAAAAAAAAAAAAAAACCTAAAATTTTAAATCTTTTTCAGACTTAAAATTATATATACACTAGTTTTGCATGAAGCACTATATAATAGATATTTTTGATAGTTACATCTTATTGTATTCAGGAAAATATGACGATAGCTTTCGTTGTGATGTATGTTTATCATGCACATCACTTCTACCTATAGTATTTTTACTTATGTACAATAATATATCTTGTAATGTAAAACATTACTAAATTTGGTTTGATTGTGATTTTATTACGTTAAGAACAAAATTGTTTATTGTTTCACTGCGTAGTATAAGTGGAGAGGGGAACACCAAATAAATTTCGTGTCTCGAGTCCTCAAAAATCATAGTCGGTCTGTAAAACGTGATTTTTTTTTCCTTTGAATGAAAATATGTGTTTCCTGTGAACTTTTGGCTGAAAATAATGATTTTTTTCCTTCAGATTTTTATTCACTGCGTACCATTTTCTCAGAAATCTACATTTACATTTTTTTTTTTTTTTTTGATCTCTCCAATCAGTGACTTAGAAGGATAAACTTCGTTCCTGGCATCAAAAACAAATCACATGATCGACTTGTGAATCCGCATATTTATAATGCAGAAAATAATGCTGTATTTTTTATACTCTGCATGTTAATCTAATATCTAAAAGGAAAATGGGGTTGTTACTTAGTAGCATTTGGATTCGGCGTATGATTTTTTTTTTAATAGATGAAACCATAGAGTAGCCAGAAAACTAGATCACGCTCGAGTTTTTTTTTTTTGGCTGCCCACACGAAACACGTGAAATCGGTTTAGACACTGCCGTTTGGCTAGCGGAATGGTCACTTTCAGCCAACTGTGCAAACAAAGTTAATCATGTAACTTAATTTCACCATGAATTGCCCTCTTTTTATCATTATTATTATTATTATTATTATTGACATTTTACCATGCTCCAACACGGCACAGATAGCACTAGTCAGAAGAAAATTTACAGCACCAAAAGAAGGATGTAACGCTAAAGGAGAAGGCGAGATTCAGAAAGGGACCAACTTTTCTATGCGCAAGCAGCTTCTGGAGCGAGTACTTCTGACCGCTTGGCCTAATAGGTTTATTTAACCACTATTTTCCTCTTAATGTCGACATGCAGTTTCTACGTTGCGTATAAAGGAATACGCACTTTAGTATTAAGATAAATTCTGTGGATGCAACAATCCTCTTTTTTTTTTTTTTTTTTAACTCGTGGTCAAAAGTGAACTGGCCATTTAAAATATATTTACTTTTCGCATACATTATGCATGTGAAGTTTTGGAATAATTAGAAGTGTTCATGGTTGTTCTATCACAAAGTAAATGGAGCAGAATATCTCCTGCTTCAGTGAGCAAGAGGAGCGCAACGGATGGTCTGCTCTTCTAATGCTGGAACAACGTTCAGTATTTCCAATTAAATTGAATTTAGTGTCTGTAATGAGAAAACACTATTGAATTTCATCATAGAGAATTTTCTGATCAGAAATGATTGTTCGCAATTTAACAGTCGTCATGTTTTATTGTCATCTGAGACTGATTGATGCAAGTTAGTTGTTACCTTATTTTGTGAGTTGTTAGGTTACATTATGAAAGTAAATCTAGGCTTTCCAAGTTTTATTTATACCTCCTGCAGTAAATATGAATGATAGAATTAGAATATGAGAACTATAATTAGTTTTATTAAAGTACATTTCACACGTAAAACATTTATACTATTAGTTAAAACAGTTAGGATTTTAAATAAATTTATATGCCTGTAATAGTTTTTTTTTTCTTTCTTTTTTTAAAACTTGCTTTAAATGTGCAAGCCAAAACAAAAAAAGTAAAAAAAAATAGATAAATAAAATAAATTTAAAACCAACCCGAAAGATCGTCATGTGTATAGTAGATTAAATTCAGATTTTCCATACTTGTTCCTAGAGTACTTTAATAATCTGAATTTTTTACAGCTTAAAAATTGAAGATGATTTTAACGAAATTTTAAAGTTTACTTACAAAGAATTTTTGTGTGCGACTGTTCTAATCACTTTTGTCCAAAAACTCATATTTTTGTGTATTTATAAATGGGGCTTAATTTTACCATGAACAACGTATGCAAGGTCAACGTCGGCTTTTTTATTTATTGCAGCATTTACTAAAACTTTGATGAACGTAAAAAACAAGTTTGTGCTTATTTAATTATTTATTTTGTCATTTTTTTAAAAATTTACTTCCTCTTTTTTTTTTGGTAATATTCTTATTAAAAAAGAGAAAGAAGACCATTGTTAACACTAAAATATACGAGCGTACATGTTCTCAATTGCATAAACTTATTCATTTGTAAATTCAATACTCTGCTACGAAACTGTTTAGGGGTCGTTCACAAACGTCATGCTTTGAGACGTGAGGGGGGTTCCATACAATTGTGACAGTTTGTGACGTGAGGGAGGGAGGGGTGACAAGAAGTGTGACATCACACGCTTTTTCATAACAATGCGCCTATAAAAACAACGTGATATGTGACTAGAAGAGGGGAGAGGGTAAAGGGAAGTATGACAATTTGTGACAAACGGTGAATCACATTTGTTGAAACAGGGGTGCCCATCCCCCTTAAGTTCAATGACGCAAATTCTCCCCCCTCCCCCCGCCCCCCCCCCAAAAAATCAACCCTCTTTCCCTTTTTTATATTTTTTAGCTCGCTCATTTAAAAAAATTTTTAAGCATTATTTTTTTACTTATGTATATTATTATTATTATTATTATTATTATTTTATCGGAAAAGTTCTTTGCTACGCCAATGACATACACACACACACACACGCGCGCGCACACACAAACTAACTAAATAAATGAAATAAAATATAAGCAAAAAAAAAATAAAATAAATAATTTAAATTAAAAATAATTTAAATTATTTTTGCGCCATGATCCCCCTCCCCTTATGGACACCCCTGTGTTGAAAAAAAAAGTGGCATCATTAATAAACAGCCATTTGAAGGGAATCTTGACTTTTCAAGCAAAAACGGCTTATCATTAAGTTTTTTCACGAACGGAATGAGTTTTTAAGTGTTAAATGGTTTATACTTAAGCAGAAAATCACAGGTTTAAATGAGCTCAAGGATAACACGTCGAGTTTTCTCTAGAGCAGTCATTCCCAACATCTTTTATTTACGAAACAGTATATTTCATTTGCAGCTTTCGGAGGGGGGAAAAAATCCGTTCTCTTTGAAGTGGAACAGTTTGTTAATGACTAACACTAAGCTAAATACTTTTTAAGCTAAGCGATTCTTAGCGGTGTTAGAAAGGTCTTATTAATCCTCCAACTAAATCGTGTGTCACGGTGCAAGGTTGACACCAATAAAAATTAAAACAATTACGTCTCGTCGGAAATTAGCCAAGGGCAATGGCAAGAGAATAAAATGGATGATTAAAGAGCTGACGTTCAAAGAGAACTATCATAAGATATCAAAAAGTGAATTCAAGGTGGAATAGCCTTTTTTCAGTTAAAAACTACAGTTTATTATATTTTGTTTTTGTACTGTCCAAGAAATTTTTTTCCATTTAAAACCGTTAAGAAAAATCAACAGTTTTGTTTAAAAAGATTCGATTCCATTTCGGCGGTCAAACAAAAAATAACTATTCCTCAGTGGGCCAATCGCAGAACTGTTTTCTATCTCTCATAATCCTTTTACACACTCCATGCCTGTATGCCTGTTGTAATTTTTTTACGCTTTTGAGATTAGTGTTGCGTCTAGTCTACAGCTTTTTGATCACAATTAAGTTATTTTGCTTTTTATTTTAGCAGACATTTTAGAAAAATTGTATTACATTCGTGTTACAAATGGAAAGAAAAAAAAAAGTCAACCAAATTTATTTTTAATCTTATCCTGATTAAATTAGAGATCCTGGTTAATTAGGAAGGTAAGTGTCGTCACTAAAACCTCGTCAAATCCAAGGACTAGGAAATGGGGAATGCCTGTTAGATTATGAGAGGCGTCCCATCTTGTTGGAAAATGAAAGATCATTGATCGTGACGTGTTACAGCGGGTGACCGAAGTATTACTTAGGCTTGATATCTGCCGCATTACGAAAGATTTACGTATCGAATATTTGGGAAACACATTTCCTTTCTCTAGTAAAATCAAGAGTGTTGCTGTTTTGGTAAATGTTTTAATTACCAAACATTTGCTCTTGATTACTTTTAAATGAGCCTTCCAGTTCCAGGAGGGAATTGTCATAAAATCCGGACACTTCGCGGCACACCTCGCCAACTCTTGCGGCATCCAATTTGGGAACCTCTGAGTTATACTCTTAACAGATTGTATCATTGAGTTAAAAACAGGGCCTTATTTGTAGCAAAAGAAGTACAGGAGCCCTATAATCTTCAGAACCTCTTTTCATGCGGAAGGTTGGATTTCAGCAAAATTGTAGAAATTTATTTGAAGTTGAAAAGAAGTCTAGGTTGGGGTGCACCGATAGCAGATCACGGTAGGTCATCGTGACCTCCAAAAAATTTTTTTTTCGGAAGAGTTTGTCAAAAGATTCGACAAAATTTGGAGTTCCATTGGGCGAAATTAGGAGTCCATTTAGGCAAAATTGTCATCATTCAGCAAAATTTGGAGTTCCATTCGGCAAATGAGAATTTCACCCTCCCAAAAAGTAGAGTTCGGGGTGCCCCAGAGTCCAGGAGCTGAGTTCCCGTGCGCTCCCATGCAAACTAAGCCCTGCCCAAAGGAAGAGGCATAATTATTGTTTCGCAATGATAGTCATTCAAGCGGGGGAAATTTCAAAATTTGTCCTTGAAAGTAGAAAGTCTAGCCTAGCTTATAACAACTCCGCTTTTCGCATCATCGGGGCGTGTCAATGTTATGATGTCTACAAAAGCCTGCGAGACCAGTTTGAGAAGTTTCTCAAACAGACATTCAGAGTTCATTTTCCTATGGAAGCTGATTCTCATTACAAAAAAAACTCCTTTCGAGTAGAAAATTCTGAAATCGGATAATGATACAAAATTTTAAATAGTGTAATTTCCTACGTTCAGTGTTGAATTTCCAAATAGATTTCCATACTAGGCAGCTGCTAAGGACCGCAAATTTTACTATTTACATACGACCACTTGAATGTTACTTTGAATGCTGTTCTTAAAAAGAAAATGCAAGAAAAAAAATCTCACATGAAGACATATCCTTTTCTTTTTGAATTCTTAAAGCAAAAATTTACTTTATTATAGTTATGAACATAGAAATAGAAATAAAGAATGGTGAATAGTTGTTCTTTTTTTTTTTTTTTTTGTATTTAAATTTAGTTACATAGGAACATGAATGGTGTTGTTTAAAAGCTCTTGATTTAAATCGTTACAAACTAAAAAATTGATTTTTTAAATAGTTTTAGGGTACCAACTCTTCTTAATTATTATTGCTTAAGATTATAGGAACCATCTCATCAATGCTCATCTATACGAATATTATAAAGAGAGAGGGCGGATTTTTGTATGTTTATATGTTCAAGGTAATCTCCGGAACCACTGCACCTATTTGAAAAATTCCTTCACTACATGAAATGTGCTTTCTTACTAAGTGACATGGCTATAATTCGAAAAATTACGATAAATAGTTCTTTTTTTATTCCAATTCAGGCCAAAATATCACATAAATTCCCGAATACGGGAGTGAAAAATTATTTGCACATATTAATATTATAAATCGTTGAAAAGGGTAGAATTTTCCGCGTTCTAAACAATTTGTTTCAATGCTCTAACTTAATTACGGTGGGAGTAATTTGCTTCTTAATCTCGAACTTTTTTAGGCTTAGCAGACATTTAGGCACTACTTTCTTCATTAAATCTATCAATAAAAAGTGAAGGAATCGTCCCACAGTTTTCTTTTTGACACCATTGGAAAAAGCAAAATTTTTTATTCCAGATCTCTCTAGACCTTTGGTCGAAAAAATTAGCTTCCATCTTCAAAGGAAAAAAAGTTACAAGCGTTTTTAAATCAATTTCGAGAAATAAAGTATTTTAATATCTGTCGTTATTGTTTGGAAGGGTAATTTTGCAAGGTGTTTTTTTTCTTTTATTTAAACCTGATTGTTGAATAAATGCCACATTTTTTATTCTCAAGGTAGACCGGACAAAGCCGGGCAACGCAGCTCTTAATATATAAAGATTTGAAAGCTTCTGCTAATGGGATTTTATTCTTTTTTTTTGTTTGGCGAAGCATTTATTATTGCCAAAAAAAAAAAAAAAAAACATCCGCTTCAATCGCAAAAGGGCTGGGTTCCGGTAGCGTGGTCGCTTGATGCGTTAGGCGTTGAGCAGTTCAGTCTAGGATTATTGTTTTAAAGCAACCGCAAATGTAATTCATTGTTTTGGCGATTTGTTTTGAAAGAAAAGAAACTTTTGATTTGTTTTTATCCGAGTGAAATGAAAGACATTTTCTTCTTTTTTTCTGACGATGATTTTTGAATGTTCCACTGGGTGTTTTTTTTTTTCTTTTCGTTAGACGGATGGATTATGATAGCGTGGTTGCTGGGCAAGTTTGGGGATTAACATTGGAACAGCGGAATTATTTTTACATTTGAAAGATATTTTATGTCTTTTTTTGTTTATTTGGCGAAATATTTTAAATTGCAGTAAAAACCGCTTCACTCGCTAAATAGAGTTTTAAAGCAACTGTAAATCTAATTTAATGATTTGACGAAAAGTTTTAAATTCCAAAGAAACTTAAATAGTTTTTTTTTTCTTGAAAAGGTGTGTACGCATTTTATACAAAGAAAAACGATCATTTCAGATCAGAGCGGTAGGGGGCGTCAATTTTTTTTAATATTAAACGGACTTCCATTAAATTTTTAGCACGGGCATCGCTGTGCGGATACTGCTAGTGATGAGTCGACGCGTGGCCCCGTTAGCCTCGCACCCTGGGAGGTTGCCCGGATAGACTGTCTCCGGAGCTGACGCTGCAACTAATAAATAAAAAAAACATAAAAAGTCAGGAATCCTGGATAAGGTTTTCAACTTTACGGGCGCTCCATTAGAAGTTTATAGCATTTTGGTTGGAAATTCGAATTAGGTTTTTGTTTCTTCTGTGGAAGAGAGGGAAGGGTACAAATGTCAAGTGATCGACATGAAACTGCATTCGGTCCCTGGCTACGTTCCCGACACTTTTGAATAAAACAAATTGTTTTTTTTTAATGAGAGTAACTAATTTTTACACGCAACGTATTTTTGAAAAATAACTTTTTTAAATACTGAAAAAAAAAGGAAACTTAAAATTTTATTCAAGAGTGACTTCTTTTTAATAAAGCAGTCAGTCCTCTTTACACTTTCGTAAAAACTGATTTGCTGTGATCTGTAAACGTATTTAATTTTTACTTGGAATCTGCGCAAAAGACAATTTTGGTATGCATTTGGAAGTACAACCCCGTGCAATGTTTTGCAACAGCAGCAAAATTAAAATTTTCTCGGAGTTAAAAATTTCATAATATTTTTGATTTGAACCATAAATATATTTGAAATCAGCTAGTAAAATTATTTAAAAGTACTGAAACAGTGAAACGCGGTCGAAAAAGTTCCGTATAAAAGTTTAACCATCATTTTTTGACTTATCCTATTTAGTAGTAAGGAAAAGAAACAATACTTTTTCAACAAAACGCGATTTGTTATTGAAGCAAATTAAAACGAAATTAGTTTTTAAAAGATTTATATAGCTGAAATTTGCGAGTTTTTTCCTACTTATTCTATTATCTTCAAACAATGATTTCAATTAAAAAAATTCGCTTAAAAATATCTTCAGTGCATTTTTCTTTATTGTCTTCATTTTAGGGGGGAAAAAGCCTTTGACAAAACTATTTATCGCCTTCATGCTCTTTACATTAATGGTTTTTCTCCAAAATGAAAAGGTATTTTATGTTTTTGGACGCGCCAGCAAAACTCAATATATGACACGATGCTTTCGAAAAAGAACAAAAATCGTTTCAAAGATCAATACTGCGAAAGGAATTTGGTGTATTCAAAGAAACAATGCTAAGACACGCAAAGAAGCCCACAGTGAGAATAACTCACAGAAATAGCTTTGTTCTTAGCAAACTTGACCTTCACTTTTAATTGTAAGAAGCAATGGTGCGTCAGAATTATTTTCAGCTCCATCAAAGACGTTAACCTTTTATTCTCTTTCAGTGCTACAAGCAATTAGTCACTTAGTTTTTCTTAATAAGAAGCATCTTTTTGTGCATAATACCTTGAGAGTCTCATTTTCTGTAAATTATTCACGCGTAAATACTGCATTATGGTTTGAACATAATTCTTTCTGTACATAATAACTGTTTTTATAAATAACTAGAAAATCGCCCGTCAAGGTATGACGGGTGAAAATAGCTTCTACATTTGAGCGAAGCAATTGCATGTTTGGTGGTATCTTGATAGTTGAAATTTTAACCTTAACTCCAGTGGATTAACCCTAAACTCCAGAAGATAGCGATCGTTGTTGACCACTTTTTCATTTCTTCAATCTCTTAAAATGACAGTCTTATCAGTAAAACAGTTAAGATACCGGATCCAGTTCTGCCTCGTCAGAATAAAGCATTTCCCTGCATGTCAAACACTACGAAAAAATATTATCAAATTATCATGCTGTGGTGCGAGTTTCATTGTTGATGACGTCAGGAGCGTTACTCGATCAGTGAATCTGCTATAATAGATATGAGAATGATAAATAATGCTTGATAAGAAAATTATTATTATTATTTTTCAATATTTTAATTCAACTTCAAATAGCACGTTTACTTTAATTTTAAATTGTTCGCACCTTTTAAACTTTAACTGCCGTCATGGGTCTCACAAATCCCGAACCATATTTTTGACAGGTCGTTTCAACGCATTAAATGGATAAATAATAATTATCGAAAGAATTTTGATTTTTATTTTACGTTAATCAACTCTATTCGCACATTGTGAGCGAGGTCTGAAAAACCCCTCTACACTGCTTTAGAGCCAGTTTGTTATGGTGCAGTTTTTTGTAACTTAGGCGAGGGTGGCCCAAAGCGGGTTGGTTTTTGAAGAACGCTCGAAATTGTAGTTCTGGATTTTTATCGCAACAATTTCGGTTTTATTTCCTAGCAGGGTTCCTGAGCTTCAAAATAAAAATTGATTTTTGTGTTCGTATTATTTCAAACCCAATATTTAGTTATTATCAAAATTTACAAACATTTCAAAACCCCTCTTTACCCTACCAGGGAGCCCAAAGCGGGTAAGCTTCACTAATTGTGATTTTGTATATTTCCCAATCAAATATGAAGTTACAAATGATTAAAATAGTTGACTAGCTACCTGCCATTATAAAAAACATATAAAACAGCTGTACTTATTCAATTTAAAGTCAGCACATTTAATTATAAAACATAAAAAAAAATAACTGATTAAATTAATAGAATAATTAATTGCCATTTTAAAAAATAACTTTTAAAGTTATACTTATAGTATTGAAATAGAAAATCTAAGTCAGAAAACGAGTCAAGAAGTTATAAATAAAGATAAGATTAAATCCTATACCCGCTTTGCCCGAAGGCACATTTTTTTATTTCAATGATTATAACCTTAAACTTAAAAAAGAAACAAACGAAATGACTATCATAGTTTGTAGGTGGATGGTGTCAGAATAATGTAATGTAATTGGCAATTAAAAAAAAAAAAAAGCTGGTCCTCAACCAATCACAAGTTTTAAAACTTCAAATTTTTTTAGAAATGTATCATTTTTTTTTTATTTTAAGACTGGTTGCACCATGCAGTTTCACTGCTGCTGATTAACCGGGACTGATTAAAACTCGGGGGTGTTCATATAAACACGACATACGTATGCATCGCCGCTTACACACCCGGGGGGGGAGGCATACGCAAGCCAACCCACTTTGGGTCATTCTCCCCTACCTAAAATATAAAAGCTACAGTGAAATTTTGTTACGACGAACTATCTTTTTCACTTTCGGTTTCAGTTCTGATTTAATTTGCACTACATTGCTTGAATACCATTACAACGAACAGAATTTGTACTTCCTTGAAGTTCATTGAGAGGGGATTTCACTGGATTGCTATTATAATATGCAAATATTTCTTTTTTAAATAAATAAAAGAAAAAAGTTAACACTTTTTTTTCACCGCATTAGTTTTAAAATGTTATTAATTTCAATTGCTTTAAAAGGTAACATGGAACTACTATTAAAGTGCATAAAATATATATGATCAAAAATTTTATGTTTGTATGTTTTAAGTAAAATTCGATAGAAAATTTTCTATTCGTATTCGTAGGTATTCCGAGCACTTGACTTGATTGTCCACCTCCCTGCGATCTCCATGAGGTTTTTGTGCAGTGAACCTGTCGTTTTTAGGTAGAAAAATTGACTTGGTCCAAAAGAAAAATTTCCTGGTGCTGAAAAAATTTAACCGTCAAGGAATGATAATTTTATGAATTAAGTCATTAGGAAACTATTCTATTTTATTCATGAAACGATGTTAGGTTTATGGTAGTCTCAAAAGCTAGAAATGACTTGATGGAGACAACTCTTAGTGTAGTAGATTTTTTATTACCTCGAAGTAGGCATAAGCAACCAACTACTTTTAAGAAAGATCGTGTGAGTACTGTCTTACAGGGTAGCTAGTTTTAAGCAACATTTTCTTTATTTCCATCTGCCCCACTCATTTTTACTTTCTTCTATATCTAATAGTATATTGAAAAAAAGTATTGGTTTCATTTAAATTTTCGAATTTCGAATTTTGACGGATTCGAACGTTTTGAGGTTGCTGAGTTCATTTCGACCATTTTTGGAAAATGTCTGTCTGTGTGTGTGTGTACGTGAGTGGTTGTGTGTGTCACGTATGTGTGTGACCAGTTTTTTGTGGTCGCTCTACAGCAAAAATTATCGCATGAAATCGAACGAAATTCGGTACACATATAAGCCCCTATGTGAACTTGTGCCCATTGGTTTTTGGCGTGAATTCCTCCAAGGGGGTGGAGCAATGGGTCATTTCTTGCGTTATGCGTGCTTGCTATTCCTCAGGAAGTAACTGGCGGAATCAAACAAAATTTGGTCCATATGTTGCCCCTAACATCTAAAGGTGGTAATTAAATTTTGGTGTCAATAGCTCAAACGAGGACTGAGCTATAGAACCTTTTTTTCGTCACTTGTGACTGCTATATCTCAAGAAATAATGAATGGAATCAAACAAAAATTAATCGACAAGTAGCCCTTAGGGGGTACAAAAGCTGATTCTATTTTGAGGTTAATATCTGAAAAGGGGATGGTGTAGTCAGACGTTCTTTCTTTTTCATTGCGAGTGCTATATCTCAAGAAGTAATGCTACGTTCTGGATGAAATTAGGAATAAATATGAACCTATATGTAAACAGGCGTTGGTTCAATTTCGGTGCCAATCGCTCCTAGAGAAGCTGTTTTTTTTTCTTTGAGCAATCACGATTGCTTATTGTTTTCATTTGACCATCTTTGAGGTCCGGTTCCTTTTTCAGAATGCACCAAGGGCCTCTGCAGCTAACCGGCGTTCACCGGACCATGCAGAAGGTGCTCCTCTGGTCGGGGGTTTCCACTAGCAGCATTGTCCACCGGAATCCCCTTCTCCTTGGTGATAGCGTCTATGTCCTACATACACACACCTACGCACTCCTCTTACACACACTTTCACACAAATCCACTTACATGCCCGATATAACCGACTACAAGGAGGAGCAGGCTTGGGAGGGCAGGAACCGTTTCTAGAAACAATAGCCCCCAATGAGTAGGCTCCTGTCGTAACTCGTGCTTGCGAAAAGCATAATTTGAATTCAAAATGTCAAAATTCAAATTAATCATATATGAATGCATAAGCTTTTTTTTTGTGCAAATAAAAATAGCTTCATTAATGCAACTATTAGAAAGATAAATAGTAATAGACTGTCATCTGCGTATTTCGCGTGATTTTAATTGTTGAGAATATTACCTCAATGATTTAAAATGTTTAACCGTTACTATCTTAAGTTCGTTAACAAGTACAATATTAGTAATTAATTCAAGCAAGGCTTTTAAAATTACTTTCAATTTTCGTTCTTTGCTTTGCTTTTGTAATAAATTCGGAAATCGGGACGGTCGTCAAGTTTTTGTGTGGGTAATTTTATTTTTGCTGGGAATATTGCTTTCTCGTCAAGCATATGGGGGGGGGGGGGGGTCAGAATTCATAAGAAAGACATCGAAGAAAGTTTCGTGATGGCCAAAATATACTAGTTTGTTCAAGGTTTAATTTAAAACAAAATATGCGTAGGAGCCCTATATTTAACAATACAGAAGCTGTATTCACACGTTCACTCATAAAAAAAAGAAGTAATTATATTAAAAATAAATAAATAAATAAAATCAACTCCTACATAGGTCAACAAAGAAAAATCTTATTTTAGTTACTTTTTATTAAATAATTACAATTAATATAAATATGTATGTAGAGGAATGGTGGGGCAAAGTGAAATGGTGAAATATTTACTGTTTTTAGTGCCAACTATCTGACAATATTTTAACCATGTAGTAAGTACCACATATAGTCTATTCCAGTCAAAAAAAATTATCCCTGAATATCAAAGCATATGATAATACAAGCAAGTTTCAAATATTGATACTCATATTGCAATATTTCGTGGAAAGAAAAAAAATACTTCTGTAATGACAAAATTCTTGTCACTTCGATTTTAAATATTAATTGAGACCTTCTAATATTTAGTGCAGTATTTGTTTATTTAATATTAAGATTAGTTTTGTTTTAAATATTTTGTGCTAATAGTTAAGTTTAAGCGAGGCAAAATGGATGAGGTAAAAAGTGAAGTACTTAATTTCGTTGACTTATTCAAGCAATTATTTATTCATTTATGTAATTTATTTATTTACAATCCTACACTTAATAATTCACTTGTTTATTCATTTATTTATTTATTTTCTTATTCATTCACCATTTCATGCACTGATTTATTTTTCCTAATGTTTTGATTAATTATTTTATTTATTTTTCCGTTTATTGCTTCATTATCGATTCACTTCCTCATTTATTCTTTTATTTACTCATCCATTTGATCAAAAATATTTTTAGTTATCAAATAAAAACTATTTCATTAGAAAAATATTTTATTTTTCACTTTGCCCCATGAAAATAAAGAGTAAGTTTTTCACTTCGAGTTTTGGACCTACTCCTTTGTGGGAACGAAGCGGGATATTTTAGAGGCGATAATCGAACATTCCTACTTCTGAGTCATTTCATTTCCTTCATACACGCGCCCTAAGAGTAATGATTTTTTTTTTTTTTTTCCAAAAGGCTATGGTCACAAATACCAGTATTAATGCTTTTGTTGTTGAGTAACACCCTTCATCTCCGATGCATTTAATTTCTATTGTAAACGCGCCCTAAGAGAGATGAATTCTTGTCCTAAAGACTCTACCACAGATACCAGATTAATGCCATTGTTATACTGTTATTGAGTTCTTGTTAAAAATCACATTAATTTTTATCTGCATTCCTTCTTCTTTTTTTTAAGAACATTTTTTTCTTCTACCGTATATTGGTCCAACGTTAAAGATTCAAACAGACTGAAAAAGTATCATCTGGTTCGAAAATTAAAACATCGATTTCCAATATATCATATTTATTGACGTTATCCTCGGACTATCTTTTTGCAGTTAAAATCTCATTTCTGTATTGAAAAATAATGACAATTTCATGCATCCGATCCTTTGCATTATTCGATTTTCATATTTAATGAAGATACTCTAGTTTTGCAGTCACCCTATTTCATATTTGCCAAAGTTCTCCACAAAGAAATGCAGTAACCATAGAAATCCTTCTAAAAGTTTCACGGAGATAAAAACATTTTTCTCTTAAAGAACAATTGCATGCCAGGAAAAATGAGGAAGTCCTACTTTGGCTGTGGAATTTAATCATTCTAAGTGGTTAATGTTCAAACATTAAAAAAAATTATATGAATTTTTCCGGAGCATCTGTTTAAAGACAAACCTTATCATTTTATAGTATATAATTTCACACGATTCAAGGTTAAATGGAAATGACTGATTACGCTAAATTTAACATGCATTTCATCCCACTGATTAAAATCATCGACTAGCTATTCCCCCGGGAAACCAAACGAAAAATTAGAGGGAAAAAAAGGTTATTTCAATAGGAGGCTATACTTACTTTTATTGCTAGATATTTTTATGCTTCAGCTTAAAGAGTACCTACAGATAATTGCAATGCTGAAAATAACTTATCAAGCGAGCAGGTAAAAATATATTTGGAAAGATTCTCTTTTTCAGCAGTGTCATACACAGGGCTACGGAGTTTGAGTCGACTGATTTGACAGTAAAGGTGTCGAAGTCTTCTCGGACTCGGAGTCAGGGGCTGCGCTATGCATTTGCCACCGCGTCAAATGCAATCAAATCGCTAATTCGGCAAAATAAACTCTGATTTGGTAAAAATATTGGCGAAAAAGAAAGTCTCCAAAATTTTTATAGAAAAGAATAAGCTTCGATCTTCAAAATTATCATACTCAGGAAAATACAAAATTGAGAATTTTGTATTTTCCAGGGAGGAGGTTTTATTTCATTTGAAAAAGATTAAAGCAACTAAAGCTCCGGGACCAGATAATATTTATCCAAAAATTTTAGTTGAATGTGCAGAGGAATTAGTGGATGTTATTTTGAATATTTTCAATGCTTCTTATAACTCGGGGACGGTGCCAGAGGACTGGAAGCTGGCTAACATAACGCCACTCTTCAAGAAGGGGTCTAAAGGTATTGCTGGGAATTATAGACCTGTAAGTTTGACTTCGGTGATTTGTAAGATTTTCGAAACTTTGATCAAAATTAAGATCATGATGTTCTTAGAGACTAATAGTCTGTTGACTAGTTTGCAGTATGGTTTCAGGAAAGGTAAATCCTGTACTACTAATTTATTGCATTTCTACGACAAGGTTACCTCAGCTTTAGATAACAAAAAATGTGTGGATGTTGTTTATATTGATTTTCAAAAAGCTTTTGACAAGGTACCGCATGTTGCTCTTCTCAGCAAGTTAGCTGACATTGGAATAGGAGGAAAAACTTTACTTTGGGTTAGAAATTGGCTTACTGGTAGGAAGCAAAGAGTAGTTGTGAGAGGAAATCATTCTAATTGGAGTGATGTTTTAAGTGGGGTTCCTCAGGGATCAGTTTTAGGGCCTCTTTTGTTTATTATATTTATGAATGACATCAATGAAAATATTTCTGGAAGCATGAATTGTTTTGCTGACGATGTAAAAGTTATGGGGATTGTCGAAAATGTAGAACATGTAAAACAGCTGCAAGAGGATTTAGATCATATTACTAAGTGGGCAGATAAATGGGGTATGGCAGTTAATGTAGGGAAATGTCAAGTGCTACACTTAGGTCATGGAAATAAGCGTATGAGATATCGTTTACAGGGTTCAGTCATAAATCAGGCAGAAAATGTTATGGATCTGGGTGTCTTTATAAATCAGGACTTCAAGTTTAGTCAACAGTGCAGTATTGCTAGTAACAAAGCCAACAAAATGCTTGGGTTCATCAATAGATCTATTTCAAACAAATCTAAGAAAGTTCTTCTGCCTTTATATAGGAGTTTAGTAAGACCTCATTTGGAGTATGCTGTTCAGTTTTGGTCGCCTTATCTGAAGAAAGATATTTTTGTATTGGAAAGGGTTCAAAGAAGGGTAACTAAATTAGTAAGGGGACTCTCAGATTTAGATTATGATACCAGACTTTATAGGCTTAACATGTATAGCCTGGAGCAAAGGAGAGTCAGAGGGGACATGATTCAGTTATTTAAATTTATCAAAATGAAAGATGTAAATGGATTAAATTTTTGCGGGGAAAGCAGGACTAGGGGTCATTGTTTTAAGCTATTTAAATCTCAGGCTAACTTGGAAATCAGGAAAAACTACTACTTTAGCAGGGTCGTGGGCACTTGGAATAGCTTACCGGAAGAGGCGGTAATGAGCAAGGGAGTGGATAGCTTTAAGAGGGCCATTGATCTTCATTGGGGACTAATTAATTGACTAGGACCAGCCTAGCTGGGCCCAGAGCCTGTTGCTGGTCGTCACATTTGTATTTGTATTTGTATTTGTATTATGTCAAAAAATTGTAAAAAATTCCACTAGAAAAATACATCTCGCCAAACAAGTGTCTCATTTATCTTAAGTGTACGCTGCATTTTTTAGACAGAAGTACAAGTGTTTGCTTTTCATACTTTCCAAAATTACACTTTGTTCTTTGATTTGTTAAAATTTGTCTAATAGTTTTTTTTTTAATTTGACTGAATTACTGGCTAACAAGTTGAAATCCGTAGCGCGGGCCCTGGGGTTCGATCACTTTCCCACCGACTCCACAGCTCTGTCAGGGCCACTGAGTCGAAGTCAGAGTCAGACTGATTAGAGGGTAAATGTATGTCAAATAAATATATTTGTTTTAATAAGAAGGGTGAGGGCAAACAAATATGACTAGACTGACCACAAGCGGCTTGGACTAAACTGAACAAGGTAAACTTTTGCATCTCACTAGAAAAAATGCCTATTTTTCATTTGCAGCTCACTGTAGGGTAGAGCGGGGCTAGTTGAGCATTTTTTTCACCTGAGCGGATATAGCTCCTCAACGATAAGTCTCAATTGATTGTTATGCAAACAGATAGATTAGTAATGTATCACTTTTCATAAGTGTCCATAGTAACTTGTTGCTAATAGCACACGATTAAGAGCTACAGCTGTCGGAATGCAAAACGTCAAACTTGCTGAACGTACCCCTTAGATGGGGTAAGTAGATCAAGGGTACGGAGCAAGTTGAGCACTTATAATGTCTAACCGAACCACAGGATAAATGATAGCTAGAGACGAAATAAAATTTCTGTTTCACAATCAACTCTTTATTTATAGTCTTTTAGTGACAAATTAACCAAACTTTAAGGTTTTTTTTTTCGGAATTAACTGAAATGGTCCTAGTTTCTGGATGGATAGTTCCGGATTTCGTTTTAAAAACTTTGTAAGCCATTCTTTTCCGGCCATCTTATTTGGAGTCCAGGCGGATGGAATTTAATGATAAATTTAACAGCACACTCGTTGGCAAGGTGACGAAACCCCAAACCAAAGTCTCAAAATAAAAATGAGATCACGAAAAAACGGTACGAATTATACCCAGATTCTCTATACACATCAAAAGTACAGTAAATTTATGAAAGAATAAAACTTGCCTGACAGAAAACAGATAACACTACTAATACAGACGAAAACTTGCGGCAAATGAGTTTTTTACTTTTTTGTCACAAAATAAATAATGTGCATGTATACTTCACTCATTTGTTAGAGCTGCAATTGAAGATCGCGCGATGAGTTCCCCTCCCATAACCCTGTCTTTCCGCCTTTGATGCCTACATGTATGGTGCATAGTTTTCGAGATATATCGATTGCTAGACGTACCTCTATGCTCAACTAGCCCCGCCCTACCGTAACTCTTCTTTTTAGATTCTCCTTAACCATTGTTTTTTGAAACTTTAACCATGAAAAGAAAAAATAAATCGGACAAGTGAAATTGAAATCATCATTTAATATTTACTATGGTTCAAAACAAATTGCAAAAGCGTAACATAACATTGCAAATAAATTCGTTGATATGTAAAAGACGCAGTCGAAAACTTTGTACAATGAAATAAGTAAAAATATATGACAACGTGTAAGCATGTACAAATAAAATCAACGAAAAAGAGTTTAAAATGTTTTTTAATGATAAACGATGAAAAGTTTTAAAATGAGTTTTTTAACTCTTTTTAATTTATTTTATTTGTACATGTGTACACGCTGTCATACCTATATTTTTACTTAAATTCGTCGATGTCGTTCAGTGATTTTTTATTGTATGACTACTGATTGATTGTACAAAACTGTAACAGCCATAATACGTGGCGCTGAGAAATATTTTGATCTAAGAATAAGTCATTTCCGTTCTAAAGACGACATTTATCAGCTAACTGATAAGCAAGGTATTTTAAGCAATGGAAGTTATAACTGATGTTATGCTCCCAGTTTTTCTTTCTATGTTCTATCATCCGTTCCCAAAATGATATCTTTAATTTGCACATACAGTTTAATTCAAGTGTTATTTTTACACCAACAAGTTATATATAGATAAAAAAGGTTTTCAAGTCAATTCCTACCTAAGTCAAGTTTGTCTCCGTGTGTGCAAACCATACATATATTGCTTTAAAAAAAGCTGGAGATAATGCTAATCTGAAAGCTTTAACACAAATTTTAATAAAAGTATTGTTCAACAATGACTTGGATCGACAATGTATGTCCAATTGAAGGCTTACCTACATTCCGGCATGAAATTAATTTAAAGCAATTATAATTCATGTTCTAATTACCTTGGAACATTAGACTCAGGGGTTTCTCGAGATATTTTATTCTAATTATTGCAAGCATTTTTTTTTTTTTTCAATTGGAGGATTTATGCAAAAATGTTGATTAAAATTGGAATAAACAAATAATTAATTGTTAATTAATTAGTGTGATTAAAGAATACTGAATTGTCATCGGGTCTGAGGTCGCATTACAAATTTCAAAAGCATCCGATCCCTGAGGGTGGGTGAAAATTGAATTGCAAGATTTGAACAAGACATATAAATATACGGAGATTGTGAGTTAATAGTAGGAATTGGAAAAAAAAAAATATCTTCGCTATATCAACATATGCTATGTTAACTAATGGAAAAAAATTAAGTGAGTGAATGAAACAACGTTTATAATAATTTTCCTGGGCCCCACCAAATAGTTTTACTTTTCATGTATGTAGTTCGTTAAATTTGTTTCAGTAAGCTATTCCGTCCCAATTTCTACACTGTCGAAACTATCCCTTTCCAAACTACATTACATGTTTAGGGTGAAAGAATGGAGCATTGAACTGTTAATAATTTATCGAATAAGCATGTGCTGCAATAATCATCAAAAATAAACCCGCATAACAAAAAGGGGAGGGGAGTGCACTATGTAGGTTACGAATCTGTCGTAGCAAATGGAACAACAATAACTCAGCAGGAAACGCTGATGCACAGTATATTTTATGCAAACCTGTTCTAGAAAAATATAAATTGACCTTGTTTCTTTAACGAAATGCCTTTAAAAATAAAATAATAATAATTTTTTTTTTAATTTATTTGTTTTGTTTAATTCTCCTCCTTAGAGCTCCTAAGAGCTCCTCAAGAGATAAGTCCCTCTTATGACAGTCCCTCTTTTACAGGGGTGTCCACCTAGAGGGGGTCATGGCGTAGACTGCTCCATTGAAATTTTTTCTAGGGGGGTGTTTCGAGGGGTATTTTTCACATATTTGGGGTAAGGGCTCTTGCTTTTGGTGGTCTTCCCGATATTTAGTGGGTGCGCCCTTGCTCTTGAGGGGGGGGGGAGCCTTTTTGTCCTAAAGAGAATCGAAAGTGTTCTTAGCAAAGTCTCATCTTTCTGGGTCTTTAATTGCCGGAGACGTTAAATAAAAATCAGAAGAATTAGCACGTTTATTTTGCTTTTTTTTTTTTTTTTTTTTTGATGCAAACTTTATTATTTACTAAGTAGCTTGCATAAACGTTGAACTTAAAAGTGATTTATGCTTATTTCAGTTCTTTTAAATTTTAAACAAAACTACTTCTTGCTGATGAGGGAAAACTTGCCGCTATTTTTGTTTTTGACTTTACTTGTAACTTGTAAATTACCTATTTAAGGCACTCGATACTTAGACATGTTTGCCTATTTAAGGACTTTTCTTTCTTTTTTTTACTCGGAGTTAGTTAGAACTTGAATTGCATTTTTTTAAAACTTGCTCACTCTACGAAAGTAGAAACTTTAGATAAAATAAAAAATAACAATGTTTAATTGCACTAAATTGTAGATTACTGCATACACACGTTTTGGCTTAACAAGGAACGCCTTTTTCAATGCGGAAAAAATGAGCTTACGGATGAAAAGACATCCGACAAAAGCTTTGGTTACTATCTTTCCATTTACACCGTTTTAATCCGTTGAGCTGCAGTAATGAGTAATTTTGTGCTATTAAGCGTTGTTATTTCTTATTTTACCTTTCAAGATCAAAGTTTCAAAGTGTTGTACTCTTAGAAACTTTCCGGTCATCAATAGCTCAGTAGCTCTCCGTCGTTGCTTTTTTTTTCTTTCGCGATGAGTATCTAGCAGAATAAAGTGAAAAAAAAATAAACAAATGAATAATAATAGCTAAGAGACATAAAATTATATATATATAAAAAAAAAAATCTGAATCAACAAATTATCTTTAAGAAATCGCTTTTAAACGATTCTATACGACTGTTGAAAGGAATAAAATAAAGTTTATTTGGTAGTGAAGTCGCATTCGATTAAAAGCTACGAAGTCCGTTCATGGTCGGCAGACTTCAAAAAAGTTTTGTTTTTCAGCAGAAAAGCGTGCATTGCTTTTCTGAGTTCGTCACGCAGCTTTTAATAAATAGATCTTGAGGGAAAGGGGGAGATATTTGTGTTCCGCTTCTGCTTTATCGCCATGACGACAGGGTCGGATGCGCGCGCACCATCTCCCGCGCTTTTTTTTTTCTGTCCAGTGCTTTGAGAGAAACGCGAAATGCGTTGGTTTTCATTTTCTACGATGGCAACCGTCAGTCCGAGTAATGCCGCAGTAAGTTGTCATTCTCCGTTTTTATTATTCTTGACTAGGCTTGCCAGATGTCCCAGTTTGACCAGGACAGTCACGGATTTCAGACAAAACTCCGGTGTCCCGGCCGGTTAACTACATGTCCCGGAAAGTGATAAATTTGATAAAATATGACCAAAAAAGACAAAAAAAAAAAAAAAAAAAAAGAAATTGAAGGATTATTTAGGATAGTTAATTTGTCATTTGTAAAATTGGCACAAAAATTTTTATTGGATTAGCTTATGAAGATTTTTACAACAAGATTAAAAACGTTCTAAAAGTTCTAGCCAATTGAAGTTACATGAAAATATATTTCAAATTTTCATTCCTCATTCAATTAGTTTCTACTTACTTAAGTAAGAAATAAAATGTTTGAATTTATTTGCTTGTTTCATGGGTTTGCGTTCACCTCTGGTTTTGTTCGTAGTTAGTAACCATTTATTCATAGCATTGAGAAGAAACTACTCACTAATATAATCTAAAAACGAACCAAGAAAGTGTACCCTTCTGAATACTTGCGACACGGGGGGGGGGGTCCCACTTCTGATGTCCCGGTTGAACATTCCAGAAATCTGGCAAGCCTATTCTTGACTAAGAAAATCAGATCTCATTATTTTCTGAAATTAATTATGCTTGAAACATTCAATGAATCAAATGTGTTCAATTTTATTCTCAAACATTTGTTATTTAAACAACTTAATAAGTTGACAGCGTCAATGAGATGACATCTGCCTCCAGCTCGGTTATTGTCTATTCCAGACTGATGAGTCCATAACAAGGATGAATGAAACTCTGAGGTTTTATAACATGGTATTTAAAAAAAAATTCTTGAAATTTTTAAAAACCCAAAGAGGTGATCTAAAAAGTATGATTATATTTCGGTGCTTCACTTTATAATGGCTTGCTGTTACTGCTGATCAAAACTGATAGTTCTGAAAAAACAACAATATTTAGATTACACATTAATTAATTTTTAAAATAAGTAAATATACTTGAAAAGATAAAAGCATCTTGTCGGTTTATCTTATGTCTATGATGTCTTTTCATCAACAAGCTCATTTCTTCGCTTTGATAAAGAAGTTCCTTGTTTCCCCGGAACACGTGTCTGCAATACTATTTAATTCTGTATTTGAGCACGCTCAACATATTTTTAATGTTTTAACTCATCTACTACAAGAAACAGTTGAGTTGTATGTGTATGTATTTTTATTATTTGGCACTTGTTTTATAGTTCGTACGTATGAGCGCAATTTTCGGGATGTGCTTTTTATTGTAAACGGTGAATTCCAAGAAAAAGGAGACATGTGACTTGCCATATACCTTTCTCTTCAGAAATAAATGAGTTTCTTGAACCTTAACCTGTTTTTCCCAAATAATTTGATGACTTTTAAAAAATCAAGTGCAAAATCAAGTTTTCTCTTTGTGTTTTTACGGAGCAAAAAATGTCTTTTTTGTTATATACTGTAACTTCTATAAACTTGTTAGTAGCATATAATATTTAGGTTAACCAGCGGCGGCTCGTGCCTTGAAAAAGTGAAGGGGCCGGATCATGGGTGCACTCTCACCCCCCCCCCTCGTTTATTTTTATTTTTATTTTTTTTATTTTTTTAATCAAAACTTTTTAAAATAAACTTAAATTTATTTTAAACAGAGGACAAGCTACAAAATATTTAAACTACTAAGTAAATCACAAAAGATATTATCATGTTTATGCCCATGATTGCCGGCAGGGTGGTGCACTTTCACCCCCTGACATTAAAAAATAAAATTTAATTAACAAGGTAGGGAAAAGCTACAAAATACACAACGAAAATTATTAATCTCATGTTTATATCCAGTACCCTTTCCGGAACTGCAGTGCGCCTCCCTTGATACACCGGTAAGGGGCTGCAAGGGGGGGGGGACTTTCACCCCCTGGCTTTTTAAAATAAATAAATAAATTTTTAAAAGCAATATTAATCGATGATTTTTAATAGTAACATTATTTTTAATCTTTTAATAACTAATTATTTTGAATGAGTAAAATTAATTTTATTTTAAGCAAAACCAAATTACAAAAGTGCAAAAGTATTGTGGTCAGAGAAATATGTAAAAATTATAAATTAATTAACTTTCATAAAGATTTGTGAAAATACATCGGAATATTCGCTTTAAAATAAATAAAATAAAAGTAGGTAAACTAAATTTTAAAGAAACCTAAAAATAAATAAATTAAAAACTAGTAAAAAAAAATCTTAGCGATTTACATGCGGGTGTACCCTTCTGCATATGAATCTGCCGACGCCCATAGGCCAGATTTAGAATTTTTAAGCAGACAAAGAAAAATAGATCGAACTCTTTTTATTTTCTTCAAATTATTGATAACTTGTCACATTTCTACATGAGCAGTAATTTAAAACAATTATTTCTGAGTAACAATGGAAAGACATTTTCTGAATAAAAAAAATAATCTTATAACGATAAATGCACACGCGTACATACAACACAACACACAATAATGGCGCAACTAGAAAATAACTTTAAGGTTAGGGGGAGCACTAGAACAATAGAAAAAAATCTCATCAATTTGATTGATTTGATTTGCTCATCAAAACTCTCAATTTTGAAACTTGTAGTTTTAAAAACGCAATTTTAGTTGATGTTAGGGAAAGAACAGTATAGCTGACTCCGCGAAATTTTTTAGAAATTGAAGCCTTAAAACGCGGTCATACGCCATATTTATTGACGTTAGATGAAGCTCGGGACTCTCCTTCATCGTTTTTTTTTCTCTTCTTTTCTTTTCTTTTTTTGAAAAGTAAATAGAAAGCAATTTCTCCTCCCTTTCAATTTTTAGAAATTGAAATTCCAAAAAAAAAAAAAAAAAAACCGCTATTGTAGACAAACTTTGAAAATTTTTCCGGAAAGGGGTCCTGGAGTCCTCTCCCTTGGAATTTTTTCTAAAATTGAAGTCCTAAAATCGGCCTGATAAAAAGAACAATATCATACTATAATTAACGGATAATACGATGCAAAAAAAAAGAAAGACATTTTGATTTAACATACAATTTTAGAAACTAAATAAAAAATATGAAGAAGTATTAACTTTTTAGGTACATTTAAAACTAATCTTAAAAATAATCTAAAAATAACGATTTCTTCTCTAAACTGACGTTATAGTACGCTAATTACTTGAAGAGAAAGAGCAAACGGAATAATCTTGTACAAATGAAGGCTTCTACCTTTACTGCATGCTGTTTATTTTACATAACCTGAATCGCGTAAGAAAAACATTCAAACTATGTAAAATAAACAACATACAGGCAGGGTCTCTGTGAATCGTGCTGCAAATATTGGGGTTAGATTCGCCGCTGTTGAGGGAAAAACACACAACACACAATCCGCACCTCCTTAATTTTACTTTTTCAACAGATAATCCGCGGATTATCGGCAGAGAAATACGGTATAATCCATTTTTTTAAATTTCAAGCACGTACGCACAAAAAAGGGAAAATAAATAAAATGAAAAAAGAATATATTCTGAAAAAATGAGGGGGCCCGGGCCCTCTCCGGCCCCTCCCACGAACCACCACTGCTTTGCACAGTTCCTTTTTTTTAATGTCTTAATTTTATTAAAAGGATTTTTTTTTAATGTTCTTCTATTCAGTTCACTTAGTTTACATTTTTTAAAGATTTTAATTTAAAAAAATATTTCATAATGCTACTCATAGTTCAATCAGCGATGCATTTTTTGCCTTAAAATTCCTTTTTAAAATATTAAACTTCCTCAGGCAAAAAGTCGTATCATTAAGTAGGAGTTTTTACGCGTAGGAATAATTATTTGTTGGTGTTTTTGACAAGGCTGTATTATGAAGATGACATAATGCATTCCTTTAGCTAATAATAGCTATGTCTATACAGTCCTTTGTTTTCCCTTTTCTTTTCATCTTCATGATGAAAGAAGAGATGAAAGAAAGCATGCACTGCTACACTACCTGAATTTTCATGACGCATGCTATAATCCTCCGCCTTTTGTCCTCCTTTTCGTATGATGCTGAAGACGAAAGAGACGGAAGGGGGACCATTGCTCTTGTGAGGATGGCACCATATGCACCCACTTGTAAATCACTGAAAAAAATACTGTTTTTTTTGTTATTATTATTTATTTTTTCCTTATTATTTTGAAATTTATTTTATTTATTTATTTGCTTATTTTAAAGCGAATTCTGATATGTATTTTCATCTTCGTTATAATTTATTTAACTTATAAGTTTTATTTCTCTGATCACAATATTTTTAAATTTTTGTAATATCTCGACCAATTTGAATTTTAATATTTTAATATTTAATGATGGTATTGTTTGAACGGATAGTTTTATTTATAATTGGAATAATGTTTTTGTATGAATAAGAAATATTGATGCAAATGATGTCAATCATGCTTTCTATTCAATTCGCCTTCCTCTCAATTCTCGTATACTTCTTTGGTTTTTGACACTGTGTTGAGATTACAACAATTAAGGTTTTCTGAGTTATCTGGTATCTTTTAAAGTGAGACCTGTTCAAAATTGAAGAATCAGCCTCTTAATGTTATTTTCAGTTTTTAAGTTATTTTAAGTTTAAGTTCTATACCATTTGCCACATCTCTCTTTATTTAATTTTATGTTGGGCTTGATTTGAAAATCTGCATGGGAACACACGAGAGTGCAGTACTTCTTTTCTTTTATTTCTTTTTAGTTTTTCGAGAAATTTTTATACATCAGTCGAAATGCAGACTTTTTACGCTAGAAAATAAGTCCTAAAGAGTGTACAACTCAACTCCCGCACTCTTTTGACAGAAATTAAATTCTGCTTTTAATGTACCATCTCCAGGTCATAAAAAATGAAAAAGTCTAATGACTGTGCACTGACTAATGTATATTATTTATTTCTGAGTCATATAACTGTAAAAGTAGCTAACAGAAGAAAAATGAGTAAAACAGCTAATAACTCCATTAAAATTGATAGAAATGCAAAATGAAATTTTAGATATGAATAATGAAAGAATTTTTAATTTTAAGTCTACGTATTGTAATTATAATGTAACAAAATAAAGAGTGATTTGGGGATGCATTTACTATTTTGAAGACTTTAGTTTGTGCTAATTGAAAATATGGGATATATATCAAAATAACTGATATATATATCAAAATATCGGATATTTTCGATATTTTCGAAAATGTCATGATATTTTCGAACCTTGACCATCTCATACATAATATGTTTTCGAAAAAATAGTTTCCTTTCTTTAAAATATAATTTTTGCATTGATTTTCGTTTCTTCGCTAAGCAACCTTCTCTCTTTGTCTTTCTCTTTGTTTATCACTCCAGAAACCATTTTCACTGATTTTCTCTAATTCTCACGAAACCAAAGGCAAACAGTATACGTCTAAAAAATAAATAAATAAATAAATAAATAAGAAAAGATCAGTCTTCAGTTTCTACGTCTGTCTTTCTCCAAGCATTCTATATGCTCATAATTTCTTCGTTGCAGTATTTAGAAACTGCAGTTGTTAGATGTATGATTTTGAAGCTCTTGAATCTAAATCTAATTCGTCGTCGGCGACTCTATGATACGTGTGACAGGAAATTTTCTATTCATAACATTCTTTACATCGAAACATATTTAAATACAGTCGACTCCCGCTACAACGCGATCCGACTTACGCGAAATGGCTATAACGCGAGTTTTTTTAGGAGCAACGAATTTTAGAGCTAAAGCGAATTTCTCGTTCTCAACACGAAAATATTTGGAAAGGAGTTGTGATGCTAAGTTTCGGTTTTGTTCCTTACTACTAAACATTAATTCGTGAATGTACTTTCGTCCTTTCAGTATCACAAACTGCGCAAGTTCCCACATCCGCACTAGAAACATAGCATTGTAGGTGTGTATGTATCACCAATCCTTATATTTTTCATTTATTTATTCTAAGTACGAAAGGTGATGAAATATTGTGGCACCTAGGGACGCTGTTTCATCTAAAGTTTGAAGATGGAAACAAAAATCGAAAGTTTGCGACAATTTAAGAAAAAGTAAAGATTCTTGATACGCTTGAACAACTAAAAAGTGGGTCGAAGGTAGCACGACAATTGGGTACTGGTGAATCTTTCATACGTATATTTAAAAGTCAAGAGAAGGCAATCCGTGCAAATCCAAAGGGTCCCAAAGGGGCGTTACTATAGATGTAAATGTTATAAAAGTAAATGCGAAGCTACTGTACTTAAAAATATATTAGAATGACGATCAGATTGCGCAGGATAAATCATCTTCAATTTTTAAGTTATAAATGTAACTTATTGTATTTACATGGTCAAAAACAGTTTAAAAGGTTTTTAAATGCATAAAATGATTGGGTATGTATAAAAAAAATCATATACACAACACTTTTCCACAACGCGAAATTTCGACTTACGCGAGGAGTCTTGGGACGCATCCCTCGCGTAAGTCGGGATCCGACTGTACAACGATTTGCAATACGGCTTCAAACCAAAAGTTCAGGGGAGTTTAAAGGGAGTTAGTACCCGGTATACGCGTAATGTTAAATTGCTAAACTTTATGTGCTTTTTTCTTAAAAGTTTTAATGATAGGAATTTAAAATTGTCAGAGCTTTCGATATGTAGCTAAGAACCTTCTGAAGTAAAATTTTAAGGCTATTATATTTATTTTTTAATTTATTAAATTTTAACCAATAGTCACTTTCAAATGAAAATAGTACCAATGTTGACCATAAACACAGCACAGCTGTGTTTAGGAGAAAGTGTGAGTCCTAAATCAAAAATTTCTATTATAACTATGAATATATAAATAAAATGTGGTGAAAAATTCATAGAAATATGTAAAGTAGTTTTCTAGAAAAAGGGACAACGTTTTTAAATTTGACGTTTTGAGAAAATGGCGTTTGAAAGTAAAACTGTGCATACATTTTAATAAATTCCTGTTCCATTATTATTTAAATTGAGTTACTTTTAATCTACGTAGAAACATGGATTCGGTGTCGCTTGAAAGCTCTCGATTGAATACTTTGAATAAATTAAAACTGGAAATTAATTTTTTTAAAGGTTTTTGGGTTTCGACTCCCCTTAACCCGCATACAATAAAGAGCCTTCGTCCTTGTGAAAACTTGATTATTTTTTTAAAACTTACGATTTCTCCCCTGACGTTGTATTACTACATTGTTTTAAAAAAATCCTGAAATTTTACGGTAGAATCATTGAGAAGGGAGGAGGATAAACGAGAGTAAAAAAATGCAAAATGCGAACAGCAGGTTCGATGTCGGGACCTTTGTATTGGCAGGTGGCGTTGCTGACCACCATACCAGTCGTGACACATAGAGTGAGGGGAAATACGGTGTTATGTGCTTCGCACTGTAAGTCACGTGGTGTATCAATTGGCACTGCAATCGTTTATTTTTTTCGGTATACTTTACTGTAATTTTTTTCTGTACTGTAAACACTCCATTTTACAGTAATATTTACCATAACAGTTTCCTAAATTTTTTACCGTGTACAATATTCAATTTCTATGAAAGTTCCTATTCCCATATTAATATGAAAGTTCATCAAAAAAGGAAAACTGCCAGAAAATAAGTTGAAAAAGAAAGTAGAATGCACGTTGTAAAGGTGACCTTCGGATTGTTGCACTACCCTTCAACCTCTTCTATTATTCAATATTTTTGGCATGATACATAATCGAAAAATCTTTTGTAAAATATATTCTTCCATGTTAAACCATATTGTCACTCAATAACCAACTTGTAACTGACAACTTTGTAATTCTGCCAGCTTTTAATGTTCATGAAATATCGATTTTTATTTTATTTTTTTTTTTCAATGTGTTTCCTCTCTTCTTAACAAAAACGAATTATTTATTATCCTTTTCTTCCGTCTGTTCATCCCCTGTAAAAGCAAACAGGTGAGCTATAAAAAATATATGGAGCAGTAAAGAAACATTTTCACGAGCTTACGTGTATGAAGGAAAAAGTCATTTCCTTTGACTTGACTAATGTTTATTAGATTTCGTGCGTAAGAGATGTTTTATCAAAAGGACGATCTAATTTCTCTAGTTTTGCAACAGTAATTGCAGCCAGTATATTCTACTCGTTTTATTATTGATTTTTTTTTCGAATTGGGCCGTTCTATTTAGAAACATTTATTGTTGCTCAATTTTCTCGAATGAGCATTGCTGGTGTCAATAATAATAGATTTGTATTTTTACTTTTTTTTTCAAATAATTTTTTAAATTCTACATATTATTTTCATAAGTAGTACAGTAGAGCAATGTAGGAAATATGCGGTATCGCATCGCAATATGCGATTCAAAAAGTATGAAAAACGATACAATATCTATCAATGGAGTCGTTTCCGAAATTTTAAAAAGATTTTTGTGTGTAAGAGCATGCTTAAAAACATAGGATCTGACCATTTCTTAAATAATTTGACTAAGTTTAATATTTTTGGAAAAATACTTTAATCGGTGCGATTTTATTGTTTACGCTTCTGCCGATGACATCACAAATAATGAAATGCCATTAACAGAGCACAATATTTAATTCGTTGTTGATTATCATAGCGTGGAAAAGCAGTAGACAGAAGTGTCGAAGTACATCATTTGTGGCGTCATAAAGACCACGCCTTATTTTCAAAATCGGATATTTAAAAAAAAAAATTCTAAAAATTAAGCGTTGGAAAAATAAGTTTTTTTTCCTCAATCCATGTTTTTTTTTTTTTTTTTTTGCTTATTCTATTAATTTTAGTAACTAAAAGTAGTACTTTTGACCAAAGAAACAACCCAATTGCATCTAAAATGTTACGATGTAAAAAAAATACTGAATCTTTTTGAAATGTGAATGACAAATCTAGATTTGTCGATACTGTGAACTTAATGATTTCGATGACTATTTTTATTTGTACACAGGACGCAAATGGTTTTAATGCCATAAATTTAATTTTTTTTAAATTGTCATTTCCTAAATATTCCTGTATTTGTAGAACCACCCAATTGCACCAGCTCTTCTATTTTGTAAAAAATAAGTGATAAAAGTTTGTAACTGAAGTCATTGTTCAAAACGTTTTAAATGACCACATTAAATATTTCATTTCTTAAAACTAATTTGCTTTCTCGTTGAAAATGTAATTTGGCAAATGTTGTAAAACTGCTCCTCAATTTTATAGAACTGCTCCTCAATATCAGAGTTTGAAGTGCTCCTCAAAATGAAATGCTTATCTCCCACACTGCAGGAGAGCCGCTCTAATCCGAGCATATTGGAACCAGTGCCTGTTTGGGTTACAAAAAATTCCGATATACAGTATAACTCCGATTTAACGATCGTCAAGGGACAGGAAAAAGTTATCGTTAAATCAAGGATATCGTTAAATCGAGGAGCAAATACATTTGATGCAGTCGACCCGAACCAGAGAAATGTATCATTAAATTGAGTAAATCGTTAGATCGGATATCGTTAAATCGAAGTTATATCGTATATAGAAAAGAAGAAAAAGTGAACTCAACAGTACTACCTAGAACACTTAGATTCACGCGCAGTCAAACTCAATAGGCATATTTCGGGAGGTCACAGTGACCTCCTATTGGGACGTGCCTGATCATTGCCAAGGCCATGGCTCAATGTATCACAAAGTACCACACCACAAAGTACCACATTTAGTTATTTTTCATGTCTGCAAAATTGAACTTGGTTGTAATTAATTTTACTTTAATATAATTATCTGCATGTTATATATTTTACTATATACAGCCACACGCGGTTATAGCAAATTTGAAAGAGTCAACTAAAAATTTCGTTATAGCCGTCAGGTCCAGATAAAAAGTTGAATAACACCGAGTAAAAGCCTTTACCTTAAAACTGTAAATTCGACACATATACAGCTTCGCCATAAACAGGCACGACTGTACTTTAGGGTGATCCAAGATTTTGAAGGTGAAAATATTTTGAGTCTTGCCCTCCCATTTGGTTCCAATACATAAGAAAATAAGTGGGACAAAATTTTGTAACATTTGAATAATATTTAGAGGTAGCTCATAGCCGATGAAGTTTGAATCATTTCCGAATATAAATAAATTGACAAATGACTAAACTAATCACAAATATGATTGCTTTTTCCATTCACAGAAATTAATTACATTGTAAAATTGCTACTTTTATGCACACAGTTTCAACATTACATTAGCCATGAAATATGTTATGTAAATACACAAATGTTTTTTTGCAAAATGTAACAGTTAATGCAATTCTGCCCAATTCTTTGTAACTTGACAAAGTGTTGCACTTTGACTGAAGAAGCATCAACACTGCAAAAGCAATAGCACCTGTTTTACTGGTACAAAATAATCAAGAAATAATTCTGGACTGTGAACACCACGTTATAGATTATTGGTGCCATTTTTAATAAATGCACAGTTTCTATACTTCTACTTTAAAGTTACTTCTCTAACAGATTCTAGGCCTGTTGGGAGTTTATTCATAAGGACAAATGCATTACAAGATTCAATAATAAGGAAAAGTGGCTGATGTAAAGGTTTATAGAATGCTATCTTAAAAACATTGCTGTATGACTCAAGAGATTATCGAGAATTTCTTGAACTGGTTTTAATAGTTCATCATAAAACCCCTTTCCTAGAATCAGAATTATTGTACCTACAACTAAGCACTATTCTTAATGAATATTAAAAATCTTTTTCTGTTTTGAATTTCAAGTGTTAAAACACTAGTTTACCATCACTTCAATAGAAAATATTGGATTTCAAAAGATTTGGTATATTTGGCGGAATGTGTTTATTTAAAATCAAGGCTGAGTTTCTTTCTATACTTCAGAATACATTATGTAATGATTTTAATTTAATAAAATATCCATTTCATAATTACAATATAAAATATTGATGAAGAAGTAAATACAATTGCATGGCTCTTTTTGACAATCAAGTGATGCACTCGAATATAAGTCAATTGGTAAAACTGCTCAAGAAGTCGGTGAAAAAATATTGCTGCAAAGTACTTGAGATTATGGCCAAAAATCTTATGAAATTTGAGGACTTCCTAACTTATGATCAGCTTCACTAACTGATTTTTTTTTATCTGATACATTTTATCATGCAAAACTTGGGAGATCAAACAAATCTACAAGTTTTGGGAGAATCATCTTCACAAAGCACTAAAATATATTGGAGGAAGCGGTTAATATGTCAATAATAATCTTGCGGAAAAAATTATATATGTTATAAAAAAAATAATGAAAAAATAATAACCATTGAAGATCAATTTCAATTCTTGTTGCGGGTTGTCGAAAAACATTGCCGCGCTTATACCATTAGCAAAAAATAGTGTGGTAGGTACTAGCACAAGCACAACCACATCCATTGTCCTATAAATATAATTGTTGCATAATTTTCAACGTACAAAATGCTAAAGATTTAAATAAAATATAGTTGTATTGGCTTTTTCAGTCTTTTTCTTCTCTTTTGCATTTTATTGCGTAAAATCAATTATTGACCGAACTTTGAGAATGTTGAGCTGCCTCTAAAAGTTAAAAATTTATGAGCTGAAACTTCACAATAGTTATTTTCTACAACCAAATGTGAGGGTAAGACCAGTAAAAATCAGAAGTTTTTTGAAAAAGGCCTTTTTTGGGCCACCCTATTATTCGTGAAAGTATTTTTCAAATAATCTGTCGTTTGATGCATAATTTCAATTCGTTTCTCGCATTCAGATATTTGAGTTTCAGAAAACAGTTTGCTCCAGATTTAAATTCTGAAAAACATTTTTTAAATTAATTAATTTATTTATTTTTGCAAATCTGATTGGTTCAAGAGTAGCGTTTAACTCCATGGTTTTAAGCTGCAATTAACCAGACCAGGCTGCTGAATTGCTATAATATCGTTGTATTTGTGAGTAAGTAAATCGATATAAAAACAGCTTTGGTTGACCAAGCTGATGGATGAGTGCTGAGAGGCGGCATTAAACCGTTCGGGATGGAATGCCACTCTAGCGGCCTCATGCGCCACTAGGCGTAAAGAGAATCAAGTCAAGTCAAATCAAATCGGTATAAAAAATGTAATATCAAATTTACAAACTTTAGTCATGAAAAAGTTTAAAAGAATTCCATATGTGGAAAATAAATATTTGAAAACATATTATCATTTCCAAAATCACAAAAAAAAAAAAAAAAATGTCATGGTATTTTGTAAAGACGATAAAAACAAAAACAGCAAGTTATTGGGGTTCCTAGTGTCTTCAAACTCCAAAGAGACACACTTGATTTCAAAAACATACTCTTTGTTTTCAAAGTAGCTACAACAACAACAATAATGATGATGACAATATGAATGATAATAATAATAATAACAATAACTAATTGAATTCTTAATAAAGTCAAACATCCTGTGTGGATTCACCGAAATTTCGGAGTAACGAGGTCTGGATCAGCTGGACCCTAGTGTAGTCATCTACATTGTTTCAAAAAACCTGTAATTCGTGCCGACCATATGAAAAATGTCACACTATCAGCTGGCGCACGTACTCTTTTATCCCCCTACCAGTCAATCTTCTGATTATTTTTTGTAAATAACACCTTTGACACTTGCATAAATTCTCTTTTCGTACTTGACCGTTCCAAAAATGATCGTGCGGCAATCTTGGACATAGAATTTCCCAGAGTAAAGTGTATTATTCATGTCATTCACGTGAATAGCAACACCACCCACCATATCGAAGTCACGTATTCGGCGTCGTAAGGTTAATGACTGGCAATTTCAGAGGAAAAAGTACTTCCCGTATTTCGCTTATGGATAAAGTCGCTTTAGTTTATTTGACATTTGTGTTTGACCTAAGTTTTTTTTTTATTTGTTTAGAACGAGTAAAGTGAAAATTAATGCTTTAGTGAAAGACACAGTCCTTTGTTCAGATTTCATTGTTTTTATAGTTATAACTAAACTATTAAAAATTTTAAAAAACCCCGACTGAGGACTGAGTTCCAAATGTAGAATCAAGAGGGAAAATTGAAAATCCTTTTAAAAGCTTTATGCTATTAAAAATCAATGTCAAGTATTTTATTTGCTATCAAATAAAAACTGGAAACAGATAAAAATTTTAAATCATTGCATTTTATTTCTTTGTCGGCCAACAACATAGAGTAAAGAAATAACTCTTTGACTATAACTAAGAAGAACTAAGAAGAACTAAGAATGTATATTTCTTTATTCTATGGCCAACAATGAATTCGGTTACCAATCGCGTGAATAAAGATTTTGCCTTATTTAAAATCTGCTTTAAAAATCGTTATAATTCTAATTCTATATAACACAGAAGTTCTAAACACATTCTATCAGACGCAGAAGAAAATACTCTTTGTTTCGGCACTAAATTTAAAAATTTTTAAATATGTTTTCACTGTAAACATGGCGAAAAACCTTTTAGAGGTTTTTTTATTAATATCTTCATTAATTAATGTCATCTGAAGACGCAATCTAGCTAAGAACACTCTCGATCAACTCTCCTTTTGAATAAATTTTTTTTTTCGAAATCAGTCCATCCGTTTTAGCGCTAGAGTGCCACAGACAGATACACATATACAGAGACACTTCAAACTTATAACCCCCTTCCTTTGTGTGTCGTGGGTTAAAGAGCAACGATAAAATTAAAAAAATTTAAAAAACCCCGACTAAGTCGCAACTGTACAATTAAGAGGGAAAATTGAAAATCCTTTTAAAAGTCTTATATTATTAAAAATCAACGTCAAGTATTTTATTTGCTATTAAATAAAAACTGGCAAGAGATAAAAATTTTAAATCATTGCATTTTATTTCCTTTTCGACCAACAATGAATTCGGTTATCGATCGCGTGAATAAAGGCTTAGCCGTTATTAAAATCTGCTGTAAAAAAAGTTATAGTTCGAATTTTATGAAACTTCGAAGTTCCAAACATATTCTATCAGACGCGGAAAAAAATCTCTCTGTTTTGGTATTAAATTTTAAAAATTTTAACTATGTTTTCACTGCAAAAATCACGAAAAACCTTTTGGAGGTTTTTAATTAATATCTTCGTTAATTAATGTCATCCAAAGATGAAACCTAGCTAAGAACATTCTCGATCAACTCTCCTTTCGAACATTTGTTTGTTTTTTTTTTTCAAAATCGGTCCATCCGTTTAGGCGCTAGAGTGCCACAGACAGACACACAGATAAACAGACACGTCAAACTTATAACCCTCTTCCTTTGTGTGGAAACCGGTTCGCTCAGCGAACCGGTTCCCATGTCTATGGTGAAAATAGCTTTTACATTTGAATGAAGTAATTGCCTGTTCGGTAATATTTTTTAATAGTTGAAATTTTAACCTTAACTCCAGTGGATTAACCCTAAGTTCCAGTAGATAGCGTTCATAGATGACCACTTTTTCGTTTCTTCATTCCTCTAATGACACAGGCTTATCAGTAGAAGAGTTAAGTTACTGGACCCAGTTCAGCCTTGTCACAATAAAGCCTTTCCCTGCATGTTTAACATTACCAAAACATATCAAAATCATCATGCCGTGGCGCGAGTTTCATTGTTGATAATTATAATAATTATTATCATTGTTCTTGTTATTATTCACATAAAATTTCATACTTTTTTGAAAAGAGGCTGACCATAAATGGTGTCACCCTTTTTTTTTTAACATATTTAACCCCCCTTTACGATAAAGTGTTACACTTCACCTTCCCCCTCCCTTCCCCTTTGACACATGTGACGGTATATATTACATAAGCATATTTTTACGATGCTTATGCATTATACCGGTTATGGTTATGTAATTTACCTTTTATTTCAGCCAAAATCGGCAATGTCATATTTCTTGCTGCCCCTCCCTCACACTTGTCACAAAATGTCAAACGTTACTTTGCCCCTCCCATGCCCTTTTAAGAAACTGGCACAATTTTCCCTCCAACTGAAAGTGTGACATAATTTGTAAAATACCTCAAAGACAAAAAAAAAATATTCTCAGTAAAATTTATAAAGTTTAATCTAAAAATTCTCTTCCTGCCTTAAACCTCTTTCACATGGCAGTTTTCCATAAAAATAGAATCACCTAATTTGGAAACGCCCAAATTTGCAACTAATTTTAAACACGTATTTTGAGGCTACAAAGAACCCATTTTTAAATGCAAAACATGTGAGCTTATGGATGCCAAGACGTTCGACAAATCATAAACTCACACCTTTTAGCATTGAAAGAGTGATTAATAAAAGCATCCCATACAAGTACTTTGTATTAATAAAAGCATCCCATACAAGTATTTATATCCAAAAGCTCACATCTTTTTACATGAAGTGTTCTTCGTAACGCGAAACACATAACTAAATTTTTTGAAAATTTGTGTTTTTTAACGTTGTTGATTATATTTTTACATTAGAATGCAAAGATTTATTTCTGTGTTTTCTATAGCTTTTTCTAAGAAATTTTTCCAACTCTACTTAAGCTCTCACGTTCATGCTTTTCTTTATGCAATCATGAAATAGACAACGATTGCACTGTACAAGAAATTTGTATTTTTTTTCTGTCCTTTAGATAAAGCAATGAGATTTAAGCAATACGTGCTTAATTCACCAGATTAAGATCAAAATGATCCACCGTATTCCGTTTTTTCCAGGAGACACTTTTTATATGCTAAGTCGAGGGTTCCCATTTTTTTTCTGTTTCGCGAAACCAATTGAATAATTAGCATTTCCTCACGGTACCCTAGTCTATCTCTGTTATACTTATGTATTGATACCAAAGACAGTTCGTAACATCCCTCAGATCTCTCGGCGGCATCACAGGTGGTCGCGGCACCTACTTTGGGAACCCCTGCGCTAAGTGCATACTGATATGAATCAGGGTTGGTAAAAAAAAAACGTTTTTTTTTTTTCAAAAAAAACCAAAAAACCGTTTTTTTTATTTAAACCAGGTTTTTTTTGGTTTAAATACTATTTGCGAGAAAAACAATTAATTTTCGGAAGGTAATTAAGGTTCCATGTAATTAACAGTTATTCAATAGTCACATTATACCTAATTTCTTGATTAATTAAAGAGATTAGAACAAAATCTTGTAACTAAATCAAAAAATTAAAATAGCTTTCTGCGGGGAAATATTGATTGAAATATTTGACTTGATTAACATATTAGTATGCATGTATATATAGACCCTTTATGATACGAAATACTGGCTTCATTTTTGATTTCATCAAATGAAAGCCAGATTAAGTCTTTTTTTCTACCAGAATTAGACATTCTTTTTAAAACAATATGAGTAAGTAACTTTTGTAAACTGCACAGGTTAGCTAAGGCAAAGTAAATACCAAAATCCCAATTCCAATGAACAAAGGGGGGGGGGGGGGACTAAGAATTATCTCTACCCAATATTCATAAAGCAGCATAGGTGTATAGCCGATCAAAATCTTTTGAGCACACAGAATCCAAAAAAAAAAAAAAAAAAAAAATCATCAATGGAGAGTGTAGTTTATATGTGAAGATTTATATATTTCTCAATCAATTTTTACACATACATTTGCATTTTGTTCTGGGAATTTAAAAATTTATCTTTTAATCTTCCTACATCATAATATAAGGAACTATTATGTATCATAATATGAAGTATAAACTTTTTTTTAAATTTGATTCAAAAAATATTATTTGTGTTCACCTGCAGAACAAATCTTAGTTTTTAGGTGCAAACAATTAAGTTAGACTGTTGATTACCTTACAAATCGAAGTTAAAATTCCAGGAAAGTGCAAATAAATGGGCAAAAATGTCACACCCCTGCAACAGGAGTGAGCAATATAATGAATTGCATCTACAATAAAAGATTCAATCCTTAGTAAATCTTAACTAATCATGCAAATTAAGCATAATGATGGAAGTTGACTGAAATCTGCTTTATGGCACATATATGAAATAAAAAAATATATTAATATTTTTTTTTTCGATTAAAGCTTGTAATACATTTTGAAGAAGCAACTTTGCAATTTTAGTATTTATCTCTGCAACTTAGCTAGGAACTTAGCATAAATGGAATTTTACATTTTTCAATATGTGTGGGAAAATCAATGTAAATCTGTAAAATGGATTTTTTTTTATTTGGCTTTTTTTTTAAAACCATTTTTAGGAAAAAACCGCATAGTTTTTTTTAAAAAACCAATTGGTTTAAACCAAACAACCCTGATATGAATGCCGTACAGGTGTGCTCTTTTGCTTTTAAACAGTTTATTTTCATGATGAAAGACTGCTTTAATTTTTAGGCCAGTAAATAATCTTTTTTTACCTTTGCCACCTCTTGGTTTTTGGATTTGTTCCTGAAATGCATTGAGGGCGTTCCTCTGTCCATGGCCCCTCTAGATGGCACTGACGCTTAACGGGCCTTCACAATTTAAGACTTTTCTGTGTTCGACCGATGCAACTATGGTCCGCTCTTAAAATTCTCGAAAAAATACGAAACTTTATATGTTGCTCATTTTGACCGCAAGAGGCGCTGAACGGAATCCTGTGCATCCACCCAATCAATGACAACGTAATGGAAAGCGGATATTCCCTGTAGGGCCCTCTTTGTTGTCATGAGTTTCAGCGATTGTCACGGCTTATAAGAATCAGCGAAATTTAGTGGGGTCATGCTGTCTAAAGCTTTTGTAAATTTATTTTTTAAACCGAGTTTATTGTGCAATAGGGAAAGAAAGGTGCATAGTGGATTCACAAGTGGTTCATATTTTTGGTCGCAGGAATTAAGTTTTCTGTTTTTAGAGACCTCAATTTGGAGACCGCTACGAATTGGTCAAAAAATTATGTAAAATGTGGATTATTCTGAGGTGTCATTGAGCCACTGCAGGAGGCGAACGGGGGTTGGCGAGCAAAACGAGCAGGGTTCTTGTTTCACATTGTTTGTACATTAGTTCTTGTTATGAAATATCCCTTTATGTAAATTATCAAAACCGAAAAGAAAACTTTTGGTTAGCCTTCAAGTTAACTTCTTTAAACAAATCAAATCTTAAGCATCAACTCAACTCAACATTTCAGATCTATTTCCATTATGGAGAGCAATATGTCTTTTAATCCATTTTGTCAGCATAAAAGAAAAAAATGCGTAAGAAAAATTTTGATTTGAATTTTCAGATATCTTTATTGTTAAAACATCTTTTATATATTGCTTTGTAAAAGTTTAGAGTATGGTTTTTTAACTGTGAATATTTTTAATGGCGGGCAACGCTAATTTCAATGTGTTTCGCGTTACACATTTTGATTGCACAATTCGACTTCGTGCCCCATTATAGCAAGTTTGTCTAGAAAAGTTGGCCAAATCGAATGTTCTGGCATGGATATTTCGATAATTGGGAATCTGGCGATCTTTCTTAATTGGCGTCAATTTTTGGCTCCAGCGCCTGCGCGAGAGGTATTTTTCTTTGCAAATCAAAACAAAGAAATCGGAAACATCTATTCACATAGGGTTACTATAAATCAGTAGGGTTATCAAAATAAAATTATTCACGCCAAAAATGAGACGACCGCGCCAGATTCTCAATTATCGAAATATCCCCAACAGCGTCACTTATTGAATATATTTTCACTCGCCAGGACAGGAATATTTCGATAATTGGGAATCTGGCGCGGTCGTCTCATTTTTGGCGAAAATAATTTTATTTTTTAAAAAAAGGTGAAACATTTATATGGTGGATTATGTTACTTTTGGGGATATTTCGATAATTGGGAATCTGGCGCGATCGTCTCATTTTTTGGCGTAACTAATTTTATTGTGTAAACCCGGCTGATTTATAGTAACCCTACGTGAATAGATGTTTCCGCTCTCTTTGTTTAGATTTGTAAAGAAAAATGCCTTTCTCGCAGGCGCTGGAGCCAAAAATTGATGCCAATGAAGGAAGATCAGCAGATTCCCAATTATCGAAATATCCCCTTACTTTTTAATGATTGAATTTATTTATTTGGCGGAATAGATGAGCGAATTATTTCAGGTGTAACGTGCTAAATTGGCAAAAATATTTCCCATTGCTTAAGTAGCTAGCTGTTGCCATTTTTGATCCGGTATAACTTTGATATACCCCCCCCCAAGAAAAAAAAAATTACGCGCCAAATCTGGCACCCATTACGGACTTTTTAGGGTTGCTGTTTCTTATTTTGGTGTTTTGCCAATTTAGGTTTTTTCAGCTTTTAGGTTTTTGCTGTTGCCAAATTTAGTATTTTCTTGTATTTTGTACCATTTTTTGAGTTTTTTTTTTTTGAAAGTTCTGTGGCAACAATTTTTGGATTTCATATTTGTTTTAGCGTTATTTCATTCATTCGTCATTTCTTTGAAGTGATTAAGCAGATTTCTGACTTGCTGTATTTTGCCGCAAATCTGGTTGTATTTTCCAATTATATTTTTTTTCTATTAATTATTTTTATCTATTAGCTTTTAATATGCCTACTGTATATAGTGTTGTTGAAAACCAGGTATTTTGCGTCAACGCCAAAAACAGGTATTTTTGCTTGGCGAGGAAAAAAAGTCGCCAAATTTCCCATTTGGGGGGTATATCAAAGTAGTTCCTTTGATCCTCATACTTGTTTTATATTTTAATTGAACTTTTCCTGGTAATTAACTGTTTGTGTGTGTTTTAAACACTTAACGGATTATTTTATATTTTCACAGCTCCATTAAATTATTTAGTGGACATTTTTTGAGCAATCACGATTGCTTATTGCTCTCACTTGACTGTTTTGATGTCCTTTGATTTTATTTTCCCACTGCCACCCCTCTGCAGCACCACCGTCGACCGGGTCCTCACGATGCTGCTCCTATAGCGAAAGCCGTTTCCAGGACTCGACGTTAAATCCGGTTGTCACAAATTTGCCATTTCAACTGCGCTTGCGCACCGGACTTGGCTTTTTGGGCTTTCTGTTTTAAGATTTCGTGTTGCTTGTTTTATATTTAGGCTGAGCGAGAGTCCAACCAAATTAATGAATGCGTTAGAATATTTTCGTCATATATTATAAGCGATTTCGTGATATATTATATGAAACTACGGATATGAATAACTGATAATCTTAATAGAAAAGTGACACTTCAATATTTATTAGTTTGGAAATATTTATTTACCATAATGTAAAATACGTTGCGTACTTCAAAAATAATTGGAATATTAGTACAGAAATCCCTCTTTTGCGGATATTTTTCGTTAGGCGTAAATAACTTATTATTATACATTTTTATTTAGGTTGAGGGTTCGGCTTTGTATTAGAAGCAGGGCTGTGGAGTCGGAGTCGGAGTCTAAGAGTCGGAGTCGGGCTGATTTTGGGATAAAGGAGTCGGAGTCGGAGTCGATAGAAAACATGCCGACTCCGACTCCGACTCCGGGCTTCTTTTTTTCTTTCCTTTTCACTGACTCTCCTTGCATTTTTTAAAACTGATTACCAATTGGTTCGATTACATGTATAAAAAGATACTAATGAGAAAATAACTGCCATTATGGCAATTAACTAGCTTGAATGCTTACCGAACTTTCTGTAGCCGTCCCCTAGTTTGCTTGCTTTTTAACTTAACTAATAGCAACTGTTCAGCAAACGGTTTTGTTGCCTAACATTTTCAAGTAATCACTTTCAAATAAAAATGAAATATAGTGTTTTGTTCGATCTCACTTATAAAATAGTAAAAAGAAACGTAACAAATTAGTAAGTCGACACCCGTAGCTATGGTTGAAACGTTTAAGTGTGATCGGCAAATTCAAAGAAGTTCTGGCGCGAAAGCACGAATCCAAAAGATTCGATGAAATAATCTAATGTTTTTTTTTTTCTTTATTAAGACTATTTCTGTAAGCTTAGTTCTCACAAAAAGTATGGAACCAAATAAGTAAATGATTTCTTGATTACAACACTCAAGAATTGCAGTTAATCTTAAAATCTTCATATTAAGGTTTATTCTAAAGCAGCCAATAAAATTTAAATTAAAAATTTAGCGAAGACGAAATGTAGGTACAGTAAAAGCTATTCGTACAAATTTGTATACCGCCGCATTTTGTGTAAAATTAGCTCCTGACGTATATGTGCCCTATTTTCGTTGAAATTTTATTGATGAAATATAATTTAAAATATATTCGTGAAAATTTTCAGAATTAAAGTATTTATATTTTTTTATAAACTCTGAAATTAACTTTGGGTGTCATCTACCAGATGGGTGTCACCCGGGGCAAACCACCCCCTCTCAAGAACTTGGATTTAGAAAAAAAGGTTTTTTTTCTCTCAAGTTACAGCTTTCAAAAATTGAAAGCACACGATTTGATCAATATCTATTTGTTAAACATTAAAGGGGGGAAAATTACAGATAATCCTTTTTAAAAATTTTAAAAGGGATTTTTAAGTCATCTCACTTTTTAACTCGTAACTATTGGAAAGTTTGATTTTTAAATTGAATTTCTAACGTTGTATGGCGTCTTGGGTTTACAATAAAACACAAAATGCGAAATTTTCATAAAAAGGAATTAATATTTCAATCTGTGTTAAGAGGTTTTCCCCCCTTCCCTTGAATGGAGAGAGGGAGTTGAAAAAATACAATTAAAAAAATTTAAAAAAAGTCGGAGTTGGAGTCGGAGTCGGGCGTTTCAAAATCTCGGAGTCGGGGTCGGAGTCGGCCATTTTCCTTTCCGACTCCGCAGCCCTGATTAGAAGTGATGCTGCAATTCTAGTACGCTCTTCTGAAGTTAAAAATTTTGGTCTTGAAAAGGGATAGACAAATCAGACACCGAATCCATTAATAATTAAGACGCAAAATTCAATCTTTATCGAGGCCTAAACACTAAATCAGAGAAAACTTTGTGATTTCTAATTTTTATCTGTTGCCATCTCATATTTATTACCAAACTTAAAATGTTTGCAATTAATTTTAGCAAGATTTTTGAAATCAGCTAAGTCCGTGAGCAAGCGAAGTTGAAATGGCAAATTTGTGATAACCGAGATTTAACGTCGAGTGTCTCCAGGTTGCGTCCCATGTCCTACAACACACGCGCATACATACACAACTACACACACACGCACGCACACACACACAAACACATACACAACTACACACACACGCACGCACACACACACAAACACATACACACACATACACCTACACATACATACACAAACACACACACATGCACTTACACGCACATACACAAACACATATGCCTACACACATACACATACCCCCCCCCCCCCACACACACATACCCCCGATATGGCGATAAATATTTTATTTTACTAACTTTTTCTTCTATTTCCCTTTATGGTAACCCTATGCGCCTAGATTTTTCCGTATTATTTTTTCCCTACTACTAATTTTGAAAAGCGGTGAATGAAAGATGTCGCGAGCAATTAAATTCTTGAAATGGTTATCAAGTTTTGTACGAGAATTCTTTTAATTTGTTTTCGCTCTGAATACTCAAGCGTTTAATACTCAGCTACTAATTAATTCCTTTGCTTAATTTTACATATTTCGATTGCTGTGAGTTAACTTTTTTTTTATCCTTAAAAAAATGTTTGAAAACTTCCATAAAACTTAATGGAAAGAATAAAAATTGAGATTTTTTTTTGCAATTTTTCTATCTGTCGCTAGATTAATTCAATGCCAAAGACTGAGCTATTGTTCGAGTGCTAGAAATGATGTTAATTGGCAAAAATTTGAAGATCATGATCTAAGTTATCACAATATCCCATAAAAATTGTAAAAAAGTACAATAATAAACCGCGTTTTCATGAGTTTGGCAATTTCGTTGACGCTAAATTTGTTGACGCCAGAGAGTAGGGAGTTACGCAGTTAGTAGAGGAGGGGGAGAGAGGTACGCAGAGAGATTACGCAGAGATTAGGGAGTTATTTGTTGATGCAGAGAGCCATTTACCTAGTTCTGCGGTGGCGTAGTGGCAAAAATAAATGATTATTGCCCACAATTTAGTGATCGTACCAAAATCCCAACTATCGAAATACCACCTCTTTCTCCGTTTTGCCACAGCTAAAATAAAATTCATATTGCCTATTGTGATAGGTTGATATTGTAAATAATTTGAAATTGTTCATCAATTCAATGTTAGCACATACAGTGGCTCCCAAAAGTGTTCTTACACCTACGAATTTTCAATGAAATAGGCCCCTACCCATTAGGTAGAATTAATACATATTTCGGAAAAGGTATTTAATTATTATATATATGATCAATTTTTAACAAAACTACATGAAAAATTAAAATAAAATATTAGAACTTAATTTTTTAAAAATCAAAAACTAAAAAAAATGCCGGACATTTTATCTCATAAAAATTTTTGTACACTTTGAAAAAATATCAATATGTTAGTGAATAATCTAACTTTTTCTAAGTTATTATTTAGAAGAATATCGTGTAGTATCAACAACAACTTTCAAATATCTGGGAATAGATTTCATTGTTTTTTCTTTCTTTATTTATGCAATTTCTGATTAAGTGTTTAACCACGCTTCGAGTCCTTACTGTTTTCTAGCTCTATTTTCGTTTCGAACCCTTATTTTCGTAATCTAGCCTCCAGATATCTCTAAATATGTTACACTAGCAAAAATACCCGGCATTGCCTAGGTCAGTAATAATTGTGAGAAACAATCGCTACTTTCTTTCGTTTTCTGTTTTAACTGAAAGAACTCAAAACACACCGCTTTGACGTGATTAACAATCGAGCTTCTTCCTTACCCATAAAAGTATTATGTTTTTCGCAATCACGAGTGTGTGTGTATGTAGGCGTTCGTGTTTGTGTGTGTGTGTGTGAGGAGGTATGTTTGTGTGTGGGGGGTATGTGTATGTTTGTACGTGTGTGTGGGTAGTTGTGTGTTTGTGTGTGGGGGGCGTATGTTTATGCGTGGGTAGTTGTGTTTATGTGTAGATGTGCGTGTATGTGTTTGTTAGTGTGAGTATGTGTATGTACGTGTATGTGTGTGCGTACGTGTGTGTGTCTATATTTGCATGCGTGTGTGTGCGTAAGATATGGACGCAACCTGGAGGACGGTTTTCGCTAGAGGAGCTGCATTGTGAGGCGGCCGGCCGACGGTGGTGCTGCAGAGGGAGGCGGGGGGAAAATAAAATCAAAGGACATCAAAACAGTCAAATGAGAACAATAAGCAATCGAGAAAAAAAAACATTACAATGGGATCGTTTCCAAAATTTTTAAAGTATTTTCTACTGAAAGAGCATATTTAAAAAATATAAGATCTGAGCATTTTTTAAATAATTTGTTTAAGTTTGATATTTAAAAAAAAAAATACTTAAATCAGAGCCCTTTCATTGTTTACTGCTTCTGCCGATGGCATCACAAATGATGAAATGCCATTCAGTGTTGCTATTCACAGTGAAAAATATTTAATTCGCATCTTTACTCACGTTTATTGGCAACAACATGGTTGATAGCAAGCGTAGAGCGCAATATTTAATTCGCTTCTTGATTATCATAACGTGGAAACGTGGTAGAAAGATGTGACAAATTGCATCATTTGTGACGTCATCAAGACCATACCTTGTTTGAAAAATCGGACATTTAAAAAAAATGATTTAAAAAAAGAAATGTTGGGAAAATAAAAGCATTTTCTGGGTCCATGTTTTTTTTTTGCTCATTCTATCCATTTCAATGACTAAGAGTAGTACTTTTGACTGAAGGAAACCACCCCATTATTTTTTCTGCAAAATATGGAATGAAACAAATGATTAAGTTTGCAGAAAACACAAATGAGAGGTAACTTTATTCAAGATGTTTCCATAAACCTGGGAAGATAAAGCGCAGTATCTACAGAGATGAATTTTTGAGATATTAAAAGAAACGTGTTTTGGATTCGATACTAACAATAGCGAAATGATGAAAATTTGACTTTTTTTTTTTTTTTTTGTCTTCAGTGGAAAGCAAATAAGCAAGCTTGTACAAGAAAGTTAAAGTACAACGCAAGACAAAAATGCAAAAAAAAAAAAAAAAAAAAAAAAAAAAATAATTAAAAATTTACCGATACTGCTCTTTACGTTCCCATTGAAGTAATATAAAACTCATTTTTTCCTTTCATTTTATGAATATTTTAAATTAAAAAAAAAATGTTTAGAAGCGGAGGTGTAGGAAAATGAATAAAATATCATGATGTATGTGAACGAAAAAGTTCATGACGAAAATGGTGTTTCATTTTTATTAACAAGTTTAATTTCCTAAGGAGCATTAAAATGAAAGATTAACTTCTACCGAAATTTTAAAAAAGTAAAAGTTGGATAGAACACGACATTAGTCTGAAATAATCTGAGAAAAAGTCATTACAAATACTTACTGTTATATTAAGACTTAAAACGAACTACTAAATAAGTTAAATCATATCAAAAGATCCATTCAGAGAACGTTATCATAACTAAAATTATAGTTTTAACTTACTGAATAAGTTATTACGATATTTAATAAATTTTAAATTTAAGATAGAACAGTAAAACATGAAGGAAATAACTTACTGAGAACAAATTCCAAAAAAGTATCCAAAAGGTATGAATAACAAATTTTCAAATCTATAACTTAAAAAAGTTAATAGTGACAAATATTTCGCGATGTAAAATTTCATAAAATATTTCGAAGATCTAAAAATTGAAAAACAAATATGTTGCCAATGGAGTGGTTTCCTTCAGTTAAAAGTACTACTTTTAGTCATTGAAATGGATAGAATGAGCAAAAAAAAAAATTATTTGTTTGAATTTTTGGCATCTTGAATTCAAATTATTTTCGCAATCACGAGTGTGTGTGTGTATGAATGCGCGTGTGTGTTCGTGTAGGCGCATCTGTGTGGGTGCGTGTGTATGTGTGTATGTATGCATGTGTGTGCGTGTTGTGTATGCAGTTCTGTGTGGGTACGCGCGCGCGTGTGTGTGTAGGCGTTCGTGTGTGTGTGTGTACGTGTGTAGGAGTGTGTGTTTGTGTTTGTGTGCAGGCATGAGTGTGTGTATGTGTGTGTAATCGTGTGTGTGTGTATGCGTGTGTGCATAGGATATGGATGCAACCTGGAGACGGTTTTCGCAAGAGGAGCAGCATCGTGAGGCCCAGGGCCGATCCTAGCAGGTGTGCAGAGTGTGCGCCGCACAAGGGCGGCCAAAACAAGGGGCGGCCGCAGGCCGCATCATATAATTCTTATAATCAAGCAAAATTCCTCAAGAATTTCTCACAAGATAACTTATAATAAGAAGAATAAATATGCTGATTTTTAAATGTTCAATTGTCAAAGTATGTGCCGATTTCCCGACAGCATAGCATAGTTTAAGAAAAATAGAATGTTAGGGAACATTGTGTTGGTTCATTGTCCATTAATATCTACTCTTAACACACATGCTTCATTTGGTTGCAAAGTTTGTGACAGAACCGTTAATCAGGCATGGATACAGGGGAGGGGGAAGGCCCCCTTCTGAAGCATGAAATGGTGCCGTCTAAAAAGAGCACCGAGGGCGGCCACTAATGCTTACCCCCCAAGTTTTCATAGACCTAAACAATGAAGACATATTTTATTTATTTTAAAAAAAACTATACTGATTAGGTGCTCTCGCAAGCATTTCAAATAACAAACTATGTAAAAAACTCTGTGTTTAACAATCGTGGATGCGTGGAGAGAAAGTGGAAAACTGCGACTCAATTGAGAGTAACATATATGAATGACGAACTAAAATGTTGTACTTTTTCCCCTTTACGACAATTTTTCTGATTAAAATCTTGAATGAACTGCCCGGTTTCGGATTAGATAGGAGGACAGGGTCCCTGCCCCAGGAAGCAAATTTAAATGTAGCTCCAAAACGAAGATCCAAAAGGATGCCATGACCTCCTTGACGAAACTAAAGAAGGCTTACAATTGCGTTTCTAGGACTTTACTTTCGGAAAATTTCGCTGGTTGAACCATCGATCTTAAAAACCCAATTAAATCTCTGATTCACCTCTTCCACCTTAACTTAATCAAACATAGCCTAAAAATGTTGGCTCCAAAATCCAAAACGTATTTTCAGACGACAGCCCTTCCTATCATCAAACGTCATATAAAATTGCTTTGGCATTTTTCGAAATTTTTGCAGTGGAGGACCCCGAAATCCATTCACGCTTTACGATTTTGGGACTTATATTTCTAAAGAATTCTGGAGGAGAACTGCCATGCTTATGTAACTTTTTACGGCGCTGGAGCATATCCATCAATCGTCGAGGTGAGGTGGACAAAATTCTATAGTTATATTTTTCAGATATTAATGTTGAAAAATATCCGAAAGATCCATAGAAACTTCCCAGTTTTGTTAACGTCACCAAAGATAACATAAAATTGCGATTTTAGAAAAATCCGCTTAAGAGCTCCAAAATCCTTCCTTCTCAAAAATAGCCTATAATGGATTTCAGTTCTGAAAAATATTTTGGTTCGGGATATTTTCATGTTTCCCCTACTGTTTTCAAATCTAGCCAAAAACGGGTTTTTGAAAAAATAGTGCCGAGAAATTACCGGAGGATAGCCGCCAGATCCCCTACCGTCACCAAAGACGGCCTAAATTTGCGTGTTAAACTTATATTTCGAAATCTTTCGGTGGGAGACGATTGAATCTCCTTTCCTCTTGCAACGTCAACAAAGGCAACCCGAAATTGCGGTTTTAAAATTTCAGTTTCGGAGATTTTTCGGGAAGAACGTCGATCCTTTCTAAAGCTACGGTCTTAAAAAATAGCTTCAAATTGATTTCAATTTTTAAAGAATTTTAGGAAAGAACTGCAACATTACTTTCACCTAAAGTCTCGAAATCGTTCCTAAAATTGCGGTATTTGACATCAAAATTTCTCCATGCACCTTGAATATACTTGACTCTTTTGTCCTTGCAACGAAACACAACTAAAGATTAACTAAAAATATTTTTCATACACCAATTACGATAATTTTCTTGGAACAATCCTCTTCCCCAAAACCCCTGACACCTACCCCCACTCTTCCCCTTCCTCCGTCCCTTCTCTGATGTCACCGAAAAAAGACTACAAAATGCGAAAAGCAACAACGTATAAAAAGCACAAATTCTGCGAATTTGTGCTTTTTATACGTTGTTACTTTTCGTTTCTTTACAACAGCACAAAGGTACTTATTTATCTTACTATAAAATGAGTTTTTACGACTAGAAAAATTTGGTATCTATTACTTTCTTCAAAAATATAAATTGTACCTAAGGAGTTTTTTACTATAAAAAATTTCTTCCTTTTTATAAGATCATTCTTCTGCCCCCCCCCCCCTTTTTTTAAATTCGAACTTGGCATAGAAATTTAAAGAAAGATTTATATAGATGTTAAAGATAAGTCAAAATATGCAAATTACTCTTGAGGGACGGCACATTAGGTCTTTGCACACGGGCGGCCGACACCCTAGGATCGGCCCTGGTGAGGCCGGTCGACGCGACGGTGGTGCTGGCAGAGGGTGCTGGTGGGAAAATAAAATGATAGGAATTCAAAACAGTCAAATAAGAACAATAAGCAATCGTGATTGCTCAAAAAAAAAAAAAAAAAAAAACATGGACTCAAAAAATACTTTTATTTTCCCAACAGTTTTTTTTTTTCATTAATTTTTTAAATATCCGATTTTTCAAACAAGGCGTGTTCTTGGTGACGTCACAAATGATGCATTTTGCCGCATCTTTCTACTACGTTTCTACGTTATGATAATCAAGCAGCGAATTAAAATTGCGCTCTACGCTTGCTATCAACCATATCGTTGCCAATACACGTGGGTAAAGATGCGAATTAAATATTTTGCACTGTGAATGGCAACACTGAATGGCATTTCATCATTTGTGATGTCATCGGCAGAAGCCGTAAACAATGAAAGCGCTCTGATTTAAGTAATTTTTTTAAAAATATTAAACGTAAACAAATGAATCAAAAAATGGTCAGATCCTACGTTTTTAAGCATGCTCTTTCAAGAAAAAATACTTTTACAATTTTGGAAACGGCCCCATTTTTAGAAGAAAAAAAAAGATTTATTGGACAAATAATTTACAATTTCGTAAAGGTGAAATCTGAAATGGTTGATTGGCCAAACGAATAGCAAATCAGCTTTTGTGTAGGGTTACCAAAATTACTCCGTCGCCAAGGTGAGGAAGCGGGTTGCCAGAATGAAATATTTATCGCCGCGACCTGTTACCGTAGTTTTACCATTATAGACTAAGTTGCTTCCTGATAATGTAGCTATCTATGGTGAAAAAAATTTCAAAATCCGTCCACAGTAGTTTTGAAGTTTACCCCGGATATACTTACAGAAGTAGCCACTTATGTATATAGATTAAGTCCAAATCTGGAGATTGAGCGGATATTTTCTAAAATTTAGAACAATTTTCGAGGCACTTGGCGCAAACGTTGAAAACCTTGTGCTTCTTACCATTTTTGATAAAAAAAAAAAAAACAAAGTTGTTTCTGATAACCAAATTTTTGGTTGATAGTTTAAAATTGTATTTTAAAATATTTAAATCAATAGTATTATTTATTATTTCATCAAAAAATTCCAAACTACCAAGTCCTGATGCTGATATGCACCCTCACAATAAAACACCTTCACCGTCCTGATTCAATGATCCAACTAAGTTCTTGAGATTTAGTTCCTCATTTTTTCTTCTATTTACAATTATACAGAAATTTAACCAAAAATGCTGAATTTATTTTCATTTGTAAGTAAGACGTTACTCCAAAACATTTAGGAGCTTTTTTTTCATTGAGTTTGCGACGAAAAGCGTAAGCTTTCTGTTTTTAGCTCGAACAAGAAAATTTCTGCGGGAAGAGGTCCCATTTAATTCAGCTAACCAGAGAACTTGGCGAGTAATTTTAGGTGAAAATTAAATGTAAAATTCTTCATCAAATTCTGCAGAAACTTTTACAGCACTCAAATGTGTGTTTTCATAAATTTTTTAACTGTAAATCTCCGATCACGCTTTGTTAATTTTGCCGGTTGATCTTTTTGAGCAATCACGATTGCTTATTGTTCTCACTTGACAGTCCTTGATATTCCGGTTCCTTTTTCAGCTTGGACCAGGCCTGCAGCACCACCGTCCACCGGCGCGGCTGGTCCTGAGCACTGTCCCCCGGAATACACTTTTGCTGGGCGGTGGCGTCCATGTCCTACACACGCATGCTCATACACAGTCGCCTACGCGCCCACGCCTTTACACACATACACACGCCTACGTGCACACTCGTAAGCCTACACACACACGCACACAACTATATACACGTAAGCACCCAGGAGGAGGGACATGTTGGGCGGGGAACCAATTTCTAGAAACAATAACTCTAACCAGTAGAGTCTTGTCGCAACTCGTGATTGCAAAAAACAAAATTTGAATTCAAAGTTTCGGAATTCAAATTAGAGTTAATTTTTCTTACCTTGTTTTCGGTCCTATTCTTATCTTTAAAGCATTGTATGAAGCACTTGTCTAAAGAATGGAATAAATTAACTAACTTAGAGACATTTCAAACCAATTTACCGCTACTGTGAGGAAAAAATTTAAATTTCGAATAGTGTTTGTTGTTTTTTACGAATACCAGCCATTTTAAAGTAACTGTCAAAGTAATAGGCAAAATAGTAGAGATTAAATAAACAAAATATTAATGCCAAATGACTTTTAAGGGTCAAAACAATGCAAAAATAATTAAAAAAAAACGACGTATGAGAATTTTAATCATGAATTTACGCGAAAATATTAAAGTGTACAATGACTTTTGTGGCGTGTTATTTCTGCGTCTCTTCGTTTTTGACCCATTTCAAAAAGAAGATCCGTCAGTATTTTGAAAAAACTACTGAGTTTTGTTTAGAACTAGTGGTACCCGCACGGCTTTGCCCGTAGTAGAAAATTAAAAGGTCATTTGGTTCGCCTCTCAATTTACAAATATTTGATGATGATTTTCTCTCTTATTTGCTATATTCATTTGCTTGCCCATGTTACTGTTCCACGTTATGATAGGTTCGCAATTTAGTCGTCCACGCTGTGATAATTTTCTTAAAATTGGAATAGAAAAAGAATAAAATCGAATTTTCGAAAAATCGCTTCGAGGTGCACACCCCCATGCTACAAACTAACTTTGAGCCAAATTTCATGAAAATCGGCAGAACGGTCTAGGCGCTATGTGCGTCACAGAGATCCAGATATCCAGACAGACTTTCAGCTTTATTATTAGTAAAGAAGAAGATAAAGATGACATATAGGAATTCTGTGAAAAAATATTGGACTTCATTTTTGAATTCAGTTTCGCGTTAGTTTGGTTTTACTAAAAGATTTCAAAATGTACAAACACTTTTGGGAGCCACTGTATGCGTTTAGACATTATAGCATACATATTGATTGAGGCAAAATTCCAACAAACGAAAAGTTTTTTTGTTACGTAATTCGTTTGCAGGGTGGCATCTGTATATATAATACATGCAACACAATGGAACATATCAAAAATATTAGCTGAAGGTAGGCTTTAGTTAGAATTCATAGAAGCTGCCAGACTACTAAAATTTCCATTTCTGAAGGAAATATTAAAACATTGGGAAATTCGTCATTTTTCATTTTGAAGGAAGGTTAAAACAAAAACAAAAGTTCGGAAATGGCAAACAATCATCCAGATGTAATTAGTATTCACTTCTACGGTGACCACGAATTGCTCTTTTCTTTATTTGGCACCTGTATGGAGAATTTCTCTCTTTTTTTTTCTCATCTCTTTAATTTTACTGTTGCCTAACGAAATCAATGAATTCGCAAACATATGTGTTGTCCTGGTAACCAGTAGCAGAAAGTAAATTTTTCCACTGTGGTCCCGGACCCAGGGCAGCGAAGAACCAATTTCCTTTTGTCCAAAGGCCAAGTTCCTCTGCCTTGAAAGAGGAACGGTGAATGGCTCAAAATCGATCTATCCTGGTCACACCGAGGGGCGGAGGCATCATGTTTCAAAAAGTAAGGACAAGGAATTGCTATGGATTATTGTTTTCTTAAGATTTCCTGTCTTACTATTGGTAAAAAACAAAATACAAAATTTTCCCGTCTTCTGTCTTTTTAAGTTTGATTGCGAAGTACTAGACTTTTAAGGAGCTTTCTTTATTTTCTAAAAATAGGTGGTATTTTCGCAAGACACCTTTTCTTTCCCATATTTGATTGTATGACATTTTTGTTTTAACAGTATTTGATTGCTGCAGTCAATTGTTGTCTATCGCTATTTATGTACAATCTTCAAAAAATTTATTCTACAACATGTAATGATAGTATTCAACTCTTATTTAACAGCATATTTTATCTTCTTTTAAGTACTTCATGTTGCAAAACTAATTTGATGTTTAAAACTATTATTATCGTTTTATTTTATTTTTTTATTATTCTTTTTAACATTGAAACGATCAGAGAAATATCTTTGTTGAACATATTTTGTCATCCTTAAAATATATACTTTTAAAAATTAATCTATTGTTGTTGTACAGAGTGATTCGAAAGTGGGCGTACCCCCCTTTTAATTTCAACATTACGTTATCCATAGCGGAATATCCGTTATGCCCAGTTACCTTGTAGTATTATAAGTCATAAACATTGGTAGAACACCATCCATGTCACAACACAGCTGAATTCTAAGCCATGTTCTCGCGGATGTTTTGCAGCAAAACATCGCCGAAACCACGCAAAATATCTGCGTGAACATGACGCAGAGTTCACATGTGTTACGGTACATGGAAGGTGTTCATACCTATGTTTATGACTCTTTAGACTTCAAGATGACTGTGTATAACAAACATTCAACCATAACTGACATAATATTGAAAATAAGGAGGGTACGCCCACTCTTGGACCATTCTGTATATTAAAATATCGGTTTTTATGGCATGTGAGCCACAATATTTTATGGCACTCCTTAAAACAGTTCTCGTGAAAACGTACCCAGTTAAAACATAGCAAGCGTAACTATGACCGTTGTTGTTTCTCATGACTGTTGTTGTTGTGTTTAGTTTTATTTCCAAATTCGATTGCTTATATTCATAAAATTATAGAAATGTACACACGATCTAAAAGAACTCTGCAACCTACAATGTAAACGATTGCAAATATACCAAGGGAATACAGTAAAACCTGTCTACAACGACACTGTAGGGACCTAAAAAAAATTGTTATAGAAAGGCTATCGTTATAGACAGTTTGATTATTTATGCTGACATTTTGCTGGGACCAAGGAAAATATCGTTATAGACTGGCTTATTGTTATAGACAGTGTTGTTACACACAAGTTTCACTGTATGTGCCATGAAAATATATCGTTACATGTAAAATGTGGCAGTTTTCAAAAAAAGAAAAACGAAAAATGAAGAGAAAGAAAAACATCGATTTATTACTAACTGGAAGTCGATGCATCTTGCAAAGGTTGAGAAGTGTTGAAAATGTTTTGAATTTGACAAGTTCCACCCTTTGAGTCAAAAATATATTTATTCACTAATCATTATACGTCTTTTGATAACTCTGCAGATTTGTTGGTTATTCATTTTGCTTGAAGACTTAAAAAAATACTCGTGGTTTATTTTCATACAGGTAAATTTCGGTAAGTCTCGGTTCCTTATATAGTACAAAACCGAAAATCGATCGCCCTTGTTTCAAGTCAAAACAACAAAAAATGATTGACGGGATGGCGAAACATGTGGATGAAACCATTAACATTGTACGATCTATTCTCGTATCCCCTTGAAACTTTTTTTTTTCTTGCTGTTTCACTTATTTTGTTTTGTTCTACTTCAGATTGGTGGCAATGAACCATCTGGTAAAGGTATGCCTGGTACACGAATGTTGGACGCTAATGTGTATGCCACAAAAAAGACGATAGCTCAAGGATTACTTGATGTGGCTTTACTAACAGCAAATGCATCACAGTTAAAGTACCTGCTGCAAGCTGGGAAAGAACATGAATTTTACTATGTTATGATGACCCTCATTAGTTTATCCATCATTTTGCAGGTAAGCTGTATAAAATTTTAAAGCTTTTTTTTTTAAATCCGACCCCTTTCTTACACCTCTTCTTGGATAGGATTTTTTTTTTGTTTGTTTGTTTGTTTCCACGATGACTTTGATGATTCTTTAACGCAGAAGTTCCCAAAGTGGGTGCCACGGCACCCTGTGGTACTACAGGAAGAAGCAAGGGGTGCTGCGAAGTATCCACAGTATTAATATATATATTACGTACATATATATCGGAGATAGACTGGAGTGCCGTGTAAAAAATTCTAATTTTTGGAAGGTGCCGCGAATCAGAAAAGTTTGGGAACCCCTGCTTTAACTCATTCCTCACTTGGAGTAGCTTACGCTAACCTCCACTATTATAATAATGCATTGTATCGAGATGTGAAAAGGCAAAATGTCCCAAATATTTCTGCAGTTTGGCAAGCAATTAGTTTGTTTTTATGCCAAAGAAGCCATTTTCAGCAGCCAGTTTATTTAACTTTTATGTAAGTCTTGGTTCGCTCACGTATTACATCTTAAAACCACAGGGTTGCTACTTCAGCCGCCGACATGAAAGAGACTTTTGTTTGGTAGTCATGTGACATTCTGGAGGGATCCCGGAATATCAATGGAGTTAAAATACTATTTCACTTTCTCGGGGAGAAATGCTCTGTATAACTCGAGATGGCACTCTAACCAAGAACTGCCGCTGAGTTATCATGGCCCTAATGGGAATACGAAGACTTATCACGTGACAATAAAGAAAGTGACAGGTCATCGCGAAGTTTCTCTTACGATTCCGAAAGGGACTTATTACCCTCTGTACTGAAATACATTAAAGTACAGTTGTTACTTTAAAGTACTGTAAAGTAAAGTTTTAAGTACAGTTTCAAAAATTTAATTTTATGTTTTAAATTTTTTATTTATGTATTTTATTTATTTATTTATTTATTTATTTTTTGTTAGTACGTTTTTCGTTTGCTTCGAATCAACTTCGATATCGTTTTCGAAACGTCATGTGACAATTTTTATATCAGATTGGTAAATCAGCTGCAATTTCGTCCACGTGACTGGTCGAAAATGACAGGGAAAATTTTCGATCAGTGTGTGAATTACCCTGATACCTGGTTCATTCACGCTCATATATCTAAGGCCTCAAAAGAGCAGAGCATGAAGAGTAACCATTGGAGCCTTGTCAAAAAAGCTTTTCCCCTTCACCTAGTAGATATTTGGTTTTCTTGATTGTGAATGGTAAGGCTCAGAGTTGGTGAATATTACGTGGAAATAACCACTAAAAGACTTAATCAATTTCTCGTAAATTCTTCTTAAATTGCAGTAAAACTGTATGAAAAATGGAGTGGTTGATATTTAAAAACGTGATCCTCTTGAACCAGATTTTTAACACCAGCTGCATATCCGGAAAAGGCAAAGCATCTAGAGGCTAAGGGGTGTAAGATCCAAAATAAAAAATTTGGACATAACTAGCACTAGTGGTAGGAGAACCTATCATCTGTTTTGGAGCAAGAGAGTGTAATGTTAGCTCTGGCAAGTACTGTTATACAGCAGGATGAAGAAAAAAAAGATTTAATGAAAGGCACCTGCAATTTTGACTTACTAAATCAAACCACTTACATCCTTTTGTTTTTCACTGCCTCAATTTTGCTTTGCTGTGGGTAACAAACATTCAGTAAAATTAACTATGAAATAGGATTTAAAACATGTTTGTCAACTCAAGAGCTTTTATACTTTAGTAAAATAAATTATTTCAATTTTTAACTCAAAAATATATATATAGTCAAATTTGGCTTAGCATCTTATAAATGATGGCATGCATGTATATAGCATTGGTTTAAATATTGAAGCGGCGGGACAATTATTTAAATGTGGTTTTTCTCTTGAAAATATTGAATCTAAATAAAATCATTGCCAAAAGAAATCCATTGTAAACGCTTACAATAAACCTGATAAGCGTTTCACAAAGGTTTGCAACTTGTTCTTCAATATTTTATACAGGTCTTCTACAATGTATAAAATATTGAAGAACAAGTTTTCTCTTTTTTTTTTTTTTTTTCCCTGTTTCCATCTTCTTTTAAGCTAAAACAAGTTCATTCATTCTTCGATACCAATTACGTCCGAAAATACTCCCGATTAAATATTTTATTTCCTAATGACAAATGTTATTGAATTTATTGAGAGAATTTATTTTGGAGCAAAACATAATTTTCTCCTAAAACTTAACTATTCTCTTCAAATTGTGCTTCATTTCTACAGAAAATATGGACTACATATATCTTTATTTTTTTCTACTATCTTCTTTTCTTGCTTTTTTAAATATGAATTAGTTACAAATTTATAATCAAAGACTCAAGCGAAACTTGAATTTTATATGATTGAGTTCTAACATAGTATAGGGCGACAGCACCAGTAACAGGCATGCTTAAGACACCGCTCGCAGGTTAATTCAATTTTCTGAGCTTTTTAATGAACCTATTTAGAATTTTTAAGCTACTTTTGTCTCATGTTACTATATCTCATCTATCGCTTGGCTGCTTCTGGATCCTCTGAATTAGTTAGTTTTATTTTTATTTGTTCAATTTCGAAAAAAGGTCGAACCCCCAGTAACAGACACCGAAAAATCTGATGATACACAGCAACAGATGGGATGAGGAAAAGATGGGTAATCGACAGAATTCCCTTTTCTCTTCAAGATGTGCAAAAGTTTTTTATTTATAGTACTACAGCCTCATTTAATTCAAATGAACATGAAGCATCAACTGAACACGTGGTGTTTGTTCATAACCTTCCACCAATCTGCCTTGTAAATACCAACTTGCTCATAAAATTCACTCTGATAACACTGGATGGTTGCACCGTATTCGTGGGCCACAGCTACATCAATTTTACTCGCCTAAAATTTTCATTATTTAAATCCAAACTTATGCCTGTCTGTTACTGGTGCAGTTACCCTACAATCATTTTTGTAAACTAAGTGGTCTTTGAAGATGACTTAATTGCACCCAACTCCCGCATAGAGCGCATATCCGTATTGCGCAAGTAAGCGGGAGAAAACATATGTACAGATATCTTGAGTTCGATTTCCTCTTTCACTAAATTTTGTTTTTAATTGAGTAGTTAGATCTTTCGAAGATGAAAAGCGAATGAAGTTTTCAAAGCTACCGATTTCACTTCTGTAATGTAGATAGTAGCTTTTTATTTACTGAAGACGTAATGAATAACATGATTCATGTGAATAGTGAAATTTTTTCATCTCTCATTTTCTTAAGTATAATTAATAAAATGTGTTTTTCAAATTGAAAAATTATTTTATTCCTCATATTCTAGTTTTATTATGTTGTTTAAAACGATGAATATTGAAGCAGTATTAGAGTTTTCACTTAATAAAAGTTCTTTGTCTTTTATAATAGTATACACTTTTGAAGTTTTTGTGATAGTCTGTGAAACCATTAACAACTAAAAGCATAATATTTTTTTTTCCAAATAAATAACAGCATTTCTTGATAACTACTTCAAATGTTTTTGTTTTCAAATTGTTTTACTTGATTAGTCTTTTTATTGTTTATCCTACATTTTAAGTGTTTAATTGAAGTACTGATTTCACATGTTTGAAGACTAATACTGGAAGATCTATTATAAACTCTTCGAAGATTATCATCTTTTTTGGCTAATAATAAACTTGGTTTTTGTAAAATTTTATTTGTTTAGAAGTTTTATTATTATTGTTATTATTAGTAGTAGTAGTAGTCGAACTTGCTTATAATGAGCCCTGATTTGACGAGAACTCGGTTTTAGCGAGGAAATCATAAAGAAAGATTTGGTTGATACAATGTTAAGTCTATCATAACTCGCTTTTAACGAGCAAACCCGCTTAAATGCAAGCAATATTTTTGTGTTTCATAAAATTTCAATTGATTTTTAGCTTAGCTTAATCTTTCTTGGAGAAATTTCTTCATTTCTCTGAAGACAAACGAAAGTCAGAGATTGTTTTTAATTTGTGGAGTATAGAAGCATTAGAAAACTCTACATTATTCATGCCATTGTTATCACTTTCGAAGTATATTTCCGAGAAAATTGTAGCTCAAATTCAAGTTAATGCAGAAATCCTCGAACAAAATAGCATATGAAAAAGAGTAAGGCAGTTCAACGCAAATTAACCAGAAATTAAAAAAAAATAATTGCAATAATCAAGTATGAACTTTTATTTTTTCCGCAAACTCGCTTTTTACGAGCCCTTAGTTAGAAGGAGCAAATAACACGGTCCCTTCGTTCTCGTTATAAACTAGTTTGACTGTAGTACTATTTCCTTCGAAAAACGTTATAAAATAATCTAACATTTCATTACTTGTTACGCTGAAAAACAGGTTCATTTAAAAGTTTCTACCAGATGAGAGTTTCACTTGCTGACACGAAATTACAGTTAAAAGTTCTTCATGAATTCAAATTACTAAAGCATTTAATTTTAAAACAATAGCAGAAGGGATTTTTTAAGTGACTATCCAAGAATTGCAAGATTGGCTAATAAATAAAAGACAATTAGACTGAAACTTTAGAATGCGCTGAAATATTCAGAGATATCACAATGCAGACTCAATCAGATTGAAGACTCAAAAAATTGCCACGAAAAATGAGGAAAGTAGCATTGGTACATTCTGTAACTCAATAGTTGTTGTGCAATGGCAAATTATAAAATAAAATTGCTCAATAAAAATTTAGAATTAACTTAGCTCGATTTGTTTCACCGTTTTGCTTTTCATAACACGGCACAGTAAATTGGTTCATTGCAAAGGATTATTATACGGGGTGTCCCGAAATGACCGCATAAACTCTGCACAGCTAGATTCCACGTTGGGAGTACGTAAAAAATGCCCAAAGAAGCGTTCCTGTAAAATCCATATTTTACGAGAAAAATACGAAAAACAAAGTATGACGTCACTGCCGGTGTAAGGAAAAAACACTTTATTGGACAAATAAACAACATTATTTGCATATCTTTCCAGACGATAATGTTTAAATCATCATTACGCGTATTTGTTGTTGTAAATAATGTACGTATACTACTGTTGATATGTCCAATAATGTGAAATGTGTTTTGTCCTTGCACCGGCACTGACGTCATACTTTGTTTTTCGTATTTTTCTCATAAACTGTGGATCGTACAGGAACGCTTCTTTGGACAGTTTTTATGTACTCCCAACGAAGAATCTAGCTGTGCAGAGTTTATGTGGTCATTTTGGGACTATAAGGGACAATTCGACTGTCAGAGCGTTGTGGAAAGATGCTCTCCATGCGGGTATTGGGTGTAGTACTTGGAATCGGGTGCAATAAGGTGAGATGTTTTTGTTTCTCTAGATGGCCTTAGGAATCGTTCTTCTCTTGAAAGGACAGTGTGACATCAACAACGCAGCATCGCATTGCAGAGCGAACATTTTGAATGACGCTGCTGTGTGGCTGGTGTTCGCATCCGCCGTCGTCCACGCATTTCTGTCCGTTTTCCACATCGACCCCGGACTGCAGCCGCCATTTTCCACTTATGCGAACTATAACAACAAAACCATACCCGGGGAGGAATATTCCGAGGGATTCCCCGACGCCGAATCTTAGCAACAAAAACTGTGCCTAAATTCCAGACTGAATGTGTTGACGAAATTCTGAACTCAAAGTTATCTGGTTGCCTTCTAATATTCAAATCCAATAGTGGAGCCTACTAAGTGATAAAAATGTAAAATAATGATTTTTGCTGATAACGATTCAAACAGCAATCTTGTTTGAATGGACTAGTCATGCAGCTACACTTAATGACAATTATTTAAGCCACTAATGAACTTTCTTTTTCAAATGAACTGAACACTGCTGCATTCCCTATTTTTATAAATTTATTGTTGGTACACATTAATGTCTGTTAAAAATACTTCAAGTCAAAAACTTTTGAGCAAATCTGAAAGTAGAGACAAGAACTATTTGCACCTGGAAAATATGAATGATTTTTCTTTTTTTTTAAAGTACATTTACTTATTATGCAACTTACTACCAAAAGGCTACATATGATCCTATTTCAATTGAATTCAACTATCTCGTTTGAATGGACTAGTCATGCAGCTACATTTAATGACAATAACTTAAGCCACTAATGAACTTTATACTTCAAATGAACACTGCTGCATTCCCTATTTTTATAAATTTATTGTTGGTACACATTAATGTCTGTTAAAAATACTTCAAGTCAAAAACTTTTGAGCAAATCTGAAAGTAGAGACAAGAACTATTTGCGCCTGTAAAATATGAATGATTTTTCTTTTTTTTTTTAAGTACACTTAGTTATTATGCAACTTACTTCCAAAAGGCTACATATGATCCTATTTCAATTGAATTCAACAATCTCGTTTGAATGGACTAGTCATGCAGCTACATTTAATGACAATAACTTAAGCCATTAATGAACTTTATACTTCAAATGAACACTGCTGCATTCCATATTTTTATAAATTTATTGTTGGTACACATTAATGTCTGTTAAAAATACTTCAAGTCAAAAGTATACTTCAAGTCTGAAAGTAGAGACAAGAACTATTTGCGACTGTAAAATATGAATGTTTTTTTGAAAAAGTACACTTAATTATTATGCAACGTACTTCCAAAGGACTACATATGATCCTATTTCAATTGAATTCAACACCTCCTTTTTATAAATATTTTAACCTTTCATCACCATCATGTTACTTTTTCTGGCATCTAAATATTTTTATGACTGCTCATATAATCAGCATATTTTAGACAGTTGAAATTCGAATTGCTCACATTTCGTTGAAGATGATAAAATATAAACTAGTTTTTACATGTTTAGTGTCATTTTTGTATTTCTTTCAATTTTAAAATGCTCAAGTATTGTAACTATACTATCATTGCTGTATTATTTTAAGTAGTTTTAAATGTGTCAGCCCAATTTACAAAATATAAAAAATAATTGCTTTATCACCAAAAAAAAAAAAAAATCAACGAGCTTCAATTTCAGGAGCTTAATATTTGTCATCAACAGCTCATAATTTTCATGTTAATTATATTACTGTTTAAAAATTTTTAACTTGAGTTTAAAAAAAATAGCTCAAACATTGAATTAGGCTTGAATTTTTGTGTAACTTATTTTCTGTGTTGTTATTTATTTAACTTTGTGTGATGTAACGAATTCCTTCCGATATCTAAATAATTTTCGAACATATTAATAAAATATTTATTAATTTTTGACTTACTACTCTTATTTTTTCTGTGCCTAGTTCTTTGTATGTTCCCTAAATTTAGTTGTTTTCATCACTGCAAAACATTTTATGAGATCATGGTAAAAGAAAAAATAATTCTATATCAAAAAGTTCTGAATTGGGTTGTTTCCAAAATTTTAAAAATATTTTTTTCCTGAAAGAGCATACTTAAAGATAGAGGATTTAACCACTTTTTAAATAATTTGACAAAGTTTAATAATTTTTAACAATTATTTTAATTGTTGCACAGATTCAGTTTCATTTTTGTTGCTTCCGCACATGACATCACAAGTAATGAAATGCCATTAGCGCAGAGCACAATACATATTAAATTTGCTTCTTTACTCACATGTACTGGCAACGCTGTAGATAGTAAGCAAGGAGCGCAATATTAAATTCGCATATGCTGGCAACGTGGGTAGCAACAAAGCGTAAGCATTCAGTACGCCAATGGAGTAGTGTGCAAAGTACATCACTTGTGACGTCATGAAGACAACGTCTTTTTTTTTTTTTCAAAATCGGACATTAAAAAAAATTAAATAAAAAATAACTGTTGGAAAAATAAAAGTTTTTTCTGGCTCCATGTTTTCTTTTTTTTTCGTTTATTCTATCAATATCAGTGATTAAAAGTAGTACTTTTGACTGAAGGAAACAACTCCATTAATACACATTGTTTTAAACTAGTTTGATTTAACACAAAAAATTGTTTTAATTGCTTTTGAGTTCGTGATTTTCAAATCTCATTCCATTAAAATTATCAATAAATGAAATGTAAAAAATCAATGAATACCAAATCGCACCTCTAGTGCAAAAAAGACACAATTAAAATTAACTACTTTCTCAGGAGATGCATTTAAAAAAAATTTAACCAAAGCTTTTAAAATGTAGTTTTTGTTTTAATTTACCTTTGCGTGATGTTAAATAATGTTTTGGATTCTTATGATTTTAATCGGGTATTGTTTTTAAATGTACGTCATGTACGTTCAATTTTGTGCAATAATTAAGGAATTATCTGTTGTTTTAATTCCGGCAATTATTTGAATGTTCTCAAATAAATTATTAAGTAACACAAATAAAGACATGACTTTTTTAGAGCAAGAAGAACTCAATAATCATTTAAATCTGAATTGACTGCCATTTGTACTCCCCCCCCCCCCCAGTTATGTCTTTGGTGCACTGGAGGTGCGGTATGTTAAATGTTCATATGGTGCGTGCGTGTTCATTTATTTATTTACCTATTTATTTTTTAAGCCGATTTATTGTCTTTTATTTCAATACTCTTATAAAGGCTGAACAAATTTTTCGTGAAATGCATTGTCACTAGAATGTCACGTTACTATTCGAAACGATGTGATCTCCTTGAGTAGCTATGGAGCATTCTATTTTTTCAAAATTTCCAACTGAACGTTCTCAAATTCGCCCTTCTGATATAAGTGAGAAAGAATATGAAGAATGACAAATTTAAAATAGTTTCATTTTTAACAATTATTATCTTTTAAATACTACTGCTTTGTATGCAAAGTAGAAAACTCGTAAATAGATATTTCAAAACAGAAACTATGAATAGTTTTGTTTTCATTCTCATATAGGGGGCTAGAAGTTCCGTTTTTCATATCTACAACTTCTTACTTCTTTCATAAATGAGTTTTATGAGCAATTTATTTGCATAAACATTTTCAAGATGCTATCGTTAATTCTTTCGATATGGAATTTAAAAATGTTAACTATACATTTTTAGGAAAAAAGGTATCTGCACATTTTTTTTTTTTTACTTTTCTAGTTTTTTTTTTTTGGAAAAAACATTTGTGTGATGCAATTGATCGTTAGTTCAGAACAACATTGTGATACAATAGAGTTGTTTCCTTCAGTCAAAAATACTACTTTTAGTCACTGAAATTGATAGAATAAGCAAAAGTAATAACATGGGCCCAGAAAATACTTTCATTTTCCCAACAGTTATTTTTTAATTATTTTTTTAATGTACGATTTTTCTAACGGGCTTGGTCTTTATGACGTCACAAATGATGTACTTTTGGCGCATCTGTCTGCCGCAATGGGGTCGTTTCCAAAATTTTAAAAGTGTTTTTTTCTGAAAGAGCATGCTTAAAAACATTTGATATATTTGTTTACGTTTAATATTTTTAAAAAATTACTTAAATCGGAGCGTTTTCATTGTTTACGGCTTCTGCCGATGACGTCACAAATGATGAAATGCCATTCAGTGTTGTCATTCACAGTGCAAAATATTTAATTCGCATTTTTACTCACAACGCATTGGCAGCGACATGGTAGGCGTAGAGCGCAATACTTAATCCTTGCTTGATTATCATAACGTGGAAACGTAGTAGAAAGATGCGGCAAAGTGCATTGTTTGTGACATCATCAAGACCACGCCTTGTTTGAAAAATCGGACATTTAAAAAAATTAATTTAAAAAAAACTGTTGGGAAAAGGAAAGTACTTTCTGGGTTCATGTTATTTTTTTTTTTTTTGCTCATTATATCTATTTCAATGACTAAAGGTAGTACTTTTGACTGAAGGAAACCACCCCATTCCACGCTATGATGATCACGAAGCGAATTAAATTGCCCTCTACGCTTGCTATCAATCATACCGTTGCCAGTATACGTGAGTAAAGAAATAAGTTAAATATTACATTCTGCGAATGGTAACAGTGAATGGCATGTTATCATTCGTGATGTCATCGGCAGAAGCGTAAACAATAAAAGCGCACCGATTTAAGTAATTTTTTTTTAATATTAAACTTAGTCAAAACATTTAAAAAATAGTTAGATCCTGTGTTTTTTAAGCATGCTCTTTCAGAAAAAAATACTTTTAAAATTTAGGTAACGACCCCATTGATAGATAGTGCTAAACAATCGTTAGTTCATTTGATTAGAAGATGACATTTTTTATGGAAAAGCTTAACTGAATAATATGTGAAACAAGTGCCGTTTCCTCAACCTACACCAGTTTCTACATTAATAGTATTTTTTATATCAAAATTGACTTACGTTAAATAGAAAACCAATCAACTAACTTTTTCATGATGATTTTTTTTTTTTTTTTGCTTTGTTATAAACATGATTCTAAGTTTCTAATATTTCTCACTGTTAAAAAATATCTCATATATCTGCATAGGGATTGCAATACCGGTATACCGAATAAAGGTATTTGGAGCAATTTTGCAATATTGTAATACCAGTATTTGCTGAGGTAAAATACCGGAATGCCTCAAGTCCGATACTTGTGTCAAACAAAACAAAAGCAATTTTTTTATATTTTTGTAATGTTATGGAAAATTCAACTTTTTTTTTCTTTTTCTTCCATTTAATTTAAAGTGAAATTTTCTAGCAACGTCTTGTCAAAACCAGTCAATCCAAACCAATGAGCGTGTTCCGTTCATTTCAAAGTGACTGCTTAATTTGGAGGCTAACACACATCTACAAAAGCTTGCATCCCTGAAAGCTAATAGATACTTCCATTTCCGCCTGTAAACTGGATGTTTGACTTTCAATCTCATCGGTGGACAGACTATAAAGACTTTTTACTAATTTGGTTTGCACTAAAAGTATGACAAAAATAAAAAAAGACTTCTTGAATTATAAACCGCAAAAAATGAAATTGCTTTTCATATCGTTATATTTATATGTTGCTTTTTATGTATTTACATTTATGCTAATTTTAAAGCAGTTAATAAAATTTGAATGAAAAAAATTAGGGAAGAAATATAGGCGGTAGAAAGTTATTCGCTCAAAGCTGCATACCGCGTGTTCTCCTCTCAAGTTTCTATTTTTATTTTTATTAGCTGCTTTAGAATTTACATAAATATCTATTTGAGAGAGCAACAGCAATTTTCGAGTGTTATAAACAGAAGTCTTTTTTATTTTCTACTTTTTAATGCGAACCAAGCTAACAGAAATAGTCTAGATTCATCTCGTTTTTTAACATTTTATTCATGTAATGCTATGCAGTTTTTCTTTTTAATTAAAATAAAATCACCTTCAGAAGGGTCCGATGGTACTAGGGCTGCTTTGCAGACTGTACTTCGTTTTCTTCAGATGGCGTTAATTTTCTCTTTTTATAGCAATCCTTTTCTTCATTTTCATTTTTTTCTTAGGGTTTAAGAAAGCTTGTTGTCGGTTTTGCTCGCTTCATTATGCATCAACTTTCACTTAGAATGTACTATTTTAAACAGACTGTATGTTTCCAAAAGAATACGCAGTAAATACTGGATGAAAAATCAATGTGAATGCGATGTATACTCTGGTTAGCAAAGGTCGTTTTGACTATGACCTATGACACACACGAGACCAGACCAGCAAAAACCTCTATCGTCTCAAATTCCAGTTATGCTATCATTTTCGGATTCGAAGCCCAATGATCTTTAAAGCAGCAAACAGAAACATTTTCTTCAACTCAGAAACACAGGAATTGTCTTCAAGAGCTGAGGGGGCAGTGGAAAAAAGGGAGAAATGCGTTCCACGAATAGACTTTCTAGGAAGATTAACAAAAGAACAGTCGTTTCGCGCACTTTCTTGGAAGACGAGTAAAGGGGTGAAATTCACAGGTTTTACATTTAAGATGAACATTTCAAGTTCATGGTTAAAGATCATTCAAGTTAAAAGCCATTTCGCTCTGTTATCTGGGTTAGTACTGTTCTTTGGTTGCTCTCTTTCTTAAAATTGTGATTCCTTAGAAAACCGAAATGATAGGAGTAAAAAGAAAGTATAAGATTTTTTCAAGTGATGAAAAAAGGAAAATCGTAGAATATTGGCCAAGTTAGATTTGCAGCAATTGCTAACCTCAAGAGAATAAATAATGAATCCAAAAAAAAAAAAAAAATCAGGGACCAAAAAGCAATAAGTCTTTTTCTTGAAAAAGATATGCTTAAAGTTTCTTTTACTGTCAAAATGATTCCTTAAACTTGCAATAAAGCACTTAATAATGTAATAATAGAATAAATACCTAACAAAACTAATACAGAGGAATTTTAATCAAGAGTCCACATTGTCTTTAGTATCGATTTCAAATTTTCACCATCATATTCCAAATTTCTATAAAGTTTCTCAAAGCCCCCGTATCTCAAAACCTCTTTATCTCGATTTTTTTTCTTCACTGTGAAATTCGAAGTATACAAATTCGACTGTATGCAATATTCCCACTGCGCCACTCATAAAATTAAACATATTTAGCAATTTGCAGAATCAATGACGAAGAAAGGCTGCATATACGTGGATTTAACAAATCAATCTCATTTCTAAAGCGAAGTCTCAAATTTCAGTCAATTATCAAAAAATTGTCGCAGTTGAGGGAGGCGTCTTTATGCTTGAGGAGCAGATTCTCAATGGCATTGGGGGGGGGGGGGCAAAGTGACTTTTTGACCTTTGTTACTCAGAAAAAAGTCGTTTTGATTTTTTTTCTTTTTCTTCTTTTTTTCTTTCTTTTCTCTTTTCTTTTTCTCTTTTTTTTTTGAGACAAACGTTTCGGGGGGGGGGGGGGTTGTCCCCAAACCCCCCCTTAGCTACGCCCCTGTTTTCGGTATTAGCTAAGCATTAAAAAAATCATTATTAAAGAGTTTTCAATTTAACTTATTCAATATCTAATTCTAAATGTACATTTCTTTCCCCCATGATACAGAACCAAAATCAATCAACCGAGGTAAAAATTTTGCTTCAAAAGCACGAACTAGTATAATATCATTAGATATAAGTGGCAAAAAGATTGCAGAATAATATTTTCATTACGGCAATTCCACGTCAAATCAATCAAAAAAAATAATAATAACAAAAAAAAATTTTTGACCTCACCATTTCCGATTTAATGAAATTTGGTGTGAGGGACACATATGCCAAGATAATTTATCCTGCTAATTTTTGGAATTCTACTTCAAAAAATTTGCGAAATACAGGGCAGTTAAAAATCTGAAAAAGTACGAAGAAGACGAAAAGTTGTGATTTATAGTAGAATAAAATTTCTAAACCCATTGTAAAGCTAACACGACAAAAGCTTTCTTACGACAGGTTTAAGTTTCAAGGTCATTCACCGTGACTTTTGACCTTGAATATCTCAAAACATGCCTTCTTAAAATTTCTTCAAAAAATATATTTTATAGCTCTGATACTATTCTTCCACTTCCCCAAAACTTAGACTGGGATTGCAAAGGCAAGGTACTGAAAAAAAAAATCAGGAATGTTTACATGTTTTACTTTGTGGAACTCCATATGTCAAGTCAGTCAACTTGTTGACCTCCTCATCATTTCCGATTTTAATGAAATTTCGTGTGAAAGACACACATGACAAGATAAGTAATCCTGCCAATTTTCAGAATTCTACTTCAAAAATTTTACGAAATACAGGGCTGTTAAAAGCTTAAAAAGTGAGAAATAAACGGAAAGTTGTGACATGTAAATGTATTTTTCACTACAGGTTTAAGTTTCAAGGTCTTTCACTGTGACTTTTGATCTTGAATATCTCAAAACACGTCTCCTTAGAATTTCTTCAAAAATATATAGTATTTTGTAGCTCTAACACTGTTCTTTCACTACTCCAAAACGTAAGCCGGGACCGCAATGGCAAGGGACTGCAAAAAAAAAAAAAAAAAAAAAATCAGGAATGTTTACATAATTTTGTTAGATGCTTTACATTATTTCTGTTTTAATATTATTGTTTTAATTTTTTGGGCGTATTCTTCATAAAGTATGCATATTTTGACAAATCGACAGGTCTCTTAAATAAAAGCTAGAATATGGCAGAACTTTTATTTGATAACCGTAATTTTTATCTGTAATTAGCAACAGATCTTGGGGGGGAAAAAAACAGCAAGTTTTAGCCTATGATAATGCTTCCCGTATAAAAGCAGAGTTTTGTTTGCATTTCATGAATAATATTAGGACAGAAATAATGTGAAGCGTGTAACGAAAATTCAGTTGACTCTCAAAACTCAAAGTCCCAAGGGATCGGCTAATAGCTTCAAACTATCAATAGTTCGAGTTACGGGAAGTTGTACGTAAATATTCCTGATTTCTTTTGCAGTACCTTGAAATTGCGTCCCCAGCCTAAGTTTTAGAAGACAAATGTTAGAGCTATAATATGTATATTTTTAAAGAAATTCTAAGGAGGCGTGTTTTCAGACATTCAAGGTCAAAATTCACGGTGAATTGAACCAAGACGAACATTTGAAACATTCATACCGTTGACACACGGTGAACCTTGAAACTTAAACCTGATGTGAGAAAACCATGTTTTATACCAATAGAAAGCTCTACTCTTTAACTTTACAATGATTTTTAAATTTTTGTTCTACTGTTATTAGAACAAAAGTTAAGTTAGTTACAGTCATTTGCATGTCACAACTTTCTGTTTATTTCTCACATTTTAAGCTTTAAACAGTTCTAGGTTTGTAAGATTTTTGAAGTAGAATTCTGAAAATTAGCAGGATTACTTATCTTGTCATGTGTGTCCTTCAAGAAATTTCATTAAAATTGCAAATGGTGAGGACGTCAGGAAGGTGACTGACCTCACATATGGAATTCCACAATTAATACATGTGAACATTCCTGATTTTTTTTCAGTACTTTGCCATTGCGATCCCAATATAAGTTTTGGTGTAGTGGAAGAATAGTATCAGAGCTATAAAATATATTTTTTTTGAATAAATTTTTAAGGGGCATGTTTTGAGATATTCAAGGTCAAAAGTCACCGTGAATGACCTTGAAACTTAAACCTGTCGTAAGAAAAGTCATGTTTTATATCAATACAAAGCTCTATTCTTTAGCTTTACAATGGTTTTCGAATTTTTATTCTATTATAACTAGGAGAGAAGTTACAATCATTTATTTGTATATCACAACTTTTCGTCTTCTTCGTACTTTTTCAGATTTTTAACTGCCCTGTATTTCGCAAATTTTTTTGAAGTAGAATTCCAAAAATTAGCAGGATAAATTATCTTGGCATATGTATCCCTCACACCAAATTTCATTAAAATCTGAGATGGTGAGGTCAAGAAGGTGAATGATTCTGACATGGAATTGCCCATTACTAGATGGTGAGATAAATCGCAGTTTTGCGCGTATTCGTGCATCATGCTTTAATTTTTTCTATTTCCCTGATCGTCTTCTTTTCCCCTTTTGTGATAGTTAATTTTGAGTGTAATTTCAAATGTATCTGTTTTATGAATAATTTATTCCAACCTTCAATTGCAGTAATACTTCGTTATTTTCTTTTCAACTGTTATTGTTTTTCTCAACTGTACTGAATGATTGAATTTTGAAAAAGAAACTTTTTCTTGTTAGTAAAAAAAAAGGTAATATGCTGTCACCGGTATTGGTTTGTTGTCGTGTCTCTAAAGGCTAATAATAAAAATCAAACACAAACCTTTCCTGCTCATGAGAAAATGATGTTAATATCGTAAAAGTATCATCTCCCGGAAAGAAATTACTACTAGCTATAAATCTAAAATATATATGATATTAAGTACACACAATACAAAAGAAACACACACACACACAGACAGGGGCGTAGCTAAGGGGGGGGGTTTGGGGACAAACCCCCCCCCCCCCCCCCGAAAAAGTTAGTCCTCAAAAAAAAAAAAAAAGAGAAAAAGAAGAGAGAAGAGAAAGAAAAAAAAAGAAGAAAAGGAAAAAAATTCCAAGCGATTATACACACACACACACACACACACATATATATATATATATTATCTATATATATATATATATATATATATATATATATATATATATATATATATATATATATATATATATATATATATATATATATATATATATATATATATATATATATATATATATATATATATATATATATATTAACCCCCCCCCCCCCCGAAAGTCGGGTCTAGCTACGCCCACTGCACACAGAAAGATTTGATTTTTCCAAAAATAAAAGCAAAGAAATCGAATTATTTGAAGAATAAGGACTTCTAGACAATTAGAGAAAGTGTATCGCGCATTGTTAGCAGTACCACCGACCTGCGTGAGTTCAGAAAGAATATTTTCAACTGTAGGAAAGTTGCGCACTAAATAAGTCTTGGCACTAATTTGTCTTGGCTTACAGACAAGACAATTCAAATAGATGCATTATGTGTTTTACTATTATTGATTTTTTATGACATTGTGTTCCTTCATTTTATATTTGTTCACAATAGTTTTCATAAATAATACAATTGTAGTACAAAATTATGAAACTGTGGCAACAGAACAATATGTTTTCAAGCATGTTTTGAGAAATTTCAAATACCGGTATTAATACCGGTATTCCGGTATCACGTTTTAAAAATGCTGAATACTGGTATTCCATTTTTGGTCCGGTATTGCAATTCCTACTTCTACAGTTTTGGGGAGGGTGACCCTAAGCGGGCAGTTTAACGAAGAACGATCAAAAATTGTAGTTTTTGGCTTTTTATCGAAAAAATTTTGGTTTTATTTCCTAGGAGGGATCGTGACCTTTAAAATAAAAAGTGATTCTTGCATCATTTCAAACACAATATTTATTTAATTATCAAATGTTACAAAACTCTTGAAAAACCCGCTTGGCCTAAAGCGGGTAAGCCGTTCAGGTAAAGCGGGGTAAGCTTACTTAACTAATTGTGATTTGGTACATATGTCAGTAAAATATAAAGTAATAAATGATTGAATCAGCTGACTGGCTAACTTCTATTATATATTTTTAAAAAATATAAGCTAGATTTTTAATTTAAATTGAGATAAATCTCAGTCAGCACATTTGTTTATAAAACATAAAGAAATAATTGAGTAAATTATTAGATTAGCAAATTAACATCATAAAATTTTTTTTTTTTAGTTATACTAAACAAACAGTTTGTTTCGCACTCTTGGCTTCCTTAAGAAGTTTTCCATCTCCAACTCAAGTCACTTTCCTATGCCGGGCTGATGAGTGCTAATAAGCACGAAATTTACAGTCCCTCGGCTGGAAATGACTGAGCTGGCGGTGTATTTCATATATTTCTGCTATAGCCCCTGGCTAATGGGCGGTAATTTACTGAATATACTTTGCCTCGCGTTCAATCTTCGAGTTGAACCGAACCATTGCTTCGGTCACGCGTCTAGTCTGCTAATTCTATATTAGCTACCAGTTTGTTTCGCACTCTTGACTTCCTTAAGAGGTTTTCCATCTCCAGCTCAGTCACTTTCCTATGCCGGGCTGATGAGGGCTAATAAGCACGAAACTGCAGTCCTCGGCTGGAAATGACTGAGCTGGCGGTGTATTTCATGTATTTCTGCTTTAGCCCTGGCTAATGGGCGGTAACTTACTGTTATATTAGTTCCTTAGAGATAAGGCATCAAAGTCTTCAAAACTTCAGATTAGTTTTCGTTCTTCATAGTCCAAAAAGAAGAAAAGAAAAGGAAGACAGAATAACAGAAACAGTAGAAAATGAGAACAGAAAAAATAGTTTCTCTCAAAAATGTGTATTATATGATTTTATGCGTTCTTTATTTATTGCAACACCTTTCTCTACCATCACTCTACCTGTATGAGGAGTTTGATGTTTATGACAACACAAGCTTTAGTAATAATGAGGCGATATAGGTAATGGTGACATCAAGATCAACAAAAATTAACTAAACAAGCCTATTTTCCCTTGAGATTGATCTTGCTACAATGTGTTCTTTCAGAATCTTCTGTTCGTTATGATTGTCCAGCATTTTCCGTTACTTAAAGTAGTTATTACTTTTTGAATCCCTTTTTGAAATTTATTCCTTTCATTTATTTCTAAAATTCTGGTAAATCCTAAATAGATCTAGAAATTAATGTTAATACTGATAATAATAAAAATATAGGAATATAAATAATATAAAAAATAAATAATAAAAATTACAAAAAATCATTAAAAGTCTATCAGAAATTTTATTCACGCTTCGGAAAAACTGAAATGTCGGAAAACTTTTGTTTTCTGTTAAGTCAATGAGAAAAAAGTTTTGTGTTGATGTTTTATCTGATTTTATTTAAAAAATAAATATATTCATAGTTTCGTTCATTTTTAAAAATGTCATGAAAAGTTTTTTAGTGGGAAAAATAGTAAGAATTTCTTCTATTTTTTTAAGATGGAACTATAAAATGAAAGCGAAAAAAGAAACCAAACTGCACTTGATTAATGCTATTATTATCTTATCTTTTTAATTTTTTTAAATCAAAGTTAGCTGTTCTCCCAGAAAGATTTTCTCTCTCACTAAGAAATATTATTTTAATACCTTGTTTATTTTTCAGGTATTGACAGGATGTTTGATGATATTAGTTGCGAACACGAATTTGAACGAAGTCAAGAAACAGAGAAGGGCCGAAAATCTTAACAACGCCATCACAATTGGAGTATTTCTAGTAGCCATTCTCAACATACTCATTTCGGCCCTAGGAATCAAAAACAGCGACGACCTGCAAGCAGCCCTTGTTACTGCACTCGGCACAGCGACGGGCGCATAGTTTCATAAAACGAACACCAGCTCATAGTAAAACCGATGAATTTCCCCCCTTTCTTTTTAATTTTTCCTTCGGCTTCCATTTGGTTCACCTTATTCCTACATTCCTACACCCTCCCCCCCCCCTCCATTTCTTTTTTTTTTTTTTTTTTTTTGTATGGAAAGCACTTACTAGGTCATATTATACTTTATTTATATAAAAATAATTCAATGCAAGTGTAAACTAAAAAGAGAAAACCATTTACTTTTTTCCGTCGATCATTTTCACCAAAATAAAATTATCACCAAATTAAAATTTTAATCATAAAATATCGCCTTAAATCTCCATCTGAAAGTTTTCTACATGGAGTAGAGCCAGTTTGGTGACTCCATCATTGGTTGTCCATCACATTTTTGACAACATTTTTATTTTGCTGAACGGTCGACGGAATAATACGTATCAAAAATTCGGTTTTGAGCCGATGGAAGTTAAATAGCTATATATCTCATCTCAAAAATACCAATTCATTTCACCATAGAAATTCTGCTTTTTACTTGAAAAAATGAAAAACACATTTTTAATATGATTTTTATCACAGAATAACGTTTTCTTTCTTTGCAAACTTTTTTCTTTAAAAGCTTATTTTTCCCTTTTAAATCATTGTGCTTACATGTCATTTTAAAGATGTCATTATTTTCAATTTCATCTCATTTGTGAGGATTCACCCGCAAGTAATATATTAAAATGAAATTCGTTCCTTGATTTTGTTTCAAGTTTTATTTTAAGAATTTTTATCAGCAACTGAAAAATAAAAGAATGAAACATTTTAAGTATTATGATTGAGAAATTTTTTGGAATATATTATGTTTTTTGTTAAATGTGTTTTCCGCGCCTTGATATTTTTGTAAGAAAGCTTCAAAAATCATTTTTTAATAAAAGTATTTCTATTTAAACTGTGTTTTGCATTACTTTTATTCGAATATACAAAAGAAAGTACGATTTTAATTGAATGAAATCATACACAACAGAACAAAAAGGGGGCCAGTCATTAATTACATAAGGATGATTTTGGCAATTTTTGAACCCCCCCCCCCTTAATTGCTGGAGAAGAAATGTTTTTACATTTTTGCAAGGAAAAAGTACTAAAAGCAAGGGAGTTCAAATTTCAAAGAGGGGGGGGGGGGGCTAGAGCCCACACATATGGGCGCCCTTGAAAATATACTTTTAAAAAAAATCTAAAGGCATTTTGTGTACGTTTGGTTTGTACTAAAAAAAGTATGAAATTAAACAAAATAAAATGATTTCTTGATTACTACTTTCAAAAACTAGTTATTCTTAATGTTTTAACTTTTATGTTAATTGTAAAAATAGCTCATAAAATTTAAATCAAAAATTAAGAGAAGACGAACTAAGGCGGTATAATAAAAGCTATTCGTATAAAGCTGTGTTCCACCAATTTTACTTCTCAAATTTTTAATCTAAATGTCATTGGCTACTTCAAAATTAACCTAAATATAAAATGTTAAGATTCACTGTAGTTTTTTTTTTTTTTTTTGAGCATTGTAATTAAGAAATGGTTTAGGAGAATTAATGGGAAGAAAAAGTAAAATTGTTTAAAAAGCATACCTTTTTCAAAGTGAACAAATTGAAAATCTATTTTGAAAGTATAGTACAGAAGGAAAAAACGATGAATTTTATAATAAAGCTTGCATCGAAACATTATTTTTTATTTTTGGCGGAGAAGTTGCACCTTATAGAAAAGTGAACATTCTCCACTTTTTTAAATGTTGTAAAGTGAAGAATAAAACATTTTTCTTATCTAATATTTTCTATTAGGTTATAAAAATTATTTTCAAATGGATGCGTAAATAAAAGAAACAATAAATGAATAAACAAATTAACTAACGTATGAGAAACAAAATCAATGAATAATTAGGAAAAAGTAAGTGAATTAATGAAAAAATAAGTGAATTGTGAAATGAAGGAGTACGTATGTGATTTCAAAAATAATTGAGTAATTTAACCGAGGCAAAGTAAAATTAAAGTTTTCATTTTGCTCCGGATGCATTTGACTATTACACAAACATTTAAAATAGAAATAAGCTTAACATTAAATAAATTACTGCGCTGCATATATGTACGACCCGATTAATTTTTAAAGTGTTAATAGCAACAGCTTTATTATTTTATAATCTTGTATAATTAAAAACTGAGCGTATGTACCTAATCTATGTATGCCCAAGCTTCTTCTCCCGAACGACAGTGAACTGACCATCGAACCAGGTATCGATGTATCCGTAATCTTACCGTCTTCATGTTTGGCTATTTGACATAATCTTCCGATAATAATTAGCGGAGATATCAATTAAAAACTATTAATTATGACACTTAGATTTCGACATAAAATCCCAATTTTTCGAAGGCTTTCCTCCATTCAAAATTATTACTCAGTGCTTCATCTCAACTTTCCGCAACAATGCTTTTATTAAAAGGTATAGCGATGAAGAAAATCATTGAGATGAAAGATCTGTTGCCATTTTTTTTCTCGAATATGAACAGGTAAAAATTCTTGCTTTTGTTTCGAGGCTAGTCCTGTAATCAGGGGATTTAAAATGTTTACTTTTTGGGGGGGGGGGGGGGGGGTTCCGCAATCTGCCGCAAAATTTTACTGATTTTTTTTTTGTTTCAAGCCTGAGTGTTGAACTCGCGTCACTTGACATAACTTTTATTTTCGAGGTGGACCGTGCAAAGCCGGCCGACGCAGCTAGTAACAGAAATAATTTTTGATTTTCAACAAAATATTGCAATATGAGTATGAGTTCTTGAAAATTGCTAGCATTATCATTTGTTTTGATTTCAAAGATCACTTTTACAAGACTGGAAGAGACCAAATATGCTATTTATAGTTAAAATATTATCAAAATAAGTGGATCTAAAAACAGAGTAAATATTTCACCATTTCATTCCCCTATTTATTTTATTTCATACCTTTAGTGCGAATCAATGGTATAAAAAGTGTCTCTCGAATTACAAAGCATTTATTTTTTAATATACAGTGGCTCCCAAAAGTGTTCGTACACCTTGAGATTTTGTAGTAAAACGAAAAATAACGCAAAACTGAATTAGAATTTGAAGTCCAATTTTTTTTCACACCATTCCTATGCCATTCTGAATAAAACCCAGTAGTTTTTTTTAGGATATTACCAGATTTTATTTTTGAAATTTGTCAAAAAAACGAAGAGACAGAGAAAAAATACGTCACAAAAGTCATCGTACACTGAAATAGTTTCGAATAAATTCATGATTAAAATTATCATGTGTGGTTTTTTTTATTATTTTTGCATTGTAATAATACTGTAAAGTCATTTGCCTTTAATGTTTTGTGCATTTATTCCCCAATATTCTGCTTAATATTTTAAAAATGGCAGGTGTGCACAAAAAACAACAAACACGATTCGAAATTTGATTTTTTAACTCACAGTAGCCGTTAAATTGGTTTGAAATGTCTCTAAATTGGTTAATTTATACCATTATACAGTGAAGGGCTTGATAAAATGCTCTAAAGACAAGAATCGGATCGAAAGCAAGGTAAGAAAAGGTCAACTGGCAAAGTTAACAAAGCGTGATCGGAGGTTTACAGTTAAAACAAATATGAAAAATACACATTTCAGAACTGAAAAAGTTTCTGCAAAATTGAATGAAACATTTTACGTTTATTTTTTACCTAAAATTGTTCGCCAAGTTCTCTGATTAGCTAGATTAAATGGGACCTCGTCCCGCAGAAATTTTCTTGTTCATACGAAACAAAGTAAGCTTACACTTTCCGTCGTAAAATCAATGATAAATAAGCTCAAAACGTTTTGGAACAACGTCTTACTTAGAGACGAAAATAAATTCAACATTTTGGGTTAAATTGTTGTATAATTTTAAATGAAAGAAAAAAATGAGGAATTTAATCTTAAGAACTTAGTTGGATCGGTTAATCAGGACGGTGAAGGTGTTCTTGTGTGAGGGTGCATCTCAGCATCAGGACTTGGAAATTTGGAACTTTTTGATGAAATAATGAATTATGCTGTTCATTTAAATATTTTAAAAAGCAATTTAAAACTATTACTCCAAAATTTGGTAATCGGAAACAACTTTGTTTTTTATCACGATAACAATAAGAAACACACGTTCGCGTTTGGTGCCTCAGAATTTGTCCTTAAGCTTAGAAATATCTCCTCAATCGCTAGATTTAAACTTAATGGAACATATTTGGAGATATCTGGTGGCTAGATTACGAAAATACACCATTGAAACAAAAATCGAACTAGAAACAGTAAGACTCGTAGTACGGCTGAACACTTACTCAGAAATTTCACAAAAAAAGAAAGAAAAAACAATGAAATCTATTCCCAGACGTTTAAAAGCTGTTGTTGTTACTGCATGATATCCTACTAAATAATAACTTAGTAAAAAGTTAGATTATTTACTATTCTTTTGACATTTTTTTCAAAGTGTACGAAGACTTTTGTGAGATAAAATTTCCGGCACTTTTTGGTTTTTGATTTTTAAAAAAATAAATTTTAATGTTTTATTAATAATTTTCAAGTAGTTTTGTTAAAAATAGATCATAGATCTTATAATAAAATACCTATTCCTAAACATTAATTCTAACCAATGGATAAGGGCCTATTTCGTTGAAAGTCGTAGGTGTACGAACACTTTTGGGAGTCACTGTATTTTTAAAAAGTTTTGCGGTTATGAATTTTTTTGATGTGGAACTTTTGGAAATTTAAAGCATATTTACCTGTTACCTATCCTTAAAAAAACAACAAAAATAAAAACAAAAACCGTTTTTATTTTTGTTGTAATATGAACGTGTTGCGCATAATAAAAGAATTACGTATTTTTACAGTGAATCTGCTCTGAATATTGTAATTTTGAATGCTTGAACTAAAAAAACAATTTTAAGCAGGCGTACAGCGAAAAAAACTTTTAAAAAAGCATTTAAACTGATGACTTGACTCGAATGAAAGAAAGTTTCGGAAATTTGTATTATTTGAAAAGTTTCAAATGCCTGAAATTCACAAATCATGTCTGCTTAAGTTCAGTCTTGAAAATAGCTAATTTACTTTATTAACTAAATAACTTTAAAACTTCATTGTTTTTGACAGCAATTTCAAAACAGAAAGGCAGGTATTAAGACAGAGAAAGTAACTTAAGAAATATTCGTTAAAAAGACGCAAGTACGATTTGCACAATTTTTGAACTCATTCAAAAAGTTTACTTGGAAAAAAGTATAAAGAGAGCAAAAATGTACTCGTACTCATAAAGTTATGTTTAAGAAATGAATTTTTTGTTAAATAATCAAAACATGTTCATGCTGTACATCAATCTTCTATTTGTGAAATGTATAACAGTACTGATATCATTAGTTGAGACAGATATTGAGAAGCCAAACGATCAAATGTATCAATGATAATTTCAAAAATAGAAAAATATTGAAAGTTTCGTTGGGTGTCGGTCATTTTATTACTCTTATAACTTTAGAAGAAATAGTCCGATACGAACGAAAAATTTTTTGTTCAAAATTTATTTGGCGAGACACCTCATTCCCATGTTTCATCTCCTCATTTAGCCATTTATCGCTCAATTTTGAACAGTTATAAACAACATATTTTCGAGCCTTATTAGAAAGTTTAACAAATATCATATACAAAAATAAACACTAAAATGTTGGAACAGTTTGAAAATTATACTATAACTAGCTGTGTCGCCCGGCTTTGCACAGTCTACCTCGAAAATAAAAGTTATGTCAAGTGACGCGTGTTCAACAACCAGGCTTGAACCAAAAAAAAAAAAAAAATCAGTAAAATTTTGCGGCACGCGACAGATTGCGGAAAAAATAACCAAAAAGGAAAACATTTTAAATCCCCTGATTACAGGTAAAGCCTCAAAACAAAATACAGAATTTTATTTGTTCAAATTCGAGAAAACACAATGACAACAGATTTTTCTTCTCAATGATTTTCTTAACGCTACGGGTTTTAATAAAAGCATTGTTACAGAAAGTTGAGTAGAAGCACTGAATAATAATTTGAATAGCGGAAAGCCTTCGAAAAGTAGGGATTGTATGTCAAAATCTAAGTGCCGTAATTAATAGTTTTTAATTGATCTCTCCGCTAATTATTATCGAATGGATTATGTTAAATAGCCAAACATAAAGACGGGAAGATTACGAATCCATCGATACCTGGTTCGATGGTCAGTTCACTGTCGTTCGGGAGAACAAACTTGGACATAGATGCAGAGATGACTACATAGATACATAGGTACATACATAGATTCATAGGTACATACATAGGTACATAAATAGATACATACGCTCAGTTTTTAATTACATAATACATAAAGCAATCATCAAAAAATGAATTATTTAAACAGTAAGATATGTTGATAATTGTAATACTAAGCAAAACTAACAGTTTTTGTAATATTAAAGGAAAGACTTCCCATTTAAAGCGAACAAAATGGAAATGATAATTTCCAAATAAATGCAAAGGAGTCTCTTTGCATTTAAAATTCTTTAGTTAGAATATAATTCTGTTAGATATAATTTTAGTTAGATATAAGAAAAGTAATATTTACCTTATCTAAAAGTATAAAGTTAAATGATACACCAAATTCTACAAAAAACAAAGCAATTTAGTTTTTTTTATAAATAATATAAAGTAAAGAAAAATAACAAATACAGTATTTTTAAATACGAAAAAAAAAGCAGAAATTTTTTTTATCTCTCGAGCAAAAAAAATATTGTTTCTTAATTATTTAATTTTCTTGAACTCGTTTAGTTTCAAAAAAGCGGGGTAGCGTCAGTCACGCTTCGAAGAAAACAATAAGCAATGCGGCTCAACCAAGAAAGAAAAGAAAAAAAAAAGCTCTTTTATTTTGTACGAATAGTACCCGCACGGGCTTTGCCCGTAGTAGAAAATAAAAAGGTTATTTGGTTCGCCCGTATATTTACAAATAATGGATGATGAATTTCTCGGGAAATTTGCAATGTTCATTTGCTAGCTCTAGCATGGTAGTTTGCTCGTCCACATTATGGTAATTTGCTAGTCCACCTTATGGTAATTTCTTCGTCCACGTTGTGATAATTTGCTTGGTAAAATGTTCTTAAAATTGGAACAGAAAAAGAACAAAATCGAATTTTCGAAAAATCGCTTCGAGGGTGCTCCTGCTGACCCCTATGCTACGAACTGATTTTGTGCCTAATTTCATGAAAATCAACCGAACGGTCCAGCGCTATGGCGTCGTAACAGACATCCAGATATTTTAGGATAAAAACATACAGACTTTCAGCTTTATTATGAGTAAAGATTTTGCAGCTGTAAAAAAATGACAATAACTCTTGAAATGATTCCTGTATTTTTAACTGATTATCTGCAGTGTGTACTGAATAGTATGCAATATTTTTTTGTTTCAGCGGCCAATTTTGTTTGGACAACAGGGATCTTTTTACGAGCGTCGACTGCACAAATGTATTTTATGGCTCATTTGCTTTGAAAAGATGGTTTTCTTTTTTCTTTTTTTTTTCTTTCTTTTTTTTTTTCATTTTTAAGGAAACATTTCATGAGTTTTATTATCAACATACAAACAAAAATTATGTCTTCCTGCGTGTTTTAACAGCGTGTTTTATTTCGTTTTTTTAAATTTATTTTTACTTTCATAATTCCGGAAATCAGAGAACGTAACAAGGATGACTATAAACTTTATGCAACAAAATTTATGACAGCGTAGCGGATGAACGCTTTTCACGAACCAGAAGGGGAAAAAAAAAACTTTTTTTGGGCCCAATGAATCATTCGAAATTTTCGAGGAATGATTCATGGAACCACTTTCCAGAAATGCTCTTTTTTGCGCAAAGCTTTCATTCAATAGACTCAGTTTCACAAAATGATTCACAAGCAGCCGGGCTCTGTGCTTGTTTTTTCTTTTCTTTTCCCACTTTTTTTTTTAAATCAATGAGATGCAAAAGTTCCTCATGCACCACATAACTTAACATGAAGCGTACATAAATGAGTAAAAGAAACACAAAAAGCAAAGCAAAACATTAACATATTTTAAGAGTCAAACCCGTGAGAAAATTCTAAGAAACAGCGTGCCAAGGATGAAAAGTTTAAAAAGATAGTAATCATTTTGAATTATAATTCTTGTTGATAAGGGAGGATTAACGAAGGAAATTTTGTTTAGTGATTGAATTTCCATTTTTTTCCATCATGTATGAAAAAATATTAAAGCAATTTAAAAACAGAATATTCCACATGCATTATCGTTTAAATAAAATTTTATCAAGAGCCAGACCCATCCTTTCGAATTTTTCCATAGAGGGCAAAGGTTACATATACTCGTTGAAAAAATGCCCCCCTCCTCCCCCCCCCCCCCTCCCCCCAAAAAAATCGAATTTTCAAAATTAATTTGAATTCTGAAATTTTGAATTCAAATTATTTTACCGCAATCATGAGTTGCGACAAAACCGTACACATTGGTTACTATCCCACTCGCTTGTTTCTAGAATCGGTTTCCTGTCCCTCCTCTTAGGCGGTTACGTGTGCATATTTGTGTATGTGTAGGCTTGTGTGTTTGCGTAGACCTGTGTGTATGCACGTGGGCATGTGTGTATGTGTGTAAAGGCGCATGTGTGGATGTGTGTGAGTGTGAGCCTGCGTGTGTCTAGGAGATGGACGGCACCGACCAGGAGCAGCGGCTACCGCGGGAGAAGTCGCACAGGACGGTGGGGTTGAAAAAGGAACTGGACATCAAGGACGGTCAAATGAAAACAATTAGCAATCGTGATTGCTCAACAATAGCAATGATCTGGCTTGTTAAACATTGTTTCTGCAGAAAAAAAATCTGACTTGTTAAACATCGTTTTTACAAAAAAAAAGTAAATTAATACGTTAAACGCCATATGCACGTATGCGGAATTCCCTTTCAGGCCGAAGTATTGAAGGACAGCCCTTATCGTCAAAAGCTAGAATGCTACTTATCAGTGAAATGTGTATGACAGATAATCATTAAATTCCAGAATCCTGATCCTCCAAGACTAATCGTTAACAGGGACGTTCACAGAAATTTCGGGGCCCGTCACAAATGACTTTTCCGGACCCTGTCCATATTGTTTACCCCTATATTTCACGCCTAGTTTTAAAAATATTGGACCCCCTTCAGGCTCGGACCCGGGCCCAACACCCAACAGGCGTCCCTTTTCCACCCCTGTCGTCCACGCCCCTGATCGATCGTTAACTGTGGTAAACAACAGAATGGTAACGCAGTGTCTTGTGATATGCTGTCTCTAACCGCTCCGAACAATTGGCCACGTGGAAGTTGTAGCATTCTGCTTCCAAGCGTTTTATACTAGCGGCAGAAGTAAAAAAAAAAATATTAGGAAGCTGTACGAAACACTTTCGATCTTTTCAAGAAAAAAAAAAACAGTCCAATTTTCTCATTTTAAACACTAAAAATTTTTTTTAATGGGTTTCACATATACTGAAGCAGCATTCATTTTAAGTAGTTTCTCTTAATAAACTTTTATACACTGTCCTATGGGATTAGGAATGCTAAAATATTTAGAAGGTACTAACTGTTGCTCGTTGTTGCGAGAAGTCTCAAATTTTAAGACTTCAGATTTAAATAAAGGCATTTGAAAAGCTCAATATATTTTCGGACATAGTAATGTTTTATCATTCACAAATACTTCAGGGTTGGAAAAAAGTGCATCTTCCTTTTGGTACATAGATCCGCCAATATCAGAAATTCCAAAAACAAAACTGCACCATTTTTCTCAAAATGTAAAACCTACATGTATTCAGATCACTTATTTTGATAGCATCCTTCTTGATGAAGAAATCTCTCATAATATAACATTTCCTTTTTTAAGCACGAAACAGACAGTTTCATCACTCTGTGTTGCAGATTTTTACACGTGCCTGATTAAACAACTTTCTTCTGCTTATATAAAGACGTTATTTAATCAGATGGGTAATTAACTTTACTATCGGTGATCAAGATTTCAGAAAAGATGATAAAATTTTATATAGCTTAGTGAATTTTTCTCCGTACCTAATTAGAATAAAAGCAATAACGAACTTCATTTCCTTAGGATATAGATTTGAAAAATTTATGTGTTTTAAAATCCTAAAATTCATTTGGAATGGGGTTGTTTCCTTCAGTCAAAAGTAATACTTTTAGTCACTGAAATTGATAGAATGAGTAAAAAAAAAAGTAACATGGGCCCTGTGTCCGATTTTGAAAAACAAGGCGTGATCTTTATGACGTCACAAATGATGTAATTTGGCGCATTTTTCTACCACCTTTCCACGTTATGATAATCAAGACGCGAATTAAATATTGCGCTCTACGCTTGCTATCAACTAGATCGTTGCCAATACACGTGAGTAAAGATGCGAATTAAATATTTTTCTCCGTGAATGGCAATACTGAATAACATTTCATCATTTGTAATGTCACACGACAGAAATGTAAACAATGAAAACGCACCGATTTAAGTATTTTTTTTTAAATATTAAACTTGAACAAATTATTTAAAAAAAAATTTTGAAAAAAAAATAGAACCAACTTCAAAATTGCTCTAAAAAGTGAAAAATAATTTTATTCTTTAAACACCATCGATAATACTTTTAAACATAATTTTTTGAAGTTGGCGCAAAAAACAAAAAGTAAAATCCAGGGGGTAACGATGCTTCGTTCATATTTTTTTCAGGAAAATCATCCAAAATTAGGAAAGAAACATTTATATCGTTACTCACATATCCTGTTATCAATGGATAATGTGTGTGGGTAGTGAAGAAATTAGGCCTGGTTAAATTCATAGTTGTAGTTGAGTTATGGCTGGTGAATGATCTTATCTACCGTTTTTTTGCGCCAACTTCAAAAATTATGTTTAAAAGTATTATCGATGGTGTTTAAAGAATAAAATTATTTTCCACTTTTTAGAGCAATTTTTGAAGTTGGTTCTATTTTTTTTTTCAAAATTTTTTTTATTTCATTCTTTTTAGTGTAAATGTAGATGTTTCAGTAAAAGTAAGAAGGTTACCTAGTAAGAAGTTCTGCTCTATATCACTGCATTGCTTCAGAGAAGCCTTTATGCAAAATTATCATTACAATTACTATTAATGTTACTGTTATATGGCACCAAACTTTTTAAAACAATGGGTTTCCTATTTTAATCATTTAATAGGGAAATTGCATAAAATTTACTGTTTTTTTGCCCATAACTTTTTTTTCTAAAGAACAAATATGGGAACTACTTTGATATACCCCCCCCCCCCCCAAATCGGAAATTTGGCGACTTTTTTTTGTTTTTGTTGACACAAAACTTTGTTTGCCACAAAAATTGTTGCCACAAAACTTTGAAAAAAAACTCAAAAAATGGTACAAAATACAAGAAAATACTTAATTTGGCAACAGCAAAAACCTAAAAGCTGAAAAAAACCTAAATTGGCAACACCAAAATAAGAAACAGCAACCCTAAAAAAGTCCGTGGGAAATGCCAGATTTGGCGCGTAATTTTTGGGAGTGTATATCAAAGTTATACCCAAATACGGTCAAACAAAGTAATGGGACCTAAGTTGAGCCATCCCCTATCCATTAAAAAAAGAATCATCAAAATCAGTTCACTAGGTGAGACGCTGTGAGTGGACAAAAAAAAAAAAAACATACATATGGTATGAACTGATAACCGCCTCCTTTTTGAAGTCGGTTAAAAAATGGTCAGATCCTATATTTTTAAGCATGCTCTTTTAGAAAAAAAATACTTTTAAAATTTTGAAAACGACCCCATTATTAGTTTTTTCTTCATATTGGGTGACTTTACTCTGTAAGGGAAAATTTTTGTACTAAAAAACATAATACGACATCAATTCCTCTCTTTTAATTGGTCCTTTCTGCACTTTTTTCTAATAAGCACTAACTATAAAAAACTGCAACTTTTGTAACTTTTTTTTACACACATAAACAGTTGCCTAAATACCTAGCACATACTGTTTATTGGTTGCTATTTCTATTCCGGTAGAATATCTAATGTAAGAGCAAGGCCTTAACCAGGGCCGTCCCGAAGGGAGGGAAGGGGGGGGGGGCAATCGCCCCGGGCGCCACGAAATGAGGGGGCGCCGCAAGGCACCCCTCGTTTGGACGAAACACGACAACATTCACACGAAATGAGGGGCGCCTTGCGCGGATAGTATTGATCGGATAGGAAAAAAAGGCCAAAAGGTGTCCGGTCAAAATTTTGAAACTTTTAGTTTTAAAAACGCAATTTTAGCCTTAAAGCGCGATTATAGGCCATGTTTACTGACGTTAGGATAAGGGGGGGAGCTCAGAGACTTGTTTCCGATCGATTATTTTTTTTAAATAGATTGAAATCAATTCCTTCTCTCTTCTCTCCCTGTAAGTTTTCGAAATCGAAGTTTCAAAAACGAAACTTAAGACAAACTTTGAAGATTTTTATGGATAGGAGGATCTGGAGTATTTCCCAGGAAAATTGTTCAAAATTATGGTCAAACAATTTAAGCAGTGTTTTACTTTCAGGAGCTATCTCACTTAAATTTTTTTGTAAATATCTCTTGAAAAACCCATAGCTTGCGATATTAAAGAAAGGAGGCATGGGGACGAATATTTTCTTAAACTCAATTCTTAAAAGCAATTTGTAAGGTCACATTTTGTGCCAGTGATTTTTCGAAATTAGAACTCCAAAAAACGCAATTCTGAGCGATTTTCGGTGTTGTTGAGTATTTGCAGGCTTCTCTCTAAAACTTACAAATATTTGATGCAAAAGAATAACATCTTTGTTTATAACATATAGGAATGCTGATATTAGATTGGTACAATTAAAACCAAAAAACTCTTGAAAAGAATCATTGGATGAGTTCAGATCGAAATTTAATTTTGATGTAATTTACTTCGATAAATACATTTTCTCTTTATAATCAGCAAATTATATTCGTGTTCTTAGTTTGATCAATATGAATAACCAATTCAGTTTTAATTAATTGTTTTTTATCTAGTGGGATAATATTTTACTAGATAAATATTTGGATTGTTAATATTTCCGTTTTTCAAAAAGTTTTTGGGGCATTAATGTTTCAGAAATATTAAAAACAGATTCATTGTTTGTTTTAATTTGCATTATGCATAGCCCTTTGATTGTTCTGTTTATCAATATGTAAAAAAATTCAAGTATGTACTATGCACTGATGTTATACCTAACTTGATTTTTCTGTGTGTATAGGGGGGGGGAGGCGACAGGAAACTTTCTCCCCGGGCGCCGTCAGCTCTTCGGACGGCCCTGGCCCTTAACATACAAGATTTCACCTAACAGTTACATTATTCTATTACAGTATAGTACCTACCTATAATCTGTTCACCATATGAGAGAAGGCCCGCAAAGCAGAGCCATCGGTCCGTTGTTATGTTCAATATCATGAATCAAAAACTACGTCCTAAAACAGCGGTTCCCAGCCCATGGACCGCGGCCACAAGTGGGCCGCGATCAACCTGTTACTGGGCCGTGGACACTGGTCGGGAAATCTGAACCAAAATAAAACTTGTGATCTTAATTTCCATTTTTTGCGAAAATTCACTTATTAGATATATTACCACTCAAAAACTCTACCTGACTCATCGCCAATAAGGAATTTTAGAATTAAGATTTCTTATATTTCTTAGGAACTTTCCCCTATAACTGAAGAGATGAAACCTAATGAATCAGAAACTTCTTCAATTAGAATTGCCAAAGAAACTAGTATTAGATTCAAACTTCTAGTTAAAAATGATCCTCTTTTGCTGAACTCTGGCAAGAAGTGAATTGAGACACTTGAGGGGGTTTTCGACAACCTACCAATTTGAATTGCAGTTTTTTTTAAAAAAAATACTATAGAAATGCATTGAATGTTGCGAATTATTTGAGACTAAAACCATCCAGTTTCAATCCAGATATCATCTCCATCGTAAAGGAAAGACAATGCCAAAAATCCCATGGAGCTTTAACTTTGATGACTTGTTTTTAAGTTTCCTTGCAGCTTACAGCTATGCTAGCTAAGTGAATGCAATAAAGTTATTTTATTCCTTAAAAAATATTTTTAAAATAGTTCTTGTGCAGTGTATTTATATATGTGATGCAACATAAAGGGAAAAGGGGTTTAACATCTTTAGAACTCTTGTTTTTAACGCACTTTCAATCCTAATACGGTATATTATTTACACTTGAGTACAGTTATGAACAGGCACCCTCCAGAAAGTAAATTTTGGCTGTGCAAGTAATGTATAGTAATTAGTGGGCCTCAATCGTGTTTTCTACAAAACTGGTGGGCCGCAGAATCAAAAAGGTTGGGAACCGCTGTCCTAGAACCTTCCAAAGCAACCGATCATCTTCATTCGGGATGAAGAACCATTGTTGCAAATTTCGAGCCAAATAGTCAAAAATTGGTTCCTAAAAAACAGATGAAAACTTTACATTCACAAACAATGATATAGTAAAAGACAGTCGTAAGTTTGGATTTAAATAATAAGAATTTTAGGCGGTTAAAACTGATGTTGCTGCGACCCATGAATACGGTGCAACCATCTATTGGTGTTATCAAAGTGAATTTTATGAGCCAGTTGGTACTTACAAGGCAGTGGTGGGAGGTTATGACCAGCTACCATGAGGTCTGCGGGTGTTTCATGTTCATTTGAATTTAATAAGGTTTTAGATCTAAAAATAAAGAACTTTTTCACATTTTGAAGAGAAAAGAGGAATTCCGTCTATTGCTCATCCTTTCCTCATCCTATCTGTTCTTGCGTATCATCAGAATTGTCGGTGTCTGTTACTGGGGGGGGGGGGACCTTTTTCGAAATTGGGCAAATAAAGGTAGAATTAACTAATTCAGAAGGTCCAGAAGCAGCCAAACGTTGGACGAGATGTAGTTGCAAGAGATAAAAATAGTTCTAAAAGACTAAAAACATTAAAAGGTTCAAAAATTTGAATTAACCTGAGAGCGATGTCTTAAGCATGTCAGTTACTGGTGCTGTTACCCTAATGATAACATTTCTGGGCTTGTAATTTTCTTTCCTTTTCCTTGGTTCCTCATGATATCTAGCAAACATTTTTAAGTGTTACACGTGGCCTGTGAGATTCATCTTGATATGAGTTGTGCGCTGTGAAAACAATTCAGAAACGTTCCTAGAAAATAATGAGCAGTTAATTTGCCTAATTTCAGCCAGTAACATATTTTGCAAAAAACAGGAAAGTTTTAAGTCAGTAACTTAAAAATCAGTAACCCCTTCCTAAAATTACCTTGGAATCTTTCTGAAGAATTCAGATATCTTCCCGGTAAAAGTCAGGTATGTCTCTGGAACAAATTAAGACCCTGCAAAGAAAACTTAGGTAGGTGTAAAATAAAAGCTTAAACCCTTCCTGATTTACCTGCATCGCTGACCAAAGTTAAGACAGAATTGCAAGTACCAAACATCTTACTTGCCAGTAATTTTTGCAAAGCTACGGAGTTCAAACCCTTACAGTTCACTCTCAATGGGAGCTTTTGTCAATCTGGACAAGCTGTAATCAAGCTGAAGGCGATACACTTCATAAATAACTTCTATTCTTTGAACTAGTAGACAAAAGAAAATTTTTAAAGTGAGAAGTCTGCATTCGTAGTCAACTTGAAGCAATTCAGGAACATTTTGACGAAGATTACTTGGTTTTCACAGAAAATCGATGAAAAACTGAAATTTCCCGGAACGTTGCCCGAAACTAATATGTGATGACGTTTTGAAAATTTCTTACAGTGTGAAATTCAGATTTAACCCGTTAGGCACCTCTGCTTTACTAAAATTAGCTCTCCCTTCTCCTTCGAAATTAATTTTTATGTACGTCATGATATACGTACATGGGAGTGTAAGCGTGACAATAGAACAAGTGAAAATGGAAGTATGGATGAGTAAAATGGTAACAGAGGAGACCCGAAGGAACGTCACGGAAGGTCAATGACCTCCTAAAAAACTCCTTATTCGGCTATCTTTGAAAATTCGACAAAATTAGAGACAGTATCAGGGACGGACTGGGTCCCGCAAGAGGGCGTCAACTTTGGCCTTCAAAGAGCGCAAAAAGAAAGTGAAAAAAGAAAAAAAAATGGGGGGGGGGCAATAAAAAATAAAATAAAGAAAAAAAACCCGATGAGTTATAGGTTTACGAGTTTAAAGAAAAGAAAAAAAACGAAGAAAAGTAGCACAGATTTGTGAGCGAAAAAAAAAGGAAATTACATCAAAATATTAAAAATAAATGAATTAATTTAAAAAAAAAACTTTTTTTTAAATAAAAAAGTTCAGACTTGAGAGTGCATCGGCCCGCGGGCCGATGAGCCGGTGGGTCAGTCCGCCCCTGGACAATATTGCAATATTTTAATTTTTTAATGCCTTTCGTAACTTCTAATTAGATGCAGGTGTGTGCGAGCTCGTATTTAATTCCTCGTTACAATTCGGAGTTTTGTTCAGCAAATTGAGAGACTTCTCCCCTTCCAAAAAAGTTATATTTGGGACCCTTTTGGAGGAAAATTTAGACTGAAATTTGAGTGTGATATTTTTTGTGAATCTTTACTTCACACGAAGAAGTGAAAACTTTGAGCACCGCTGATCGAGGCACATAAATGTCGTTAAATATTATTTAGAAATAACTTAGCTATGATTAGATAGTAATAAAGCTTTATCCATAACCCTCACGAATTTATTGTACTCATGAAAATTGGAAACAAAATTGAATTTCATAAGTGTTCTGATTTGTTGTAGTAGTCATAATTTAACAATGCAAACAAAGCAGCTAAATACATGTGTCATATTAATTTTCCAAATAGTGTTGTTGCGTTGCTATAGCTACGTGTTTCATCGATCTGATCATAACCTTCAATCCGAAAAAGAATGGTATCGAAATACGAATGAGTGTACATTATTTTGCCGCCAATTAGAGCAAATGTAATAAATTACTACACACAGGAATCGCGGAAAGTGAGATTATATGATTTGAAAGAGCGTTAGAAAAAAATAATAAACAGAAAAAAAACCATTCCTGCGTAGAAAAGGAAGAAAAAAGAGAGCAGGAAGTTCAGAATAACAAAAATCTCTTGGCGAGTTTTTGACGATTTGTTGGCGAACTCTAAACAGGTTTTGTTCAACATGCAGAGCTAGCTCTGTCTGGAAAGATGTTTTTATTTTGTAGTTCTACTAGAAGCGGCCGAGAATTTCGAAATTCTCCGATTCGAAATGTTGTCGTGAACGTAGTTGAAGAAAAAGTTTGTTTTGTTTTTCCACTTATTTGTGAATCATGAAGTGTAGACAAGGCGATCAAATATGTGCGGCACTCAATTACATCAAAAATTTGAAATTTTGCACTTATTGCAGAAGAAAATCCTACTCCCAAATTTCGATGGACATAGCTCTAATTGTCGTGAACGCTGCACACATGACACAAATTATAAGGATGGGAAATCATGACAGCTTATATTTTGTGAAACTCATTTTGGTTGGATTGTCAATATTTTTGGAGGTAAGTAAGATTTTTCTGGTTTTATTCTCTCAATTTTTGCATTTGTTTGTACTAAGACCCAGGGCTTAATGCATGGCTTACTTTATTTATTATTACTATTTTATTTGTAAAAAAGAAAAAAAGAAACAACCCTTTACCGTTTTAAAAAAATTTTCCCATGTATTTAGGGGTCCCCAAGTAGAAAGTTTTTTTTTTTTTTTTTTTCAAAACAAAAGAAAAAATGGAAAAAACCTTACTATCCCGTAAAAGAATTTGCATGTTTTTAACGGAGCCGCAAATGCAATACTTTCTTTTCGTTTTCCAGAACAAAAAGAAAGAAAGAAGATGAAAAAAAAAAAAAAAAAAAACGAGTTTGAAATTTTTTTTAAAAGCTCTTACCGGTCGGCGGCGGGTCAAAAAAAGGTTGAAAACTGTTCTTGAACAATCATTTATTATGTACAGGAGCGCTCCAAACTAAAATTTGTGGGATGAAAAAAAATTTTGAATTTAAAAGTTTTAAAAATAAAATATAAACTCAATGTTACAATAGTATTGACAAATTCGCCCAGTTTTTTTTTTTTTTTTTTTTTTTTTTTTTTTGGAAGGTTGCAGTGACTTACCTCCCTTGACTTCTCATTGGGGCGCCACTGGTTATGTTTCCTTCTCTCTTCTTCATTTTCTTTTTCTCTTTCCTTTTTTTTTTTATTTTTATGTTTCATTTATTTATTTTGTGTTTGTGCATTTGGGTGCATAAAAAATGAAATTGATGTTTTAAGTCGCACACCCTCTTATATTTTTCCTTTTATATCAAAACAATTGTAAAAAAAGTTTTCTATGCAAATTTGAACAACGGTAATCCGTGCCGACTTGCGTGTGAAAGTGAACCAGCACTTGTGTTCTAGTAACTAGGTCAAGTTATAAATAAAATTATTTTAAAACCTCGAAATTTCATGTTGGTAAAACGTTGCCCTTATAGTCCTAAGTGTACAATAAAAATATTTATTTAAATTAAAAAATATTTAGGCAGTCCGCACTAGACCTAAAATTTATTTTATTAGATTTTTTTTCAATAAATTTTTAAAAAGTTCTAAGTAACATTTTGAGAAATTATCAAGCTGAAAATTTTTAACAATAAGTAGGTAGGTACTTAAAAACAAAAGTCTGAATAAAAATTTTTGCTATCATGCAATATTTAAGTCTTCCATATAGTACACAAAATATGCATTTTTTTCAAGTTTCAGTTAATTTTTTCTTTTTAAATTAATTATTTGTATTCATTTGCAAATGTTGGTTTGAAAATGTGTTCTCTAATACATTTTTAAACTATAAAAGTGCTTATTCACACTTTCAGACGCAAGTCGCCGTTGTTCAAATTATACATGAAACTTTTTCTGACAATTGTTTTGAAATAAAAGGAAAAATATAAGAGAGTCTGCGACTCGTAAAATTGACTTTCACTTACTTTGCGACACCCTATTGTGCATGTTATCAACTTTTAAAAATTGTACAAATTTCTCTTAATTGATTCACATAAATTAACAAATAACTAACTTTCAGTTTTTATATTATTCAGACGGAAATTTAAAGACATTAGGAAATTAACATTTGTATTGATGTTTCCTTTTTTTTTTTGTATTTTAAATGTATGAGTTTGATTTTAAATGCATTAGTCCTTTTATTACGTAACTTGGAATGTTAATAACAAATTATCATCATTATTATTTGCTTTTCTTGAACAGTTAAAGAATCTTCTTAATTAATAAATTGATTACTGGGAGTTTAGCTCTGCCGTTTTTTCATTTTTTAGAGTTTATTATGCAGCAATTATACATCAAAAACACCGACGTTTAGGGGCCCATGTATCGATACCATCGACGTTTTAAACATCAATGTTTTGAAACATCGTTTTTTTTCCCCTTCATCAAAATGTCGCATCATTAGTATTTAGTTCTGAGAAGGTGCACGTTTAACTAATTTTATCTATGTGTATTTTCTTTAATTCATGAAGTTTTGTTTGCTTTATATATCTACAGTTTCGCCGACATTTAAAATTTCTTCCCCCCTTTAATGTATCATAAGGTATGATTGGAAGCGAAAAAAAGGGGGGGGGGGCATATTTCGTGTCAGTGAAACTGAGGAGACACCGTACACACACTTTACTACTAACTAATGAGGCAGCATTTGCTTTCAAATAGTTTATTATCATTGTCTGCGCCAATATGCAAATGCGCTGTCCGCAGAGGGCAGCACAGGTGACTGTAGACATAAAACGGCTAAGCTCCATGAGAAGAAAAAATTCCTACCTGATGTATCTTAACCACATTGGACACTCGTCCATTACACTGCATGTTGCAGTACTTTCATAAACCAAGAACGGTTTCAATTTTATTTATAATGTTATTTTAATTTAATTTACTGTACATACGCTAAGTTAAATATAATACTTTTAAGTAAGTCCTAGTTTTCTTGACTACAATCATTACAAGAGCAAACATTTGGAGGCACCAGGCGAGATCATATGGATTCTACTCGAGGATTCAACATTTAAAGAATTCAAAGATAAGTATATCTTTTCAATCAAATAGTTTGACTTTGGTTACCATTCGTCATTCAAAATGACCGGCAATAGTGCTGAAGATAAAACTTCACAAATTCAACACGGCACTGATGAAAAAGCCGTTAAAATGCTTCGTGGACGAGCCAAAGCGGCTCTAACTAGAATAACTAACTTCATTAATGTCGAAGGACAAATATTTGATAAATTTGATTTAAGAAACAAACTTGAAAGATTAGATTCTATATTCATTGAATTTAACAAAGCTGATTCTGAATTGCCGGAAGAACTTTCGGAAATCGAGCAGTTCGAAGAAACGTATTATGCAACCAAAGTCAAGCTACAAAAAGCTCTTGAAACTGTATCTGTGAATTTAAATCCAGTGCAAATTGAAAATAATGATAGTATGCCTATAGGTAATTCAATAAGTAATAATTTTAAGCTACCCAAGTTAAACATTGAATCTTTTACTGGTCAATATCAAGACTGGCCTTCATTCAAAGATTTGTATCTTTCATTAGTGCATAAAAATAATAGGCTTTCAAACATTCAAAAATTTCAATATCTTAAAGGGCTTTTGTGTTTTGAACCAGCAAGTATAATCAAGCATATTCCTATATCGGAAACTGGTTATACTGAAGCTTGGGATAAACTGTTAGCTCGCTATGATAATAAGAAACAAATAATTTCGTCTTTAATTAAAACCTTCATGGATCAACCAGATATTGTTAACGCTAACTGTGCTAATTTGCGCAATCTCACTGATACTTCTGACGAAGTTATCAGAGGTCTAAAATCTATAGATTCTAAAGCAGATTCTAGAGATATTTGGCTAATTTATATTTTATTACAAAAATTGGATAGCAAGACACGGGAAGAATGGGCGAAACATACAACTAAGGAAGAATTTCCTACATTTGAAATGTTTCTGGAGTTTCTAAATAATAAATGTGTATCTTTAGAATTATGCAATTCAACCGAATGCAATGAAATTAGAAATTCATCCAGAAGTAATAAAAATAGTGCATCTAATAGATGTATAAAATGTAAGGACACTTCTCATTATTTGTCAAAATGTCCGAAATTTAAAGAAATGAATGTAAAAGAACGCAAGCAATTCGTGAATAAATTCAAATTGTGCTTTAATTGTTTATCTAACAAGCATTCGGATATTCAATCATGCAATTCTTCTTATTCATGTCATTTTTGCAAACGCAAACATCATTCACTTCTGCATGAAAGTTATGAGCAAAAGAATGTTTTCTCGAATGCATTTCATTCGAAAGGTTCAAGTCAAAACTTTCCGCAAATAAACTCTAGTGTACAACAAACTGATGTCCCAACACGAAACGAAAAAAGCGTATCTGTGAATGCCGTTAGAGCTGCATTTGCGTTATCACCTACAGCTTGTGTTTTTGTCAAAGATACTAGCGGGGAATCGAGAACCTTAAGAATTTTGTGTGACTCAGGAAGCATGACTACGCTCCTATCCAACTCCTGTTTAAATTCTTTGGGATTAAAAAGAAAAAATGCACGTTTCCCCATCACTGGTCTTGCAGGTTCTAAAATTGGTTTGACTAAAGGCTGTGTTGAAGTCAATTTAAGTTCCAGATTCAACCCTGATATTACACTGTCCGTAAATGCTTTAATTCTAGATAAATTGACGGCCCCACTTCCAACTGAAGCAATTCAAAAGGAACATTTCGCACATTTAAGTAACATTAAATTAGCCGATGAAAACTTTTACCTTCCAAGTAAAGTGGATATGATTCTTGGTGCTGATTACCTATTCTCTATTTTCCTTCCGGGTCAGATAAATTGTTCGGAAAGTAATTTAATCGCTCAAAACTCAATTTTTGGTTTTTTAGTTTCGGGAAGACTGCCAGAAAATCGGTCGAATTCAAATTCATCAACTAGCTTACACATTTACGAATTAAATGTTGATAGTGAGCTTAGAAAATTTTGGGAAATGGAAGAAGTATCAGTAGCGAAAAGTAAAATTCTTTCACCGGAAGAAGAATTCGTAGAAACACACTTTAAAGAAAATTATTCAACAAATTTCGATGGACGTTTTGTTGTGAAGTTACCGTTTTTGAAGTCGAAAGCTGAGTTAGGCGATTCAAAATCCGCGGCTATTTCGCGACTTTATGCCATGGAACGAAAATTCAAATTCAATCCGGAATTCGAAAAACATTATAAAGAATTTATGCTCAACTACGAAGATTCAGGTCACATGTCGCCTTTAACAAAGAATTCAGATATTCTTCTAAAAAATGAACAGTGTTTTTTGCCTCATCACGCTGTTTTCAAGCCATCTAGTACCACTACAAAATTACGCGTAGTTTTTGACGCATCTTGTAAAACTTCAAACGGAACTTCGCTAAATTCAATTTTAGGAGTGGGTCCCAAATTACAACGAGATATTTTTGAAATATTGCTAAACTTCAGATTTCCAAAAATAGTTTTCACTGCGGACATTGAGAAAATGTACCGTCAAATTTTAGTATCGGACGAAGATCAACCTTATCAACAAATTGTTTGGCGATACAATGCCAAAGATAAAATACAAACGTACAGGTTAAAAACTGTACGGTTTAGCTTCCGCCTCATTCCTAGCTACCAGATGTATCAAACAAATTGCTCTTGATACACCTAATCCTAAAATATCACGCATTTTACAAGAAGACGTATATATGGATGATCTTTTGTCAGGTTCGAGTAATTTTTCAGACGCAATTTCAATTTGCAAAAATATTGCGTCAATTTTACAATCCTACGGATTTAACTTGAGAAAATGGAATTCAAATTCTTCCAAATTCCTTGAAGAATTTCCCGAGCAATGTTCCTCGGAAACAAGCTTTGAAATCAATCGTGATGCACACGTTAGTTCTAAAGTGTTAGGTTTATTTTGGAATTCAACAAATGATACATTTGCATTCAAGGTTAATTTATCACTTTCACCACCCTACACTAAAAGACGGATTCTATCGGAGTCTGCACGTATTTTCGATCCTTTGGGATTACTTGCACCTTGTGTAGTTACAATCAAAATATTCTATCAAAAGTTGTGGCTTATCAAGGGGGATTGGGATTCACCCATTCCGAAGTTAATGGAAACCGAATGGTTAAAGTTTCAGGCATCATTCAACGAAATAAATGATATCACTATTCCTAGAAGTGTCACCATTGATTCAGAATGCGAAATTGAATTACATGGTTTTGCAGACGCGTCATCACTAGCATACGCGGCTGTGATTTACTGTCGTCAAACTGTCGACGGGTCCACAACAGTTTCACTGTTGGTTGCTAAAACTAAGGTTGCTCCACTCAAGCAAATCTCCATTCCTAGACTGGAATTATGTGCCGCGCACTTGTTATCAAAATTATTTCTCACTGTTCTCAACTCGTTGAAGAATTTCAATCTTCGCGTTTTCGCATGGACAGATTCAAAGGTAGTTCTTTCATGGCTATCTTCTCATCCACGTAAGTGGAAGACTTTTGTCGCAAATAGAATTTCTGAAACAATAGAAGTTCTACCCCCAGCTCACTGGAATTTCGTATCCTCCAGAGAGAACCCTTCAGACATCGCTTCACGTGGTATCGACCCTAAATGTCTACCAAATTGCGATCTGTGGTGGCATGGCCCGCAGTGGCTACATTCAAATCAAATGCATTGGCCTACGGCTGAATTACATTCTACAGACGTTGTTAGCGCAGTTAAAGCTGAGGAAAAATCAAATCCAATGTTTAACTTTCATGCTAGTTCAACAAATGACCTATTCGTTCGTCTAGTCGAAAAATATTCATCATTATCGAAAATTATTCGCATCTTGGCATATTGCTACAGATTTATTAATCTTTGTAAAAAAAGAATCGGATTCAATATTGCTTCATGCAATACCCTCGGTTCACTCACTTCTGCAGAAACAAGGACTGCAGAAGAAAAACTCATTCACTGGGTTCAAGACACACATTTTTCTGAAGAGAAAAAATGCATTCGGCTTCAAAAGCCACTGAAAAGACGCAGTCCTTTGCGGTCACTTTTCCCATTCATAGACGGAAACGGTCTCTTACGGGTGGGAGGTCGGTTACAGAACGCCGACTTACCCATGAACAGGAAACATCCTATCATTATCCCATCACAACACAGATTTTGTGAACTGTTAATTCGCGAAAAACACGTAGCTTATTTGCATGCTGGTCCTACCTTATTATCTCATATATTAAGGCAATCATATTGGATAATAGGAGGAAAAAGATTGATCAACAAATGTGTTAATCAATGCATAAAATGTCATAGATTCAAAACTACTAACAGTTCACAACTCATGGGCAATCTGCCTAAACCACGAGTGACTTTAGAAAGAGCTTTCTTTCATTCTGGAATAGATTACGCCGGACCTGTTTCTATAAAATTTAATAAAGGTCGAGGTGCTAAAGTTACGAAAGGTTACATTGCACTTTTCATTTGCCTGTCCACTAAGGCAGTACACATCGAAGTAGTAAGCGATCTGACAACAGAAGCTTTCATCGCTGCTTTGCGACGCTTTAGTGCTCGCCGTGGCACCCCTCGCCACATATACAGCGACAACGCCACTAATTTTCATGGAGCTCATCGAAAATTGAATGAGATAGAACAATCCTGGCTCAACGCTCTTAGCTCGGATCCTGTCGTTGATTACTTGACACAGTTCTCAATTGAATGGCATTTCATTCCTCCTTCTGCCCCTCATTTTAGAGGAATTTGGGAAGCAGGAATTCGATCTGTAAAGTTTCACCTCAAACGAGTTATAGGAGAAACAGCTCTAACCTTCGAAGAGCTAACTACATTAACTACTCAAATTGAAGCACTTCTGAATTCACGTCCAATCACATGTGTTGACGTCAATGACACAGACTCTATAAATGCTTTGACTCCTTCTCATTTCCTTACAGGTGATGTGATAAGTTCAATTCCGGATCCAGCAAACCTGAACGAACATAGCTTCAAAGGAAAGTGGGAACTTATCCAGAATCTCCGCAAAGGCTTCTGGAAGCAGTGGTCAAAGGAGTACCTCTCATCTCTGCAGAGTCGTCAAAAGTGGACCACCCCTCATGCCAACATTCAAGTCAACGATATTGTGTTAGTGAAAGAAGCCTCATCACCTGGTTTGTGGCCCTTGGCTAGGGTTCTTGAAGTTCACCCGGGAGCGGACGACCTGGTCCGCGTTGCAACAGTAAAGACAGCTAAAGGGATCTTCCAGAGACCGATCTGCAAACTATCTCCTATTCCTATGTATCAGGACTCAAGTCCCTATCAGGACTCAATTCCTGATAGGGTGGGAGTATGTCTGCGCCAATATGCAAATGCGCTGTCCGCAGAGGGCAGCACAGGTGACTGTAGACATAAAACGGCTAAGCTCCATGAGAAGAAAAAATTCCTACCTGATGTATCTTAACCACATTGGACACTCGTCCATTACACTGCATGTTGCAGTACTTTCATAAACCAAGAACGGTTTCAATTTTATTTATAATGTTATTTTAATTTAATTTACTGTACATACGCTAAGTTAAATATAATACTTTTAAGTAAGTCCTAGTTTTCTTGACTACAATCATTACAAGAGCAAACAATCATTATCATATTAAATGATATTAATAATTATTACTTAAATGCAACACAAGAATGCAAATTATGTTCAATATATTTTTTATATTATCTTACATATTTTTTTTAGATTTAATTACTTTTACAATAAAAACTTGCCCAAAATTCCTTGCACTAAAGTGTAACTACTTTTTTTTTTTGTTTTTTTTTGTTTTTTTCTTTTCGAATTTATTAGATTATGATTAAAATACAATCATTCTGTTTTGACGAAATGCGTAATTTGACGGAAGTTCTTTTTTACTAAACAATGTAGACAGAATGCATAATTCTATTAACATATCAAGCATCAAAAAGCAGTGGATTTTCCTTTTATCCAATTTCTTTCACCATCTCGGGCTTCTACAAAATCTGGGGCTTCGCCACCCGCTCGTTGCTTCTCACCAACCCCCGAAGATTGCTTCGCAATCGTATTTCGTTCCTGAAGATTTAAAGTGCCTGTTAGGAGGAATCAGGTTAAAATACGCGTTACGATTTGAACAAAATAAAATTATAAAATTCCCGCTCCGCTTCCCGTAGAAAATAGAATTTCAGAAAAAAAAGCTCATAATAGTTAAAATAATATTAAATACGACTCCAACGCGAAGATAAAAAGAGCATGATAAAAAATACGTGTAACAAAATTATTTTAAAACAAAACGCTTCTGAGAGCACTCCTCCTCCAGGGTCCTAACTTTTACCTAATTTCACAGCTATACGTGCTAAGGGACTTCTGAGCATAACAAAACCTCTGTTTTGAACATTTAAAAAACCGTGATCAAATTTGTTGCATCTACTAACATTTTGCTCTTAAGCTCCGGGCTTGAACTTAGGACTTTCGCTAAATTAGAAACACTTACTATATCTGATGTTCTAATTAATTGAGAAAATTGGAATAAGCTTAATTTGATGCAGAAAAAAAAGCTCTTTCGAATGACATAGAATGTTAAGGGGTGTGGGAAATCTTTCCTCCTTTTAATAGTCAATTTATGGGAACTTTTAGCTTAAAAAATAATTACAAAAAAACTAATTCGAAACTTAAAAAAAAAAGGTTTTAAGGTGCAAACCCTCCGCACTCGAAGTAATTTTGTATAAAATTCAAGGCTGTAGGTGCTATTGGGTCTCGTAGACGCGGGCCCGAAACACATATATCTTTTCACTTCTTTGACGTTACTTTTTTTTTTAAAATTACATACAGAAAATGAACAAAATAACAACCCACTAAAACGGGGGGAGGGGATTTCAGTTGCTCGGACGTACTGGAAAAAGTAGTTACAATTCAATCAAGAATGATTAAAATGAAAATCTAAGCTGAAATTTGACTTTCTGTTGATACAATGTCAATTACTTTTCATTACTATGTAATTAGCATGAAATTCAGCTTGAGCCAAGCAATTCCTCTCAAAACCCAAGTACAAAGTATTTTACTAAATTATCCCCTCTTCTACGCCTAACTCAGCAAGTTTTAACCAAACTTGTTTTTTTTTGTTGGAGTTGATGAGCAATAAAGGGCAAAAAATTGCCATTTTGGAAACATTTATAGGCCACCTAATTCAAGCCAGGGACAAGATGAACAGATGTTTCGTATTATTTCTGACATGTCTAGTAAGGGATCCGTTATCACAATGGGGGATTTCAATTTTCCGGGTATTGATTGGAATAATTTTTATCCTAGTAATGGCAGAGAAGAGGAAATTTTAAAAGTAATTAGTGACTGCTTCTTAGATCAAGTCCTGAATGGATTAAAATTTTGCACCAAAAACAGGACGAGGGGTCATTGTTTCAAGCTATTCTAATCTCAGGTTAACCTGGAAATAAGGAAAAACTACTACTTTAGTAGGGTTGTGAGCACTTGGAACAGTTTACCGGAAGAGGTGGTAATGAGCAAGGGGGTGGATAGATTTAAGAGGGCCATTGATCTTCATTGGGGATTAATAAATTGACTAGGACCAGCCTAGCTGGGCTAAGAGCCTGTTGCTAGTCGTCACATTTGTATTTGTATCGTTCTTATTTTAATTAATAACATTTGTAGGGTTGTTACTGAGTTCCGCTTTTTAATATAGTTGCTTCAGAATCCTGAAATATGAAATATAGTCTCTAAAAAATCACCAGATGCAGAAAATAGTTTCTTAAATAGTCTCCCTTTTTTAAACAGCATTTATATGCAATGATTTCAATAAACAGTCATAGCTTGGCTCTGTGGAATGTAAGCAGCAGTGGCCTAGGTTTACACGCGACGCAAATTTTGCCTAAACAATCTTTGAAAAAAAAAAAAAAAAAACTTAAGAGAAAGGGGAAAACACACACACACACATTTTTCCAGACTTCAGTCTAACTTTTTTTTACAAGAACACCAAAGAAAAAAAGTACCAAAACTTTCTTGTAAAATTTCGCATTGCCTCATTGTTAATTAAAAACAAAAGTAAAAGACATACTGCATAAAATGAAACTGAAATGCCACATTTACGAGATTTCTGATCTCGTGAAAGTGAATGCTCGTTTTCAAAAAAAGAATGTCGTAACAAAGCTACAAGACATTAAAAAGCAAAACTCTATTGACATTCGTCAGAATTGTAACAACAGTTAGTAATAACAGTTTTTTTTTAGAGAATACTAAGCACTTTTCGTAATGCACTCAAAAGGACAAAATAACTTTTCTGAGTCAGAAAAGACAATTAAAAAATTTCTGTAGTTTGCGAAAATTCCAAGAAAATGACGCCACAAACGAAGAAAAGTGCGGCTCAAGTCATGAAGAGAATTTCTCTCTCTCTCTCTCTTATCATCTAGCTTTCAATCATTACTCTAAGTGTTGAAACATGCATATTTTTCTTATTGGGAAGCGAAGGAGTGCGAAGCGTGATAAAAACGTCCAATTGGGAAGCGTACGCTTAAAATGACTAGAACCGCACTTTTCTTCGTTTGTGGTGTCATTTTCTTGGAATTTTCGAAAACTACAGGAATTCTTAAATTTTCATTTCTAACCCAGAAAAATTATTTTGTCCTTTTGAGCGCATTACGAAAAGTGATTAGTTTTTTTTTTTTTGTAAATTTTGTTATTTTATCCTTTTTAGTGTAAAAGTATTTCAAATGTAGAATAATTTTACCCCCACGGGTAAAATCTTCCCCTTACTTCCCCTTATTTTTCATATAAATGCTTGGTACTAAAAGGGGAAAACCTATATACGTGTCTAAAACTTGGAGCAGTTGGCACTAAAATTTAATCCTTGATCTTCTCTAGGATTTATGCTTGCTAATTGCATACCTGCTTCAGAGAAGCCTTGATTCAAAATTTTCATTTGGATTGCTTTTAACGTTACGGTTGCAAGGCAACGAAATTTCTAACAATCTTACTAATATTATATATGCGAAAGTTTGTCTGTATGGATGTATGGATGTATGGATGGATGTATGGATGTTTGTTACTCTTTCACGCAAAAACTACTGAACGGATTTTGATGAAACTTTACAATAATATAGCTTATGCATCAGAATAACACATAGGGTAGTTTTCGTCCCGTTATGGGGGGCAAAACCCCCTTAGGGGGGCAATAAAACACAATTTTTGTATAAATTCTCAATATTGGGATGAAAAAATACTTGCACATATTTACATTATATGTCCATCGAAAGCTCTGATTTTTCTGCTGAAGATGGCACCTGTTCGAAATTTCTAAGTAGAATAAAAAACGAGTTATGAGCTTTTTAGATCCATGTTCGAAGGCTTTCCTCAACTCAATACAGTATTTAGTGTATCATCTCAACTCCCTGTCGATAGCGACAATTGTTGTATTGTTGACTTTCTTTGCTTTTCGTGATTGTTCAAGGCTTTTCTCAAGTCAAATCTTGAAGTAAGATTTTTGCACAAGATTGGCAAATAATACATGATTTGGCTGATGATTTTCCATTTAAACGGAACTTTAATGTAATTAATGGTTTTTATTATTATTTATGCTGATTGAACACTTACTCATTATCCAAACAACCAGCAGATCGCCAAAATTCTTGCAGAAAGATTTCCGTAGCTGATGCATTTGGCAGTTTTTTCAACGTTGCTGTTTTTGAAGCCGAAGACTACGTCATAATGTTTCTCAGCTTTCACCATGTAAACAAAATATCGCCAATCAAAGAATTTTCAAAAGACTTTTTTTACTGTGTTAAATAATCCAGCAACTAAATTAGGCAAATCCATAAACAGCACAAAAACTTCCATTAATTTTCCTTTTTGCACAATTTCAAACAATCACCAAATTTTATTACTTATTTTGGTAACATTTCGGATGAAACTGTTTAGCGCCATTTTATGGTGACCAAAAATATCTCAGCATCTGGCGACGATATCTCTGTAACGAAAATTAATATCATATCGTTTTACAAAGTAAGGAAAGAATGGGGGAGCATCATCGAAGGTACCTCGAAACGACTATCGCAAATTCGGTAAAATCGCACCAAGAGCCACAATAATTGAAATTTCCCGAAATAACTAAAGCAAGTATAAGGGGATTACGAGCGCAGCTACTTTTTTTTAATCACTTCGTACTTAATTAGCCATACAGAGAAGGTTTTAGACTCCATGTTAAAAAAAAAGTATCAACAGATTAATCTTTTTAAACATGAGAAGATTAATTTCATGTTTTTTAAATTTGTATATGCTTAAATATAGTGCTTTCGTTTCTAAATCAATACTACTTTGTTCTTTATACTTATTGCTATTTTAGTTTTATGGGTAAGGAAGAAACTCGATTTTTAATCACGTCAAAAAGATATGTTTTAAATTTTTTTACTTAAAACAAAAAACAAAAGCAAGTAACGATTTTTTCTAATAATTATTACTGACCCAGGCAACGCCGGGTATTTTTGCTAGTGGATTATATATTTAAACATTTAATAAGGAAATTACATGAAATTTGCTGTTTTCTATCCTGACCGAAATAATAATTTTATTCTAGAATTTTAATTTTTCAGCGCTAAGTTGTGCCTTAAGATTAAGCAAATCATTTAGTGAAATCCCGAAGTCTCTAAGTGGTCTAGTTGCAGAGGTATAAGCAAAACCAGTCCTCAGATTTCTCCGTGACAATCAGGCCAAGTATAATAAAAGTGCTTAAAAATAATAGTAGCGGGAATGAACTTTTTGCAAAAATCGTAAACACTAAAATGAACCCTTAACGAAAATCGCGATTTTAAAAACGAAACTTTTCATATACAAATATGAACATCACACATTTCTGATCAGAAATATGTTTTACATTTCATTTTTTCCTACACTTTAAAACTTTTATTTTCAAAAAAAAAAAACGCAGTCTCCCCTCTTCCCCGCTCTCCCCCCCCCCCCCCCTTTTTGGAAAGTAAGAAGTTAACGTATAAGCGAATTTTCATTTTCTTTGCCTTAGTTTAAAAAAAAATAACTTTTATTTTCAAAAAAAAAAAAAGAAAAAGGAAAACGCAGCCTACCCTCTTCCCGTCTTCCCCGTTTTTTTTTTTTTTTTTTGAAATGTGAGAAGTTAACGAAAAGCGAATTTTCATTTTCTTTGCCTTAGTTTAAAAAAAAAAAGAAGGGTGGTGATTTTAGATATTTTAGTCACCTTTTTAATAAAATAGTTGCCGTTTTATAAATAGTAGCTTCAGTCGCCAGTGGCAGCCCTGCATTTGCTTTAAAATGCAATCCAAAATTAAAATAATAGAATACTTCACACTTTTTGTAAAAAAGTTTATTCTAACCAAATATAAGTGTAAATTAGTATTTAAATGAACGTGTCAACTTTCTTAGACCTCTAAGTGTGCATTTCATTTCAAATATACTCAATTAAAAATAATCTTAGACCGAATAATCCTAAAGTTTATAGTGATGAAGATTTACATTGAGTCAAAAAATTAGACTTTTCAAATTAAAGGGGGAAAAGCACTTTAAAAAAAACATTATCAATACTAGAATGCGTCATTTTTTGCTGGATTCAATGCTTTAATCCTTTCTTACACGGATTTTACTACCAATGTTTACATTAATCGTTTCTGACAGTTTCTATACCCTCTTCAATGCGGAAACGAGCTCAATTATGTTGGCGGCACCAGATCTTGAACCGCTTTCTTCAGATTTGACGGTACCACAAATTCTTGATCGCATTGAGATTGGTAGAGTTGCTTGACCAGTTTAATACCGAAATTCCTCTTTCTGTTTAAAATATGTGAGTCGATTTAGAGATGTGACACAGAGTAGAATCTTGCTGAAAGATAAAATGCGTCACTAAATGTGTAACTGCTCTGCCTCAGATGAAGTATCACGCAGTGAGTGCATTATTGATAAACAGCGGAAGTCATGCATTGTTTTATTTTAAGATATATATAACTTCCCAATTCAAGCAGCCTTCATGCACCCACAAACCAAGAAAGATGTGTCAAGTGGAAAGAGCGTCTTACACAAGATTTCTCATACGCTTTTCTTTTTAAATGTCACACCCGGAACACCTTTTTTTTAAACAGATGTTTCAAAAAAAAAAAAAAAAAGATTCATTACTGAATATAATACTTTTCCAACCTTGTTACCCTAGTATGAGCTTATCTTTGCTCCAGGAGAGTCACGCACGTTTCTGCTTCATGTTTATTTTTGGTCTTACTTCGTAATTAAAACTGCAGTTTATGCAACCGTCCAAGTATAGTTGATGTGCATAAGATAACTATACATTCTGTCCAACATTTATGGACGTAAGAAGCATTTTTCAAAGATCATTTTGGACAATTTACTTTATTTTGGGTTCATCTCTGCCAGGTGTTACAATTTTTCTACCTCGTTTACTCATGGGCGGATTTATGGGGGGGCAGAGGGGGGCAATGCCCCTCCAGTTTTGGGAGGACTTTATGTAGTAACAACACACCTTCCAAAAATTAAAAAAAAGAAAATTATTATTATTATTTCTTTTTTGAATAGTTTAGAAGGGCATGGGTGGATTTATAGGGGAGAGACATCGGGGGCAATGCACCCCAATTTTGGGAGGACTTTATATAGTAACAACACATCTTCCAAAATCTTAAAACAAAAAAATCATGACTTTTTCTTTTTTGAATAGTTTAATGAAAATGAAGAGAAAAGCGAATGTCCTTTTCTGATAAAAGAAAAGGATGAAAAAAAAAAAAAAAAAAGAACATTAGAACATTAAATACAAATAGCACAGCTCTCACTGGGGTGCTGAAAATGTGTCTAAATTCACTATTTTGGACTGAAAACCATTTGGGCAAGTATATGAATGAAAATATATGCTAAACAAGCTATACATTAAGCCGCAACACTTTATAATAATTGACGATTATTTTAACAAATTAGAATCCAAAGCAAAAGGGAAAAAACTCCCCCCCCCCTCATTTGCGCTAACAGAACGATCTACTCGTTATGATTTTTGTCCTTATTTAAAGTATATTTGTGCATAATATTTGTTTTTAGTAGATTAATTGGCCCTTGAGAAATTCTAAAAAACATAGTTTTTTCCCCTTCTCTCTCTCTTTTTTAAGAGAGAGAGAGAAAATAAATACTATCATAAACTGAATAAATTTCAGTTATCTGAGTGTTCTGATTAAATAAATCTTTTTACTGAGAGGGAGAGTACAATTTTACTTACTTTATAAATACTGTTTAAAAAGTAAGGTAAGTCATAATCATCTAAGTCTAAGCGAGACAGTCCTTGTCATTATTGAAATCTAAATAATTGAGTCATCAACAGTTTTGGAAAAATTTGCTGAAATTTTATAAAAGTCTATAAAAACCTAACAAAGATTGGTAAAGTCGAAAAAATCCTTTCACCGTAAAAACTGACGAATTTTCATAAAAATTACAAAAAATCAAGGAAAAATCTGCAGGTAAGAGTGAATTACAAACAGGGCTGAATTTGCCTGTAAGATAAACAAGCTATTGCTTAGGGCCCCTGCTTTGAAGTGGATTCCTAACTCCCTTCCTCCCCCCCCCCCAAAAAAAAAAGAAAACTCATGATTTGTTCCTTAAAAAATGGAAATTGCTTGAAAAAACTAATTTCATTTTTAAGTGCTTGAAAACCTTGAACATTTGGAAACGTGTGGCTACAAACCTTAAATTTTAAAATTTCTAACAAATGGTAGAAGGGGAGGAATGCCGAAATATGTCAAATTCAGCTCCTTGCCACCTCCTGTATTAAAAATGTAAAAATCATGGTTCTCACGTTTGTAACATATTGTTTGAAATACATTTTTGTAACTCACATGTTTCATATCTTGCTCTTGTTTCATATCTATTTATTCAATCCCGAATGCAGTATTTTGGGAATTCTTTTGTATTGATTGCTTTTATCTTACTTTTTCTACATATTGTCTGTCTATTTAGCACGGGGAAAAATACACACTACTTCTATTTCTTTTCGTTTTCTGCCCCACTTGCAACTGAAGAAAAGTTATCATGAGAAATCTATGGTTTCTTTTTTTCTTTTAAATTTAAAATAAATATTTCTTACAAATTTAGAACAGGACTGTAAAAATTTACATTCAAGTACTAAAATATCAGAGACTGGAAGGTATAAATGAAGTGCGTTAAATAATTTTATTTATTCTAGAGTCCTTGAAAATAATTAGATAAGTCTTTGAAAATCCTAAGCAAAGTGGGCTCCAATTACTTCTACACCATATTGTTAATCTGATTAGCCAGGGGAAAAAAATGATACACTACCTCTATTCCTTTTGGTTTTCTGCACTACTTACAATACAAATACAAATGAGACAACCAGCAACAGGCTTCGGGCCCAGCTAGACTGGTCAGAGTCAATTAATTAGTCCTCAATGAAGATCAATGTGTCCCTCTTAAAGCTATCCATCCCCTTGCTCATAACCGCCTCTTTCGGCAAGCTGTTCCAAGTACCCACGACCCTACTAAAGTAGAAGTTTTTCGTAATTTCCCAAGTTAGCCTGAGATTTAAATAGCTTAAAACAATTAACCCTCGTCCTGCTTTCCCCGCAAAAATTTAATCCATTTACATCTTTCATTTTGATACATTTAAATAACTGAATCATGTCCCCTGACTCTCCTTTGCTCCAGGCTATACATGTTAAAAAAAGGTTGTTGTAATGATAATTAATGTTGTAAATGATAAGATTGTTGTAATGATAATAAAGGTTGCTGTAATCTATAGTTTATTTTTTCTTTCAAACTTAAAATGACTGTTTCTTAAAGTTTGAACAATACTGTATAACTGTATAGTCTAGTTATCAATTTCTATGTCTGTCCAATTAACCTTTATAAGGCTTCAATATGCAGAATTTTATATCCATTTTACAAAATTTCATCCGGGGGAAAAAACCCCGGACCCCTAAAATTGGAGATATTCTATTTCCCACTTAAAAGGGAGCCCTGAGTCACTCTCTTGATTCTTGATGCCAGCTCCATCTCTTAAGGTCAATTCGAAAAGGACAGCATGAAAACACACATTAATGAAAACGACACACAAAAAAGTAAAGCATGGACTTATGCATCATAGGAAACAGACAAAAGCATGGGAGTGGGAGGCAATAAAAATGTTGCTCCAAAAAAAAAGAATTCCTGCCCCTCCTCCCCAGGAACTCAGTCCTAAATCCGCCTATGCGTTTACTTCGGTTATTTTTTAGTTGGTCCGTCCTTCTATATTCCTTTAAAAACTTAGGTACCATAGATTGTAAAACGTTTATTTGAATTCAGTTGGATAGTTTTTTTTTTTTTCTAACTTTAAGAAATGATACAATATGTAACTTCGTTTTTTTCCTATTCATCACCTTGACGAACCACTTTGAGCAATAAAAGGCTTTTAAAAGAACGTAAAGTTATCCGGGAGCCAAGCTCCATACTTGTGTTAAACTATAGGTTAACAGGTATGCAAATATTTTCACTACGTTTTAAAATTTAAGTTGAATGAATAGATTATTCTAATTTTTGACCCATGTAAAAAAATCTATCTATATTTCCAATGTGTTAATGATCCATAAATTGTTAAAATAATATCTGAAAAGTTGTTTAAATTGATTCACCCATTCATGAATAACGAGTTTTAGTCTTTTTAATTTGCATGCGTTCATTTTTCCCGACTCAGGGACAAGTTTTGTTCAAACAGTTCTGATATTCTATTATTTTGAATTTGGGTTGTAGATTACTATTTCTATTTAGTTCTGAAATATTTTAAATAAAACAAAATAAACTTTTTCCCCTTTTTCATAGATTTCCATTGGAGTGCTTCTGGTTGTAAAGGAAAGGTTTGATATTGAGGATGAGAGACAGCATCGCATCATGGATGTTTTAAATGACCTCACAGTTTGGTTAATTTTTATGTCAACTTTCGTCCACGTCTTTGTATCCGTTTTTACAGATAATCATCATTTATCAGGACAATTTAAAACACAGCAATCATTATATCACAATTGTTCGAGTTGTTGCGTTTAAAACTTCTCATGTCATGAAACAAACTTCAATTTTTTCTACTGCTTTATATGATACACGCTACAAAATCATTGTTAATAAATATTTTGACACTACAAAGGGTTATTTATTTATTGATCTTTCAAATTAAATAATTAGCAGACGCTCTCACTCAACTGTTGTTCATGAACTGTGGCAGGGGAGTAGAGGAGTGCACATGCATCCCCTGGTTTTAAAACGAAATTACTTAAAAATATGTTAATTTGTAACTTTTTAATACATACCAATAAAGATTAAATAATTTTTTAAATAAATTAAATTAATTTCATTTTAAACAAAAGACAAACTACAAAATATTTAGACTACTAAGTACGTCACGAAAAATGTTAATTTCACATTTATGCAAAGAAATTGTAAGATGTGAACTCCCCTTGGATTTTAAAAATAAAATTTAAGTAAAAAGGTACAAACTGTAAAATACATCACGAAAATTATTAAACTCATGTTTATGTCCATTAGGGCCAGTAAGGGGATGCATTCTCACACCCCTTGGCTTTTAAAAATCAAAATTAACTAAATAAGGACTAACTATAAAATACATCACAAAAATATTAATAACACGTTTATGTCCATAAGCTCCGACAGGGAGCTGCAAGGGGATAGATACACTTTTAACCCCAGGCTTTTAAAAATAAAATATATTATTAAAACAAAAAATTATTTAATCCAAAAAATAATTTAATATTAATTTTTAAAAATAATTATTAATATTAAATAAGTAAAATAAAATTCATTTAAAGCAAAGGACAAATTGCAAAAATATTGTGATTAAAAAATTAAGATCGAAAATTCAAGAGTTTTAACGAAGAGGAAAATACATCTTCGCTTTGAAATAAATATACAGGGTGTGCCGTTTTAACCTGCAAGATCTTTATTTTCGCAACCGTTAGTCCTAGATGTATACTTCCAATTGCAAAAATGTTCAAAATCAGATGCAGAGTCAATTTATTAAAAGTTTGAAGCAAAAATAAAAATGAGTCAAAAAATACGAAATTTAATTTTTTATACGGGCTCTAGGTCCCTTTACTTATATTTAGAGAAATAATCTCCATTGAAAATTATTACTAACACAAAAAACTTGACATTTGTGTGACCAAAACTCAAAGAGATATTCTAGTTTAAAGTTTTAAGGACCATGCAGGAGATGAGATTGGAACTTATCGATCTTTCAGAAAAATGACAGGTCGTCAAAGTAAGAGAGACAAGGTATTTATAGTTTTCATTGCTATTCAAAAATAAATGCAAATGTTATGCCGTGATACGCAAAAACATACTACAAAACCTCGAATAATTAGATAAATCACACTCTATGAACACATGTAATTTTAAACATACTTGTTAACCACTATATCCCCCACCCGCCAAAGGCGTTATTGACAGCGAGTGAAAAGTGGTGTAAGTCGCAAAACGCTGCGTTTCATATCTCGGTGAATACTGGTCATACTAATTTCAAACTTTTTGTATTGGAATTATTTTTCAATAGAGATTATTTCTCTAAACATAAGTTAGGGGACCTGGAGTTCATATAAAAAGTTAATTTTGTATTTTTTTAACTCATTTTTATTTTCACTGCAAGCTTTCAATATCTTAACCCTGCATCTGATTTTGAACATTTTTACAATTGGAAGTACAGTGCAGAACCTTTTATCCGGGAACCAAAAAACCGGGAAACCAGAAAACCGGCAACTTTTTGCCGATTTTCCCGCCATTTTTCAAAAATACTCATTTTTGGCAATTTTTGAAAAACTAAGCATTTTTTTTTTTTTTTTTTGAAATACCTAAAAGAATATGAACGGTTTCTTAATAAATACCATATTACTCAAGTATAACTCGGGAAAATGTTAACAAAAACGAACTTCAAAAGGTTATTCTTTAAGCGGGACAAAATTTCCGAAATATTTTCTTGAATCAAAACTTACGCTCGTAAGTCAAAAATTTTCGTGTTTTATTCCAACTGAAACCTAAAGAAATAAATATTGTCACATTCTAGTGCAATATTTTATTGTGAATGGCCTTAAATTAAATTATAGTCGTTTAGAGCGAAAGTCGGGAAACGCCGAAAACCAGATTCGTGAATTTCCGGATAGCTGATCGTGGAATCTGGAAATCGTTACACACAAGACTATAATAAGGCTGCAAGAACTCATAAATCAAATTCCTATTGATATTAACTTAATGTAAAAGCAATAGTTATCAATAAACTATCGTAATCGCAAATACAACATCTTTACAAAAAATTAAAAAAAAAAAAAAAGAAAAAGAAAGAAAGCAATGCGTTCATGAAAACAAACGTTTTCATACACTAAAGTAGAAAAATCGCACATTTAGGTTCAAAAACTTGTTTCTTGCTCTTCCCTTCATTTTCTTTCGTTTTAAAATGTCGAAAACTTTTTTTTTTATCCAAACAGTGTGAGGGTTTCAGGTCTTATGAATAAATTGAATTTTTTGGCGTTTGAATTATTCTCTCACTATAGTAGTTTTTAATATTTCGATTTTTATCAACATTTCTGAACTGTTTTCTTCTTATTTATATATATATATATATATATACTATAGTAATTTAAGTTTGCTAAAAAATCGGCCAATAGCGCTGTTTAGCGATCCAGAAAACCGGCAAATTCAGATATCCGGGATGGTAATGGTCCCGAACTTCGAGGACAATTAGTTCTCTACTGTATACATCTAGGACTAACGGTTGCGAAAATAAAGGTCTTGCAGGTTAAAACAGAACACCCTGTATATTAAAAAGTTAAAAGGAAAAAAATGAATAAAAAAACTTTTTTTTAGTAATTTACAAGCGGGTGCAACCCCCTGTATATAATTCTGCCTGTGCCCAAGCTGCTCTTACTTTACCATTTTCCAGTTACCAAACCCTGAAATCATTCGGAACCAGTAGCATATTTCATTTCGGAAAGGGTCCAGTGAAATTTACATGCACTGAAATTTGATTTGAATTAATTCAAACTTGAATTTCCTTCGGTATACAAACAGGAAAATCATGTATGAAAAAATGGACATTATTGAATTTTCTTGCTCTTTTCAGGGAGGGTCTATAATCCCTCCCTTTAACACCGCCACTGTTCTGAACTGTTGGATTCCTCAACTCATATCCACTTTGTTAGGAAAGTATTTATAAGTCATAACTATCCTACACATTGATTTTTTCTAATTTAAATTTTCTGGATCATGAAAAAAAATAAGTTTAATATTGTACTAATTGGGCACCGAAGCTATTTTATTTCCTTATTTTTTTCTTCCTTCCTGTTTTGGAGCGAGAAAATATAAGTATGCGTTTTAATAGAAATTTAATTTTTTTTATTACATCCAAAAGCATTTTACTTTTATTTTCAAAAACGATTTACTCTATTTCCTATTAAGTTATAATATATCTTGATTGATTGTATTAAAATTTGTTTTCTTTGCTCAGCTAATAATATTGCATTTTTCAATTATTTACAATGTTTAGAGCCTGTTGTATAAAACTAAATGTTGCATAAAACCTGTTTGTATTAAAACTGAAAAAATTAAATTTAAAAGTGAAATGAAACAAAGTTATGTAAATAGCATCTAATAATAAATTAAAAAGAATGTCTCAAAAATTGGAGTCACTAAGTAAAAATATGAAGCAGAATGTATAAAAATAGTTTATTATGAATAACATAATGTGACAAAATATTTTTTTTAATAAAAATCTCCATAAGAACAACACATTTCAAATGCAAATGGAGATCTGATTGTTTAAAAACAAATTTTATACACCAAGTAATGAAAGGAACATTTTAACTTCAAAATCTAAACTCACAGTCTAAACCAGTAGCTTTCAAACTTAATTTTGCAATGATTCCTTAAAATACAATAAATGAAATTAAAAAAAAAAAAAAGAATTTAATTTAAGGGCCTTTCATATTAGAATAAAAGTCAGTGAAAAACAAATCTAAATTAAAATAAAATTAATAAATTGTTTACAAACCTAATAATCCAGAAAACAAAATTGACTACATTTTTAAAAGCATGTATACAATGTGGATTTTTGGGTTTCTTAAAAGATTTATGGCGCCTAATTTGAAAACCACTTGTTTTTACAATTCCAAACACATGTATATGGTTGTCCATATTATTTTGAGTGTTTCTTGAAAATTTATGTACCAAGTCATAAATATAAAATGTATTACAACAGCTATGTCAAAATTCATTCACATTCCATAGTACTTTGATAATAGCTATACGAAGAAAAATTGAAGTTAAAAGAATTGAGTAATGGAATTCAACACAAAATACATTTCATGAGTTATTTGAAAGTACTGTAGTAATACACATTCATTTGAAAGATAGTAAAATTGGGAGCAAACAAACTTTTAAAATTCTATCTAAACTGAAAAAGGACTGTGAACATTAAAGTTGATCATATTAAAAACTAAATACACTCCATATTAAATAAAGTGTAATAAAACTTATTATTACTTAATGTAAGTATTCTTATTTTGTGAATCTGAACAGAAGTTAAATTTTAGCAAAAAAAAAGTCTGAAACTTCCTTGCTTACAAAGACATTTCTTTTACATTTATATTAAGTTTTAGTCTACTGAGTCACCCATACATTTCCGAGTTAAAAATATGTTAGTAAATAATGTGATTTAAATTATGATCGTTTTAAAATTAAGAAATCTTTTTGTTTTATGGATACAAAGATGCTAAAATACTAGGGCTGCAGAGTAGGAGAAGAATGACCTATTCCGACTCTAGGAATTTTAGAGCCTTTGATTCAGTCTCCTTTACTCCAATATCAGTCAGACTCTGACTCTGCAAGCACTGGCAGATTTGCACATTTAGAGGGACAGACACACAGACTCTGACTCTTGGAATTTTAAACCCCCTGACTCTAGACTCCAACTACACCAGTGGTGCCCACCAAATTTCAATGGCACACACTGCGCCATTGAAATTTTTAGGGGTGAGAGGTGTTTTGTGGGATATTTTTCTCATTTTTTGGGAAGGGGCTCTTGCTTTGGGGAGGTAGTCTCCGCAATATTGAGGGGGTGCACCTTGCCCTTAGGGGGGAGGCACTCCTGACTTCACTACTGAAAATTTTAGAGGCTATGACTCCGACTCCCTGATAAAAAAAACATTCTCCAGAAGATAATCATAGATTACGCAAATGGCATCACAAGTCACAACCGCATTTCAGTACAGTGACTGCATCTTTTTTGAATCATATCTGTTTTAAACGGTTTTGATTCAATAAAGCGGCTGATTCAATAAAGCAAAAATGTGTAAATACTTTTACAAATGTGGTATTCTACACGCAAATTAAGAGAATTTTATTTAACTTTTAGTCAAACAAGATTAAAGCATCATTTAGAGTATGTTGTTTACTCAAAATGTTCATTTCATTGATTTTTTAATGAATTTTATCGTAAAATAGTATGAAAAACTAATTATAAAGTTCAAATTTTAACTTATTCGCTTCGAAAAATCTGTACGCTGTTGATTGTTAAGAATAGGAAGTAAGTATTTTAGGCACTCTTTTTTCCAATATCATAAACTACCCATCTACCTATGCTCCTCAGAATTCGCATTTCATTGCTTCAATGTTAACTCTACCGGCTACCAGTAACAAAGTCCAAAACTGCAGAAGTCACTTTGACACCATAGGTCTCTCTCTGCCTCACTGGTTTTGTTTGACTTTTCCCAAGAAAAATCACTAAAAAGTGTGCAACACACCGTGCCACATCCCCTTTTTACTAATCACAAAAAAAAAAAAAAAAAAAAAAACTGATTTGACAAAAAGAAAGCAAGGAGAAAAATTCACTGATGCACTACGTGTTGGCAAGAAATAGTCACATATGCTTGATTCATTTAAGCGGTAGCGGCGTGTCTGATTCTAATATCTAGTAGTCTTTTAATATTAAAGCTGAATTTTGTTCTGTTTTTAAGGATTTGATTCATTAAAACAGTAAATTCAATTATCCGGCATCCACTGTACACATATTTTTTTCATGCAATTATAATTTCTTAAGCATACATCATTAACATTTATCATCATAAATTAATCAGTTTACATTTTTTTTTTTCAAATCAGTTATTTAACTGAAATAATTTTTATAATTTTCACAAATATGAATACTAAAAAAAGTAATTTATTAACAACTAACAATTTAAACATCATTATGAAAACATTCTTTCATTCCTTTTATCTCAATATTTCACTTTCAAATGCTTAAAATGTATTATTTTGGTCCATATTTCATGTTAACTTTTAGATAAAAATATGTTTCTGCATTTAAATCATTATAAAATGATTCATAATATAATTTTTGTATCACACAAAACAAACAACAGAAAAGCTTTAACATGTATCTAGCACAAAATAACATAAATATGTATAACATATACCATTGCCACAAAGAACTTCACAACACAAAATATGCTATATACAAGTAATTACAAAATTCATAATCCTGAGTGATTCATAAATGTAAGTTATTTCAAAAGACACAAGAGAGAAGAAAATATATTTTGTGTCTTTTATTTTATTTTATTTGTTTATTATTATTATTTTTTTTTTTTTTACATTTGTCTTATAATTCATTTAAACCAGATCAGTCAGTTAATGAAATAAATTTGAAGACCAAAAAAAAAAAAAAAAAATTCAACTATGAAATTCATGAATGGAAAATAATGACTGAAATATTTTCTCCCATTATTAAAAGTAAATTCTGTAATCTTAATTCTACACTTCAGTAAATTCATACATGTACTAATAAAAATAAAATAGATGCATAATAAGTGGAATTAGATCAGCTGTTTAACCTACTAGAAAAAAGTGTAACCTTCTTTTCATTATTTTACTCTACTATGAGGGCCATCCGGAAAGTAATACCCGTTTGTGAAATAAAGACACAGAAGTAAGTATTAACAAATGTAAACATTTTTATTGAAAAGAGCATACCTTAAACTACTTCTCCACATAATCTCCAAGCAAATTGAAGCATTTGTCATAACGTGTGACGAGTTTTTGTATTCCAGCATCATATTCCTCTGCCGTCAGCCATTTGAAATGCATAGTCAAGCCTTCTTTAAGTTCTTCATCGCTGTCAAATCTTTTTCCCGCCAAAAACTCTTTTAAGTTTTGTAAAGAGATGAAAATCTGAAGGGGCCAAGTCTGGGCTATACGGTGGATGGTCGTATATTTCCCAATTGAATTGCTGCAGAAGTTGTTGTGTTATCCCCACTGCATGAGACCTAGCATTGTCGTGGAAGAGAATGATGCCATCAGACAATAGACCTCTCCGTCGATTTTGTATTGCCCGCAGTAATTTCTTTAATGTTTCACAATTGGCGGCGTTCTCAATTTTTTTTAAACGTTATGAATGGCCACAGATACAACACAGGCAATGCTAGCGTCACAGAACTTGCAACACAGAAGGCAGAAAAGCCACTGAAGTGGTCTGATCTTGACCGGCGGCTATTCGCATCGTCAGCGCCTCATGCGGCGGAAACGGGTACAGTGAAACCTGTGTAAGTTGACCACATGCGGTGCAGTACTTAGGTGGTCAACTTATAGAGGGTAGTAATGAAAACTTTTTTTTTTTGTCATTTCTCTTCCAATGCATTCATTTTTTAACTAATTGGAATACTTTAAACTCACTTTCATTGTTTAACATTACTTTAAAACAATAAGAAAAAATGTTGTTTAAATATTTTTAGAGCTTATTTACCAGAATGCACGTAAAGTATCATACAAATTTAAAATTTCTGTGATTCGATCAAAAAAAAAATGCCTCATTGCTTATGAAAAACTACTTACTTGATATTAACAATTCCTAAAAATTCATAACAAGTCAAAAGTGACTCAAATCCTTCATTTGATTTTTTCATGTACATTTGTAACCATGGTAATCTACTTTTCAACAAAATAACTCCTTATCGAAGTTTGGCTCATTTTCTGGGACTTAACATTAGCCCGATGTTTTTCGATGGAAGCATAAATATTCATATATTCATGGGTTTTTCTAAAATGTTTGGTTACTTATTTGAGGCATAACTGATGAAACTTTTAGTACAATCTAATGCTTTTGCCTAGTGGTCAACTTACAAAGGGTTTTTTACAATACTCCAAACCAAAGCTGGTGTATATTAGTGGCCAAGATAGACAGGTGGTCAAGATAGAGAGGTGGTCAAGTTACAAAGGTTTTCCTTCATTATATAAGATAGGACTAATTCCGTTCCTGACAAAAGCGGTCAACTTAGACAGAAGGTCAACTTTACAGGTTTTACTGTACTACTTTCCGGATGGCCTTCGTACATTGTTAACCACTAGTCGAGATTAATGCCTTCAAATTTTACTTTTAAAAAGGATACAGTTATATTTTTGAAAATTTAATGCATCAAAACCTCAAAAGATTTCATATAATACTAAAAGTAATGTATCAAAAAAAAAAAAAACTAAAATCTTGACACAAAAGTATAATTTTTCTCATTTAAATGTTTTTTTGGCACCAATTAATGCATATTTAGATAAAAATACAACAATATCCAAAATAACTTACTAATGCTTTGAACAAAAAAAGCAAGTAAATTAAAAAATCAAATATACTTTTAAATATTTAAGAAAAAGTAATTTTGCTTGAAGTTCTCAAAATTCTATGGAAGCAGGAAACATTCTCATTATTTCTAGACATGGAAATGATGTATAATTATATATTTTCTTCAATGTGAAATAAAAACGATTCTATATACAGTAATCAGAAAAATATGTTTTGCTGAACAGGCATGAACAGCCATTACAAAAACCCTCCCAATGGAACAACATACAAAAGTATGACGATCAGTAACAAAAGCATCAATATCTACTTATCAAGAAGGGATTTATACAATTGATAGAAGGAGCTTTCTGAGTAATACTTAGGCACAATTTCATCACAGAATGTTCATGCAGGTAAGTGAACACTTTCGCCGTTATCTGTTTTCATGTTTTTCAGCATACCACCGAGCCTAAAATGAACACAGAATTTGAAATCAGAATCTTCAATAAAAAAGAAATGACACCATTTTTAGACACACACAATAAATGAGTCATTTTCTGAACTTTATCATGAACAACCATTGAGCATGGACTTGTGATATAACATAATATAATTTACTGTTCTAAAAACATTTTTGAGATATATAAATACAGTAGTCTCCACGTAATGTGATCTTATGGGACACGATGATTTTGATAGCACAGTAACCGATTGATTACAATAAGCAAAATCTGAAAATTCAATAAATTTACAAACACATGTACTGAATTTCAAAATAAAAAAAAACTCAAATTTAAAAATTGTATATATATTTTTTTAAATCTAAAAATTACACATAATTTGTTAAAATTTAATATAGTTGATTGTCAACAATTCTTCTTGAAACATATTGAGGAAAGTTATGTGCATATTTTACGGCATACAAGTTATAATTGTATAGATTGATTTTAAAAAAAAAGGATTGCATCAATGGGAGAGGGGGGGGGGATTTTTAATATAATATACTTTTGACTGAAGCTAGTTGTGAAGACAATTCTGGTTTTAATATTTTAAAACATGACAAAAAATAATAAAATGTCTAAGTGCAGAAAAAATAATTAAATGAAATTAATTACCTTTCAATGATAGCATTATTTTGCTCTGCTATTTCCCACAAATTGCACTGTTCCTGCTTTAAGTTTTGAAGTCTATTAAAAAAATTATTGAACTAAGTATCATGTTATTAACAATACATCAACACAACAGATAAACATGCATACAATATTTTTTAAAAGCATATAATACTTACTTGGAAAGAACAGTTTTATAAGATAATTTTCGTTTTAGAGCAGAATTATCTCCATTTTTCATTGCCAGAGATTCTTTTATTACATCAGAAGATACAACTGACTGAGAAAAATTTGTATTTGTACCAGGTACTTCTGCAGATTTTAATTGTGAAATAATTTGATCACAGATTTCAAAAGCTTTAATCTCAGCCTGCAAAATAAAATATGAAAAGCAAATTTCAGAACTGCTTATAAATTTTTATTTTAAGAGTCTGACACTTCACAACATGTATTTTTTAGCATTATCAGTCTCGTTATTTATTAATTTATTTATTGAAACAGTTAATGAAATTCGGAGAATATGCTTAAAATTCTTAAAGAAATGTATCTTAATATATGTAATTCATTGTAATTCATTCATTTCTTCACAGTACATAAAAATAATGAAGTAAAAACCTAAACAAAAGTTGTTATATTAGTCAAACACAAGACATTAACAGAAGAATTTCATTTGGCACATAGTAATCAGTTATTTACAGGTTCTTACAAAATATAATTCCCTACCTCTTCCAAAGATGAGGAATAACTTTTGACATGCATGCTAACTGAAATAAGATCTTCCTCTAAGCATTTGTACTGCACCATTGTAGCTTGCATACCACTAGATTTGTATGAAAGAAATATTATTATAATAAAAGAGCACATAAAACAAACAATCAAACACGCACATAAACTGTTTTAAAAATAAAGTATAAACTTATCATAGTTCTTTCAGTGAAAATATTAGGACCATAAATTCCACTAATTGATATGTCGTGATATGATTTTTGTAGCAATAATGTTAGCTTTCATAACAAGTTCAAAAGTTCCATGCAAATCACTTAGAGTTATTTTGAATTAATACTAATTATTTCTCCATTATATTCTTGCTGGTGATCTGAAAACCAGACACTTCAGAGAGTTCACTTTCTAATTCAGAGCTAAAATTCCAGTTTTGTAATTGTATTTGTAAAATGAACATTGGATTAAAATTTACCCATCATATTGGGAATAACAGAAGAGTTTGATATGCTTTGTAAAATCTCTCTTCCTATGTTTAATTTCTAAATGAATATGTTTTTCAAATCCTAATAAAAAAAAATTTGCTCAAAAAAAAAAACTTTAAAAAGAAGTTGCAGTTGTTAAACAAAATGTTATAAAAATAACATTGTGCATTGGAAAAGATAATAAGTGTTTCAATTGTACAATAAATACAGTGCAGCACTGTTCATACGTATTTTTTTTAAAGGGATTGAACAATAATAATAAATAAAAAAAAAAATTAAAAAAAAAAGAAACATAAAACAAGAAAACGTATAATAGGTATAAGTGATTATGCATTGGGACTGATTAAAAAATTTAATAAGGTTAAAACTTACAAAGGGAGCTTCACTGAAAAAAACTAAAAGAAATCAAACACTACTAAGCGAGAAAGCAATTAGCTTAAGAGTTGTATAGCAGATAAAAAAGCTATTCAAGAGTCTTATATTTGTATGAAAATATTAACTTTAAATTTTTGTAAATCTACTAAAAAACTGAAAGCAGTTGATGGTCATTGTAAATATAAATTGAACTCTTACAAAAGAATTGAAAGGAAATATAATAACTAGAGAAAAGTTTACGGAAAGGGATGAAAGCAAAAATTATAGAAATGACTTTTTTTTAAAGCTATAGCTGGAATTTGGAACAGAAGTCGAATAAATCAACATTTGAAGACTTAAAAATTAAAAAAAGCAAACTTGAAGGAAAAATGAGACCATTTATTGCTCTAAATTGACAGTTTTGTACACAAATGAAGAAAAACTTTCAAGTGGACATAGTTTAGTTTTTCAAATTGTAAAAGAAATGAACTTACCTGTACCACTCATCCAGCTTATTTGAAGCTTGCAAACAAGACTTTAAGCATTGATCCTGAAGTAAAGTTAATAGCTTTTTGCTTGTTTGTTGTACTTTAACCCTATAAAACAATTTCAAACATTTCATGTCATTTATTATGTTTTTTTTTTTTTTTAATGTGTGGTTTTGTTGGGAAAAAGGTTTTAAATTGAAAGTAAATACAAAACATAAAACTCATTTTTCATATAACATTTATTCATTAAAATTATCAAAATTCCTTGGTTCAAAATAGGAATAAAACCAGTTGTCAACATAAAACAAATCATGAAGAAAATACTGACAATTGCTTTTAGGCTGTAGTGGAGCCTCATTATCAGCGAGAGAGCTCAACATTGAGTAGTTGTGAGGAAGGTTGGCCGAATTGAACCCAATTGGGTTGGACCCAATGGGTTTTCTTGAAAAAAACCCATTAATTAGCCCACTTTTGGGTTTTTTAAAATTTTCTGAGAAGTTTTTTAAAAAAATAATTAATTCGAATACTTTCACAATTTAAACTTCTTTTTTATTTGTTCTTACCACAGACAATGGACATAAAAAATGAATTTTGAACTTCAATAGTTTTTCTTAACTCTTAACAGCTTTAAAGATACTTCAAAAATTTTAAATAAATATATTTAACTTTTTTCTTTAACTGGTCAATAAATAACTTAAATTATCTTGACTAAATCCTGTCACGTATGATTTTCTCAATATTTGTAGATTGTACAGAGGAAACTACTCTAGCTAAAAGGCTTTCAGGTTAATTATTTTCTGCAAACCAACACGTCACAAATCTCGAATAAACAAGGTATATTTTTTAGAAATTAACAGGTTTTAAACGGTCGGACAGAAAACACAGAATAGAATTTTCATTATCTTACAGTATTTTCATTATCTTACGAAAAAGTTTAATATTTCTTACTCTGTACACAGAAATAGAAATATAGGCAACATAAAATTCAAAGAAATGTCTTGATTAAATTGGAACTCAGTAAAAAGGGATTTAAACTACTTGAGGTTCTACAGTAGTTTTGCACTACAAAATGAAATACAATAAAGTAAAATGCAAAAAAAAAAGTAGTAAACAATAGATTTTATCACTCAAGAAGTAACTTTGCCTTAACTGTTGGTAATCATGGAAACTAAAAAATCTGAAACTTCACCATTCCTGGGTTTCGTCGTCTTTTTTACTTTTCTTCAGAAAATGCTGAATTTTCCAACTTTTTTTACCTCAAGAGAATTTTTGTACTTTGTCCATATACTTACGCTACAATATGCTACAAGCACTCCACATTTTCCCTTTAAAAAAAAAACCACATTTCTTTTAAAAAAACCCAGCTTTAGTTGGGTTTTTTGGGTTTTATTTAAAAAACCCAAAAAACCCTGGGTCCATGAGCTTTTTAAAAAAAACTCTGGTTTTTGCCAACCCTGGTTGTGAGTGAACATTCACTCATGACTTCACTGGTTTGTGTTGATTCAGATCATATTTCTGGAGATCAGAAGGGGGTAAGTGACCCCTCTGGCTTTGAGAAATCAAGGTATTTCCTATATTGCAGCTTGAAAAAAAATAGCGACAAAACTCAAAAAATACCGAAAATGAGATTTTTAATTGATAATACTTTTAAAAAAGTCATGTTTTATATGGATTAATGACACAAGTCATAGATAGCAAGTCATAGGTAGATGGCAACTTTGATTAAAACCTAATTTGAACTAAATTTGATAAAAAAATTCTTGGAAACATGAAGTACTAGCACAAAAACTGCATGAAATAAACAAAACGAATAGTATTAACCATTTTTAAGGGGCATTACAATAATTAATAAATTGTTATGAATAAAACAATAGTAAATTACAAATCGCAATAATTTAAAAAATGATCTCTTGAAAAAGATGCTTTTTTGAGTTGTGTCACTATTCTTTTCAAGCTGCGATATGGGAGCATGGTTTTAAATTGTTTTTTGATTCAATATGAGTATATACACTTTGTCTCCCTTTGGAAAATTTTGAAATGACGGCTGTATTCAAACAATTTAGTAAAAGCCAAAATTGTACTGATTATGAATTTTTACTCTTGAAAAGATAAAAAAAATTCATACAAATACACAAACACTTTTTTTTAATGACCAGAAGAAAATTAAAGTTTATAATAACTAATGTAAATTCTGCAAATACCACAATATTCTTTAAAAACAAACAAAAACTAGTTATACACAAAATTGAAAAATTAAATGGAAAAGCATTTCAGTTTGAAGTTTGCACACACTTTCAACTGTTTAATCATGTTGAAAAATTCAAATAAAAATAAGTTTCAGCCATTCAACTCACTTTTCTAATATATGAAATTGCTCATCATGAGTGGAAAGAACTGAAAATAAAAAGGGGGAGAATCAATTAGTTCATTAAATTACTTTTTAAAAGCATTTGACATTAAACAGAGAGTTTTTAGGTTATAAACAAAGGATATAAATAATTGAAAATTTAAATTTGTAATAATGTAAAAAAAAATAGAGTACTATTGTAAGAGATTTTGTGTTGGCCATGAAGCAAAAAATAAAACGAATCTTGTAGCCAAAAAACCTCATTTATAATTAATAGATTCATTCAAAACAGCTGGAAGAATTTGGGTTTGGCGCCCTGTGAATGTAAAAACTACTGGTCAATGAGTCCAAGGTTGAATGAATATGCTTCAGCTTAAATAACATATTTTCATTTGACAAAAAACAAAAACTAATATTTCTCTAAACTAAGCTGCTGATTCTAGAATTTTTCCCAACATTAAAATTAAAATAAAAAAAAATTAAAAAAAAAAAAAAACAATTATTTAAATTTGCTTTTTTTTTTAACCCAATGCTTAAATAAAGTTGAAAGCTCCAATAGGTTATTAACAAATGCAACTTTACTACATAAAACACAGCCAATGAAAATTAATCATCTTTTCCTGATAGATGATGTAGGTTGTTGAACAAATGGCAAAAATTTACTTTTTTTTTTTTTGGACTTAAAGCTTATTGTCTAGTTAAGGTGAATAGTGTTGCCATGAAAATTATGAAGCATTCCATTTATCTCACGTTTTTGAAAAACAATAAGTCTTTCTTGTAAAGGAGTACCAACAATATGACTTATCAACAGCGTCATTTTTAGATCTTTTTGTCACCTATAATTCTTTACAAATTATTATTTGTCAATCTACACATTACCAGATAAGTTAAAGCATAATTCATAAATACAGCAAAACTTCGATTTTACATAGTCCATTTTATACCTTATCCCACTTTTGACGTCATTTTCTGTTGGTTCGTGAACTTTGCCATACTGATAATGTTAAAAATATTTCGGATTTATATATTAAAATGTAATTTATTAAAATATTTTGAAAAGTGGTTTTAGAATACATTGTTATATTTTATGTTTACACTTCGCGAAATTGCCTTTTGTACAAGAAAAGGATCAAATTGCTGAAATAAATGAGAATACATATTTTTCTTCAAAATGTACTGGGAAAATAATTACTGCTGTACTAATAATAGGGCGGGCTCCAGGGGTAGGCGACCGCCTAGGGCGGCAGATTTCAGGGGCGGCAAATGTCAAAGTTGTAACATTTCTTTTTTAAGTATGAATATTTGTTTCAGCGCCATAAGATTTACTACTTCAATGCTGAAAAAAATAAAAAAGAATGTGTACCAGTGCTTGGATGGATATGTAAAACATAGTTCGGAATTTTACTAGAAATTCAACTTAATTTTAGACGGCAAATTGCGTGATTTAAGTCTTTTGAAAATGTTAATATCTGTTTTAGTGCCAAAAGATGCACTACTTTAATGCTAAAAAGATAATTTAAAGTGGGTAGCAGTGCTTGGATATGCAAAACCCAGTTTGGAATTTAACTAGAAACTCACTTTAATTTTAAGCACTTAACTATTATTTTTATTTTATTAATATACTAGTGGTACCCGTATGGCTTTGCCCGTAGTAGAAAATAAGATGGTCTTTTGGTTTGCCAGTATATTTAAATAATGTATGGTTAATTTCTCGCCAATTGGCTTGCCCACGTTACGGTTCCACTCTATGATAACTTGGTAATTTACTCATCCATCTTATGATAATTTTGCTCCGGAAAATGTCCTTAAAATTGGAATAAAAAAAGGACAAAATCGCTTTGAGGTGCACATTCCCATGCTACAAACTAATTTTGTGCCAAATTTCATGAAAATTGGCCGAACAGTCTAGGCACTGTGCACGTCAGAGAGATCCTGACAAACATCCAGACTTTCAGCTTTATTATTAATAAAGATTAATATTTTATATTACTACTAGTAGTTCCCGCACGGGTTTGTCCGTAATAAAAAATTAAAAGGTCTTTTAATTTGCTTGTATGTTTACAAATAATCTATGGTGAATTTTCTCGTCAATTGGCTTGTGCCCATGTTACAGTTCCACGTTATGATAATTTTGTAATTTACTCCTCCATCTTATGATAATTTTGCTTGGGAAAATGTTCTTAAAATTGGATGAGAAAAAGTAAAACATTGAATTTTCGAAAAATCGCTTCGAGGTGACACTCCCATGCTACAAACTACCTTTGTGCCAAATTTCTTGAAAATCGGCCAAACCGTCTACGGGCTATGCGCGTCACAGAGATCCTGACAGACAGAGAGAGATCAAGACAGAAAGACTTTCAGCTTTATTATTAGTATTTATTATTAGTACAGATTATTATTATTATTCAATAAGGGGGGAGCGTCACTTGCCAATATCGCCTAGGGCGGCAGAACTGTAAGAGCCGGCCTTGACTACTAAACCTAATTTTCAATAGCATTCTTTGCTTTAAAATAAATCATTTTTAAATATATAGCAATATGAAATATTTAAAAAAGAACTCCCCCCCCCTCCAAAAAAAGCAAAAAAAAGAGCACTATCCAGCACTGTACCATGTGCATCAGCAAGCTAAAATTACTAGTACCCAAACCATAATGGACAAAACTAGAGAAAAAGTCAGTTAAAAAACATGATATGCACATGTATTACAGTTGGACCCCGATTTAACCAACCTCTATTAAACAAAATTTCAAGATTTAGCAAATTTTTCTTCCCCCCCCCCCCCCCCCCCCCGACTAAAATGAAGGCAAAGACTCCTATTTACCAAATAATAAACCCCGAAATAATGAATTATTTTAACAGCAAAAAAAAGGTTTTTTGTTAATTAGAGTCAGGAAATATTGGATTCTTTGCTAAATGTTACATCCATATTGTCTGAAGCCGAAAAAGGCTTTTCTTGGAATCAGCAATTTCTGATGGGTGAGGGGGCAACAACCACTAGTGATTCTGAAGCTGAAAGTGATAGTAAAACTCCCATTAAAACTTACTTTTTCAAATGCTTTACATGGCCTGGGAACTGTAAAAACATATCTTGTGCAGCAGACTGCAAAAGACACAGCATTTTCTTCTTACCATAAAGTCGAAAAAGAACTATTTCTAGTCAAGTAGCAAGGAAATTGTCCAATCGTCTATTTCTCAGTACTTTAAAATTTCAAATTAACTAGCGTGTAATAAGTCTTGCTGAATAAAAAGTTCAAACTTTCTAATTATAGATATTTTTGCGCAGTTGCTTATTAGGGGTTTGAGATAAGGTAAGTGCATTTTTTTTAATTTAAAATTTTCACAACCGGATATTACGAATATCCCCGATTTAATGTATAAAATTTTTGGTCCCGGTGAGTTCATTAAATCGGGGTCAGACTGTATTAACATTATGCAATTCTTAAGTAAAAACTGGTAATAAAATGACTTTCTTAATTAAAATGATTAAAAGAAAAACTTACCTCTCATACTTTTATCTCTCATAAAAGACTGCCAGCTTTCTCTAATCTTATTCACATAAGTGTCTGCTCTTTCAACGCTGCAGTAATTAAAAACCATAACAACTAAGCTTAGAAATACTTTGAAAAACATGACTTTTAATTTGAATATTACATTCAATGTTAAAACAGCTAGAATAATTAATTGTCAAAATTTTAAATAAAACATGGATAATTTTAACAAAAGGTTTACCACTAAAAGGTTACAATTCAGATATAATAGCAAAACAAAATAATATAAAGAACAAATTAAAAGACTTAAAAAAAAAAATCAATGAAAAAACTTCCCGAATCACGGCATCATGTCTTTCTATCAATTATTATTTTGATTGGTGGCCAATTTATCCACCTTGGCAGTTAGTTTTATTTTATATTTTGTTTCATTGTTGATGCTCAGACAAACTTTACTGCTATAGAAAAGCTCTTTTTTTTTTTTCTGACAGAATGCATTTTATTCTTAGTAAAAAAAGAGATAAAGGTTTTCCTTGTTGTGAATTCTAGTTTTAATTTTAGGTATGTGCAATAATTAAGTTATATTGTTTATACAGCTCTTAATTTTAGATCAGTGGGCCGTTACATGTTCTGGTTGCCAGTTTGCGTTTGTATGTTCTATTTGGTCGAAATTTCAGCTATTATAAAATTTTCACCTTGGTTTTGATATAACACAGTACACATTCCTTGATTCCCATTATTTCAAAGTCTCATATAACACGGTTTAGATATAACACCAAACATATTGACATGATTTGTGATATGTACATGATTAATTAGTTTAAAAAATAAGTAAAAAAACTATTTTTAAAAAAAGTCTCATATAACATGGTTTTGATACTCCACGGAACGAATTAACCATGTTATACGAGGGATACCCCACCCCTGTACATAACAAGAGTTATTAAAGACAACTTACCATCCTACAAGAGAAGAACATTCAGAAAGAGCTTGCTCCCACTCAGTTTGCAACCTCCTTGAAATAATCACTCTTTGCTTCAAAATATGAATTGCAGACTGAAGAGGAAGAACTTTTTGTTTTAACTGTGGAGAAATGACAAAAAGAAAATTAAAGCTTAGATTTTATAGTTAATAGCACTTGAACATATAATGTGAAAATCGTTAACATTTCTATTATTTTCTTAATGAATTACATTATTTAAGACTTGGAATTGAAACATTTATTTATTTGAAAACATATGATACTATGGGAGGTTTTGGTTACATTTGAATGAAATAGTAAACCAAAACTGAAAACAAATATCAAATTACAACTTGAACCAAAACAAATGCCACATTTGCAATGGAACATTTATTCATTAACTAAATCAGTGGCGCAGCAAAGGGGGGATTTGGGGTGAAAACACCCCCCAGAGCCATTGGTTTTAACATAAATGCAAATTCTAATAAAGTAGTTTATGCACATGAAAAAGAGCTGTTTTTCATTGAAAAATCCTCTAGACGGTATTTTTGGCTGCGCTAGTGAACTAACTACAGGCGACCTTCGTATAATAGGGTTTCGATATTACATGGTACCAAATTTGCGCTTATTATAACATGGTTTTGATATTTCATGGTACGAAACTTGAATTTAATTCTTCGTGGTTTTGATACAATGCGAATGTTATATTTATAAAAGATGGAATTTCATTTTTGTTTAATACATTTTGTTAATTTTTGCTAAAATCTCTAATATTTTACTTTGTTTTTATGAAACTTGGTTTTGAAACAACACAGTACACATCCCTTGATTTACATTATTTCTAAGTCTCGTATAACACGGTTTTGATATAACACAGAACACGGTTTCGATATAACATGATACATCTTAACCTGATTTTTCTCATAAACATACATAATTAGTATTAAAAATAAGCAAAAATGTTATTTTAAAAAAAAAGGCTTGTATAACACGGTTTCAATACTACACGGAAGCAATTAACTGTGTTATTCGAGGGACACCTGTATACTATTTCAGTATAAGAATTTTGATCTTCGAGTCTTAAACTTTTTCCTCTACTTTTAACTCTTAAATGCATAATTGGCACTAAAGCTTCCACATGATAGATGGAGATGTTAAAATTTACTGTAAATTATTATTGCTATTAAATTGATTAAAACTTAAAGTTGATGTTCATGTGTTTTATAAATGTGCTAAATAAAATAGTTTCTAATTAAGGTAACTTATTATTATTAATTTTTAATAATTTTCACTTAATATATTTCTCCTACTGTTGGTCAATAAACATGTATGTGGGTCATTCCATGTCAAGTGATCCAAAATTTGGGAAATTTTTTCCCTCACCCTTTTGTATTTCTTTGAAATTTGGCTCATCGATTGTACCCTTTGAGATAATCAAAAGTCCAAATTTTTAGATTTTTATCTCTATTATTTTTTTATTTATGACACTTTGATTTTTCGAAAAACCCGCTTTTTTTCATGGATACGTGAACATAAAATGGACGATAACTTGGCACCAAATATAGATAGAAAGATTTGGTAAAAAGCATTTTAAAGTACATTAGTTGCTGTTTAATAGAATATGCAACATGACTAATTTCAACAAAGTTTTAATTTAAAAAAAATGAAATTTAAATTTCAAATTTTAATTTCTAAAAAAAGGTATAATGAATTTTTTAAAAAAATTCTCAAAAATGTTTGTGTATTTTATCTTTATTTGTGCAAAGTTTCAAGTTGGGATCTCAATGGGATCATATTTTTATGAATTTTTAAATAAAATTTGACTTATGAAATAATGACATTTTTCATATTCTAACTAGTTAAAAATGGGGTTCTCTCACTGGGGATGGTCTAGTAAGTAGTAACTGATCATAACTAAGCTTGAAATGAGCTGACGTGAATTTGTAAATTGGCAAGCACCCCCCCCCCCCCCCCCGCACCACCACTATTTTCAAAATGTAAAAAATAAATAAATGAATAAAAAACCAAAATGAATAGTAAACTTATTAAAAATTGGTAAATGTTCTTCTTTAAAGTAAGAAAAAGACCCCCCCTCCCCCCGGGCCACCACTTTTATTATTTTTTTCTAAAACTATTTTCAAAATGTAAAAATTAAACAAATGAATAAAATAAAACAAAATGAATAGAAAACATATTAAAAGCTGGTAAATGTTCTTCTTTAAAGCAAGACAAAGTACATTACCCCCCCCCCCCCCCACTCACTCACACATACGATTAACACTATACTAGTATCACACTTCACCTGATGCTTTTTTTTTTTCAGACCAAGTGTTTTTTTTCTTTCAATCCGAACTTCACAAAGTGTACTTGATTATTTCACTATCTGATAAGGAAAGTTATGATTCACTTCTTCCCTTACCCCTGCACAACTTTTAATTTTGGATGGAGGAAAGAAATAGTTTGCCCTAAGATCACAGCAAAATAGGAGTGTTCCCCCCCCCCCCCGTGTTGTTTCATTCCTTTTTACACTAAAATAAAAATAAATCTAAGTATCAGGTCATATGTCTGTCCGCATAAAACTAACTGTCTTTCTACAACATTTGGAGTGCAGCTGTTTTTCCTTTCTTTAATGCTAGATTTCTTTTAATTTCACTTGTAAACGAGAGCAATGAAGCGAGATCTATTTATACATATATTAAAAGCAGTTATAGATCAAATTTTGCTAATTTGAGCATAACCTTCCATGTTATGTTTCATTCCAGATTGCGCCCCCCCCCTCCCCCTACCGTCCCACTTTCCAAAAGAAAAAAAAGCTGCAAATGAGTGGTTTCATCAGTTTTTCTGACTTTTAGTTTTTTATGACCCCCCCCCCCCTCATTTATAAGCTTTAGTCACTACTGATGTTTAGCAGCGTGCATCCCAGTTTATTATGGTTATAACTCTTACGTGCCGGCTTTTTTTTTTAAATACAGTTTTGAAAAAATAAATAAATAAATAAAAAGTGGTTGTGTGGCGGGGGGGGGGGGGGGGGATACTAATCTACAAAGTCATGTCAGTTCATTTCAAGTGTAGTCATGATCAATTACTACTTACTAAACCATCCCCAGTAAAAGAACCCCATATTTAACTAGCTAGAATCTGAAAAATGTCATTATTTCATAAGTCAAATTTTATTTAAAAATTCATAAAAATATGATCACATTGAGATCCCAACTTGAAACTTTGCACAAATGAAGATAAAATACACACAAATTTTTGAGAATTTTTTAAAAAAAATTCATTATACCTTTTCTGAAAAATATAAATTTAAAATTTAAATTTTATTTTTTAAAAATTAAAATTTTTTTTGAAATTAGTCATGTTGCATATCCTATTAAACAGCAACTAATGTACTTTAAAATGCGTTTTACCAAATCTTTCTATCTATATTTGGTGCTGAGTTATCGTTCATTTTATGTTCAAGCATCCATGAAAAAAAGCGGGTTTTTCGAAAAATCAAAGTGTCATAAATAAAAAAAATAATGGAGATAAAAATCTAAAAATTTGGACTTTTGATTACCTCAAAGGGTACAAACGATGAGCCAAATTTCAAAGAAATACAAAAAGGTGAGGGAAAAAACTTTGGATCACTTGACATGGAATGACCCATGTGTGATATTTTGATATTAAAATGTTCTTTACATGAGAAAAATCAATCTAGTTATTTATTAATTATTTAGTTCTGCATTTAAAATTTAGAGCTTTCAATTTGCTCAAAAAAACAACCAAGCTTTTTTTTAAAGTTTTGTCTGAATTTATACTTCAGTAAAAGTTGTCTATAATGACAAGACACAACCTCTTGAAAAACTCATTAAAACAGACTATCCATTTTCAGATGAGCAATAATTAACCTTTATTTGAACACTGACAACTGTTGAATTTTTCTTTTGAGACAGGTTCAAGCAAATAGAGCCTGCAAATATACTTTTTAGAGAAACTGTACACATTTAGTTATTTTGAAACACCAGTTCGAACTTTTATTGCCTTGTGTGAAACAGGTACATGAAGAGAAACCAACAATTTGGAATAAAAATCTTCATTACATAAAAAATTTGCTTAAACCTTAAGCTTAAAGGATACAAATTAAAGGATCATTCCATGGAAAAACCGCCTTTTTATCTCCACTTGTCACAGCAAATATATTTCACTAAAAATAATTTTGAAGGGTAGTGAACATATTTTTTTGCTTAAAAAATCATAAATATGTTTGTGATTTTTTTAAACCACAAAAATTTTCATTACCTTTTCAAAATATTAGTTTAATTAAATATATTAGCTGTTTTGTGTGGGACAAGATGGACGTCCTTTTCTGCGGAACACACAAGGTGTTTAAAAAGGATTTTATATCAATTGTAGCATCTTGGTGTTGAAAATTGAAATTGAGAAAAAGTAAAGAAGTCTCTAATGGCAGTAAAAAAATTTTACTCAGTATCTTTTTATTGCATTTTCCCCTTTGGTTTACATAACATATGCATCTAGTTTCGGGCTCCAATGTTAATTAGAATGAGCTCTACATAATTCAATACTGGCTAACTTGACTAATAACCCCCAGTACAAAAAATATTTGTTCAACTAGCAAAACATATTTTTTTTATAAAACTTCAATAAAAGCATATTATATGTGACTGATTTAAAAATGTTTCTTATGAACACACAAAATCTTTCAATATATTTTTTTTAAGAGAAAATAATTATGTATACATAATTTAGTCCTCAATTTTTTTGGAATCGATTTTGGAATTGAATCATTCTGATGTACTACAATAGAAAACATGTAAAATAAACTGATAATTAAAAAAAAAAAAAAACATAAGAACATACCTGATCTTTGATTTGCTTTCTATCTGCTACAAGATGCAGCATCCTTTGCAGTTCATTTTCACATAGTTCTTGATTGGGCCACATTGATAAAAATTCAGAAACCAACAGAACACTAAAAATATTTTTTTTGATAAGTTTTGATACTCTCAAACAGTGGATCAGCATAGAAAGAAATGAATTTCATTTGACTGATCAATGTACCAAATTGAAAGCTGCCACCAAACTTTAAAAAGCAAAAAGAAAATAAATAAATAAATAATGCTTATGTCACTTTAACTACATTTTTGCTCCACTTATCAATTACAAGGAAAAATTGAATAGCAATATATGCTTGAATCAAAAATTAAAATAAATAACTAATTAAATTAATTACAAAATAACTTAAAAAGTGATTTCAACAAGCTGTATTTACCACACCAGAATTAATAGTAAAAAGAAACCTATAATCCAAACCATTTGCAGAAGCATTAAAAAACAAGTTTAAATTCTTTACCTTGCCTATTGCTTATTGCAATTCATGTTAAAATGTGTTCAGAAATTCACTTTGGCTTGAGATTTTGCCTTTTTTCACACTTGGATTCATCATTTTTACATATTTTTTTGCCTCCATGTTCTTTTGTAGCAATAGAAAGCAATTTTTCATTGTGCCAAAATTATTTAATGCACACTTTTTCACTGGCCTTATCTTAACATTCTTCTTATTCCAAAGCACTTGATGTAGTAATATGTTTATTAAACAGACAGAGCCGTCAACATTTTCGAACAGTTATGTGTAGTAAAAATGAAAAAAATAGATGTGTAGATTAATTTTACATTTATTAATTCAGGCAGGCAGGGTTGTGAACAGCATAATAAATTATGCAACATTAAACAATTAACTAAATTTGTAAGGACATCACATACACAGTACAAGTCAAACGAAGGAAATTTTTCAATATAAAAATACAAATCTACCCAAATATACCTTCTTTCAAGTTGATCACATCTATAGTTGACATCTTCTATCCTCTGCTTCAAAATATCTGAATTAGAGCAAAGCCTTGTTACATTATCGAAAGTAATGGCTCTGAAATGAAAACATTATCACATTACCACAAAAACAGAATGATAGCAAAAAAAATAAATTACAAAAGAAAAAAGTTAATGTTTTTTATGGGTTAAATAGATCTTTTATAAATTTCTAATTAAATACAAAAAACTAGTAAATTTATACCTAAACAACAAAATCACTATACAAACTATAACACTTAAGTACATGAAAAATAACATTGAAAAAGCACAGAATTGCTATTCAATGCTAAAGACGATCCGGGTCCATTCAGGTACAGTCCAATCCTGTTGAACTCAACTCTACTTCAAGCGGAGGAGACAGCGTGAATTCTCTTAATAGTGCCTTTGCCTTTCAGAGGACACCGCACACACACCTTTGGTGATGTAATACAGTGCTATCATATACGAAACATGTTCACCCCTAACACATTCACCCCCACCTTGACAAACTAACAGTACATTTGTGTCACACTTAAGTCAAATATTTGAGTGCCAGTCAAGGTGGCGACTCCAAGAGCCAATTTTTAACAGGGCAATACTAGGTCACACACAGCCAGATGCAGAAACAGAGGGGAGTGATGACTCTCCTCTTCAGCGACCAAATATAGTCTAAATCAGCGTTATCGGGCTTATATTTCAGAAATTTTGTCTCAGACCCACTATTTTTGTCCGAAAATTGCACTTTGAACCCCCTTCTTTCTGATGATGACCCCTTCCAAAACCAGAAGCTGGATCCACCTTTGCACACGGCAAGGGTGTCAGAGGACATCCTCTTCCAAATGATCACCTACTCTGGCCAATTCAATCCTCCCCTCGTCGATTTGCCACAAATCGAGCATATCTGGGATCATTTGAGATTATAAGTTGGACAGCTTATGAGTTTGAACGAATTAGTGACGCGTTTACTGTAACTGTGGTACGAGATGACGTAGGATATCGTACGAGACTGCTATGCCTCAATGCTTGACCGCATCGTCTCATACATTCACCCTAGATGTGGCTCAAGCCTCTCGTGTGGTGGGTACTAAAACCTCCATTTATTTGGGAGTTTTCCAGTAATAAATTATTATATTGCTTTTGTTTTCAAATTACTTTCTTATGTCAAGGTTGCCCTCGTGTATGTAAAATTTCCTTTCATTCTGACAACTCCTTCTTGGTGCATAAATTACATATCTTTTGAGAAATCAATATAAATACATACAAACGGATTCCATAAAATAATCTCAATCATGCTTCAGGGCAAAATTTAATATGACATTTTAAACTTTTATTACAAATGCTAGTAATTTATGCAACTTAGAAAATGTTACGAAACAAAATCATTTAAATGTACATGTAAAATATTTAAATTAGATTAAATTAATAAAATATTGTTTTTAGTATAGCAGTATTACAACAGCTGTGATGCTTTCATGACATAAGGAAACATTATAGAATATCACATACATTATCTGAGTGCTACATATAAATTTACACAAACAAATCAATTTTCTAGTATTAATGGCTTTAAAAATAAAATTTTCTTGTCATGAAGACATTTAAAACCAACTAAATTTTACCAAAGCAATCTTAAAATTAATTTAGTTTGTAAGAATTATTTTCAAAAATGTGAGATATATATAGCATATGAACATTTTTATTCAAATCTGGAGTGAAGAGATAGTTTTCTCTGCAATGACACTGCACTTGCAAAGAAAAACAATTTACAGAATTCATTTAATTTTATTGAAAATTATGAATTTGTATTGTTTTATTTTCAAGTTAAACTGCATAATACATATATTTTTTAAAAATATGCCTGTCTGATATTTATGTTGGTGCTAAGAAAGAAAAAAAAAATTAAAAACTAGCTGTGAAAACAAACAAGTTTTGGTACTGTTATGCTACAAAACAAATGCAATAGAATGTAAAATCTATTGAAGGCTAGTTTTGTATAATTCATTGCAAGGGCGCCCACATGCAAAATTGTAGGGGGGGGGGGCTTGGATATTTTCCTAATGGAAACTGATTTTAGTGCAGATTAGAGTTATTGAAATTTGACGTATTTAATAACTTATTAACGGCTGGAGAAGAAATGTTTTTACATTTTTGCAAAGAAAAAAGTACTAAAAGCAAGAAAGTTCTAATTTCTAAGGGGGGCTTGAGCCCCCACTTGCCCCCCTCATATGGGGGCCCATAATTCATTGCACCATATATGTTCTAAAGTTTTTTTTTTGGTTATTACGCTTAGGGTTCAATTAGTTAAGACAAAATAAATGTTTTTACTAGACCACTACTTATTTTCATTAAATATGACTAACTCATTTAATCTGTTAGCTACTTAAGAATGCAGGGGAATGAGAACAGAGCTAAACATCAAGATATTAACTCATGATTCAGCATAACTATAAAAGCATGTCAATGTCGAGTTCAGTCAACGATAAATAGAATATGAAAAAGAAGTGAATTCACAGAAATGAAAGACAGAAATATAAGCAAATCTCAAGGACGGATTCAAGGGAGGGGCGATAGCCCCTCCCTTGAAGGACCTTGCACTGGTAATTTTTCCAAATTGGAGGTTCTAAAATGCAAGTGTGGGCCCTTTTCGATGACGCTAAAGAAAGGAATGTGGTTCAAATCTTAGTCCCGGTAACTTTTCGGAATTCAAGTTTCAAAAAGACAATTTTAGACTATCTTTGGCAATGTTAGAAGGAGGCGTTTGAAGGTCTTCACCTGGACATTTTGCAAAATTAAAGTTTTAAAGACATAACTGCAGACATCTTATGAAGCGTTTGGGGGAAAAGTGGGCTCAGCTACTTTCTTCCGGTAATTTCTCAAAACTAAAATCCTAAAAAGGCAATTTTAGATGACCTTTGATGATGCTAGGGAATGGTAATTTCAAAACACTTACCCAGAACCATTACGAAATTGAAGTTCTAAAACACAATTTTAGAATTTTAGAAAAGAAAAGGAAGAGGTTTGAGGACCTCCTGAGCAAAATCTCTATATCATAGTTGCTTTTAATAAAAATACTCTTGCAACCCCCCCCCCCCCCCCCAAAGGTAAGTTAAAATATTAACCGCACCTTAAAGCATTTTTGGATCCATCCTTGGCAAATCTTGAGTTTTAGGGTGGTCTTTCTTTTTCTTTTTTTTTTTTTTTTTGAAATTGTTTAGAAAAAACATTTTAACTACATAGTGGCAAAACTTCAAAGGGGAGCTTCATCAATTAGAAAAATAATAAGTCAAAGTATAATTACATAAGAACTTGTGGTATCCTCAATAAAAGCTCTCTGCATCTCACAAGCTTCACAACACACCGTTTCACAGCATGTGCAACACTGCAACACGTCTTTGCTAAAGAAGCATCATGATCTGTGTTTATAGGAGCAGATGGGAACATTGGAAAACACGCTGATAAGGCACCTAACCGAGTCATGTCCTTCACATCTGTATGTTCCATATGCACTAGTATAAGTGGCTGAATCTCGCTTGTAGTGGGATAAGAGGATACTTCAGCAGAAGAACTTATTTGTTTGACAAAAAGAGACTTGTCAAATAGAATTAGTTGATTTTTTGTAGGCACAGCTATTTGGATGGATATTTGCTGCTGTAAATCTTGAAGCCTAAGTGTGAAAATATAAAATATTGTTATTAATAGTAGATTAAATAGTTAACATAGCACATTTATTTTAGTTACATAATGAATGAACAGATATTAAGTAAAAGATATGATGTATAGTTTAACTAAACAACAAAACAATAATTTAAAAATGAGATTCTTGTAAACAATTAGTTCATTACACAAACGTCTTGCCCTATATACAATGCCATACTTCGCAAAATTATTAACTAATTAAAAATCCATAAGTATGTATAATCATCATACCTGTGTCCTTATCTTAATATATAAAAATCTTCTGTGCGGACGATTGTCACCATAAGGCTTTTAAACGGCTGGACCGATTTTGATCAAGTTTTTTTTGTGTGTAATCAAGTTGTGGCAAACATGGTTTCGAAGCACGACGGATCGAATCGGAAACGTTTTTGTCATTTTATTAATTAATTTAAACATTGGATGGTTATATCTCCCAAATGATTAATATTTATTTTAACCTATTGTTGATCAAGAATTGAAAAAAATATTTAACCCGTTGCCAAAGGACAATAAGAAAGCCAGCTCTGCTTTTTGTAATGAAATTTCCTACTGTGATATGTCAATTGAGAATAGATAAAACATAGAGAGAAAGAGTGAAGCCTTCATTTTTTGAAAGCAAAGAGTTTAGGTCCCATGATATATTTTAAAGTAAAGTACTGGAAGGTTCACGCAAAACGTGTGCTCTGTCGTTGTAGTTGAACCATGTGACAAGATCAGTGCTTTATGTTTTCCTAAATAAATGATCAGAAAGTACCGTACCTATGATGGATTTCAGCTGAGAAACGGTACTTCCTCAGCTGAAATCCATCTGAGTTTTGGCACCAATATCAAGAATACTTTAAGGATTATCTAACTAATCAGTACATCATTAAAGGAAAATATGATGAAATTTAAAGACGAAACAAATTTTATTTTCGTCCAGATAAATTACAGCAGGGTAGTTATGTACACAAAAGATCAGTACAGTGGAAGATCTTTATCTTTGGTGGAAAGAACAAATTAGGCAATACATGAAGTTTAAAAGTTTTCGTTCAAAAGATCAGACCGCTAATCGGTCAGAGTTGGTTTCGCTCTCTGATCGGCTGGATTACAGTAACGTGGTGGTTTGGTGACTTTGGCTATAAACAATAGAGTTGCACAATCATTTCTTTACATTTTAAAGATACTGTTAATGTAATTTATTGTATCTTTTGTTTATTTAGCAAAATATTTCAAATTGCAAAGAATTGTTTTTCATTTTTAAAGAGTTTTTAGTCATTTTAGTTGAAGACTGTGTTTATTTTACATCGGGAGGGGGGGGGAGGGATGAGTGATTTTTGCTTATTCAGAGTACTGTTTTTACCTTTATCATTTTTCTAAACGATATCCTTTTGATTGTTTTATTCTTTTTCATATGGGGAATATTGCAACGGGATTTCCTGTTTGTTCTAGATGGGTAGTTAGACTTTTACACTTAATATCTGAGGATGCTCTTTATCCTTTGAGTATGGCTGAAGGAACAAACCATCAAGTACGGGAGAAAAAATAGTTAATAAAACAACTGCTCAGTGGGCATTAGATAAATCAAGTTGTAATAAATATATGCATTCTGATACCATAGAGGCTTTTACTTACTTTTTTAAACAGAATGGTTTGAACACTTAATTTTTTAACTTTTTAATTTACAAAGTTTGAGCAGAACAACGTCTGTCGGGTCCTCTATTAATATATAATGATTTTCTAGTAGGGAGTAACAATGTAAAAATCTGATATAAATATACAAAATATTATATGATAGAGAAATTACATAGCCTTTGGTTGCATGTAAAGACTGATTTCTTTTCCTTCATTCATGTAAAATACATGGAAAACTTTTCGAGTGATTATGTCAGTAGCACAATCAAAAAACTGCTCAAAAGTCCACATCTTTTCATTATTACATTCCAGTATTCCAGCCAGTAGAATAGTGACTAAGTCTCTTAGGCCCCTAAAAATTAAAAGTAACATTAAAACCACAATACGAATAAATATACGTATATAATTTTGATTTAATTTGAAAATCATTCGAAGATAGAAGAAAATATTGACAATTTCTGAAGTTTTTATTTAAATCTTTAATTTTGGTTATTGTGAATAAGCATCTGAACAATTTTGAGTTACACTTCAACAAATTTTTAACCTATTACAACATTATTAATATGCATTCCAATAATTGAAATAATAGGAACAGCAGTATCAGCCAAAAGTTTTTAAACTTTATACCTATATGCATATATTTGGTAATGTTGTCATCTTTAATTTCACCAACAGTTAAAGGTTTTCAAAACTAGGTTTTTCAATATACAGTATAACTTCGATTTAACGATACCCAATTTACCAATTTTCTCAATTTAATAAAACAGTTCACTGGTCTGAATTTGACTGTATTAAGTGTCTACGCTCTTCTATTTAACAATATCCTTGATTTAACAATAACTTTTTCCAGTCCCTTGACAATTGTTAAGTCAAGGTTATGCATTATTAATTATAGCTACAAATAGTTTAATAGAAATAAATATTATCATCAAAACTTTGGTCTCTTGTTCTAAAATTCATTGAAGAAAGTTAGAATAACATATGCAAGAGAAAAAGAAACTAATTTAGGCCCTGCTCTTGTCACCCAAATTATGCTTCAAACATTTCTCTGTTCCACACTATTTACAGGAGAGACATCATGCCAAAATGAAGTGACTAAAACCATCACTAAAGTTCTTGGCTATAATTGTCTGTAGGAAAATTTAAATAATATTTTGGGATTAAAGTTACGTTTTATCTAAGTTAGATTTCATCATATACATCTAACTAAACAGGTATTTTCTTTCTCTTTCATTTTCTTAAACAAATAAATGAGCAGAGAAATTTTCAAATGCAAATTAAAACACTACCAAATGTTAATCATTAAACAAAAAAGCAAATGTTGTGTAATAACATACAAAAGTAACATTTGACACTAGATTGTAAAATGATTTGCAGTAAGTGTATTACATTCCAATTTCCTCCCATGACATTTAAGTGAAAATGCTTGTTGAACACTCAGTCTGATGCTCATATAACATGATATTTTATCAGCTATAACAGTTCACTATAAATGTAAAAGAAGAAAAATACTACATAAGGAGGATATTCTTCAAAGTGGATTTTTTATGCAGATTAGCCTCATTTTTCACTTTAAGATCAGAAATGCTGATGCATCACACTGCAGTTTAAACATTACTTACAAAAATTTTGATAAAGCATGACAAGTAAAAACTAAAAAAAAAAGGTTTAAAGCAGTTTTAATACTATGAAGCTGTTAATGAAACGTATAAGCTAGGTAATATAGAATATTACTGATTCAGAAGACATGTTTGTGGAAGCTCCCTACTCCATTCAATAGGTCCTTTTTCACTATGCTGTACACCTGAGATAACACCAGATGCTTTGTTGGTAGTTATGAAATGCCTAAAAAATTATTGAACATATAGATTACAGATCAACAAAATTAACCAATAAAAAAGATGAGAATGAGAACATATATATATATATATATATATATATATATATACATATATACTAGAAAATCGTCCGTCAAGGTATGACAGTTGAAAATTGCTTCTATATTTGAACAAAGCCATTGCCTGTTTAGTGATTTTGATGGTTGAAACTGTATCCCTTACTTCAGCGGATTAACCCTCTACTCCAGTAGGTAGCGTTCATTGTTGACCATTTTTTCGTTTCTTCATTTCCCTGAATTGACAGTCTTACCAGTAAAACAGTTAAGTTACCAAATCCAGTTCAGTCGTGCCACAATAAAGCCTTTCCCTGCATGTTAAATATTACCAAAACATATTATCAAACTATCACGCCGTTTCATAGTTAAAACATGCACGTTACTCGATCATCGGCTAATATATATATATATATGAGGATTAAGTTTGAATGTTATCTTTCAGATGGGGGCAACAGCATCTCAGGGAACGACTTTTGACCCATTTGGGTCAGTTGAGAAGCTCCTATTTACATTAGGGTTTGCTTTAGGTAGCGGGTGCAGAAAATTTTATCTGAAGTGTATTAATTTTATCTCATAAGCTAATTAAAGTACACTAATGCTCTCCCATTATCATCATTAAGCATTATATTTATTCATTACTGAATGCTCTTCAATTCAGGATAAAATGATCAAGTTTTTTCTTTCTCTCTCTCACACATACATAAGAAAGAGAGAACTTGGAATTTTTTGAGACTAAATTTTCTGAAATAAATCAAAAGCCTGAAAGTTATTGAATGTTACACTGGGTATCAGGACTTTAAGCCAACAAATTACAATAGTTCAACAGGGATTTTATATTTTGAACATAATCCAGGTTGTTTTACAAGCAATAATTTTTAAACTGAGTTTTAAATTGTCTAATACAAGAGTTAGCATTCACAAAGACCTCCCACTCCCTGCCTCTGACATAAAACAATTACATAATTAAAACATAGTAACCTCACTGTATTAGTTGGATAACCTTTAAAGCAATTTTTACTAGTTTCATAAGTTTAATTGACATTGCCTCGAGAATAGAACTTTGAACTTGGTGCTTTTTGCCTGAACAGCATCACTGGTATAAATAAACAAAATACTACAGATTCACAATGAAATACCAAAGTGTACAACCTGATACATCTAGTATTACAAAAAAAAATGGAGAAAAACATTTTTTTTCCTAACAGACCATTTAGCGTGAAAAGTAAGCATAAAACGCTGGAAAAACAATAAGCCATTTCGTTTCTTGGTAAAAACAGGATACACACTTCCCAAGGTGAGGGTGGAAGAAAAAGTTCCATTTTAATAGAAGAGGTGTCGGGGGAAAAAAATTTCCTGCGCTATATCTTCAAAATTTAAAATGGGTACCTGGGTACCTGGTTATAGAGTAAGGGAAAAGTTTAGTCATTGACGCAAGGGTTAATAAAAAAACTGAATGTGGCAGCTTAAGTGCATATTTGAAACATTCAAAATTTGAAGTTTTATTTTGTATTTTCTTTTAAAACAATATATGTGTTGAAGTATTCAGTCAACTTCAAAATGTTTGTGAACTGAACAACAGTAATACATTTTACTCAAGTAGTTAACAAATATTTAGACAAAATTACATTGTTTCACGATTCTTTCGTCCACCAAAGGGTCGAAATGGTAAAGAGCCTGTAGCTACATGATACAAAGTGACACCAATGCTCCAGAGATCAACAGTTGCTCTAAAAGGCTTGTTGGCGTGATGGCGTAACACAGCTCTTTCATACATATCTGGATGCTGTAAAAGAATTGTTTTAATTATAATATGTGCTTTTGGTAGCCATTAAAAAAAGTCTGTATGCAGCACAAAAAGTAAATAATAGGTTTCCTATTAGTAAAATTAAATGTAAAAACAATTTCCACAAAAAAAAAAAAAAACTGCAGTCGTAAAAACGGATCATTTTTAAATAGAAGTAGATAGAAAAATGACAATTGGTATCATTGATTTTGTTACTTTGATTGAAATTTTTCGATTTGAAAGGAACAATGAAAAAAAAAATACTTGTACAAAACCAAGATAATTTTTGCTAGAGACTCAAGAGATGGGCTCAAACAGTGCCCACATGTAAGTTCACTTCGAGTTAAACAATGCCATCACACACATGAGCTAAATAAGATGGATAACACAAAGGATAGGATTGGAAATCAGTTTCCGTAGCGAGATATTAATTTTAACTAATAAAGAAACATAGTTGGCACTTTTGGCGATTGAGAATTGATTGTTTGGTAGCCATTTCAAATGAAATAGTCACCCGTTGGCGACTGGTGACAGCTAATATGGAGCTTTATTGGTAAGGCTGTTATGGCAACAAAAGGTATGCATGAAGGAACATGCTGTAAGCTATGCCTTCAAAGTTTTGCATGTGCTAGTTACCTTGCAAAAAAGTTTCTTGGTTTTTGCAATGTTCTCTCCGCAGTAAAACACTTTACCGAGTCCTTTAACATAGAGATTTTTGAGCACTACCACATTTTGCTGCTTATCCAATTCTGCTACTATTTGAGCATTTATATATACTTATAAGAGGAAATCTCTGAGAGCTTATGCAATCTTAAAAAATCTATTCTGCTTACAGTCATTATAGTTGATACAACTATCATCGCCTCAGAATAACACTAGGATATGTTACTGTTGTTTCAGGATTAGATGTCTTACAGTTGCTCTGATGTGACGATATACAATAAAAGTCAAGGTAGTACATGTAGAAGCTTGAATCGTAAAATTTAGTGTAAATTGGAAACCAATTGGAGAAGCGAGATATTAAATTCAACAAATAAAGAAACATAGTCAGCACTTTTGGCGATTGAGAATTGATTGTTTGGTAGTCATTTTAAATGAAATAGTTGCCCGTTGTCCGTTAGAAAATATTTTATATTTTATCTATTCAAGAATTTATTTTCACATATTTAGTCACTAGCATACCTCCAACCAATGGTAAAAAGAAAAGAAAATCAATGGACGACCTAAGAGGACAAGGAATTTTTATTCAAATGAATAATTCAAATGCTTGGGGTAAGTTACATAACTTTAAGAAATTGTAGGGGGCAGGGGGATCTTACTGAAATATTTCAAAAGTTTTGATTTAGTGTCTATACTGTACCTGGTTGTCATTTATATTTTTCATTCATCATTATTCTATCTTTTTTTACAAAAAAATGTAGAGGCCTTTGTGGAGCTACTCAAGCTTCTTTCAGTAAGCAGCTCTGAACCGTACACACAATTCACATTCACATTAATAGTCAGGATATTTTTACTAAACTTGTTGTCTTTAATACAAAGGTAAATTTTCACACGACATTTATTATTCTTAATTTTGGGCAATATGTAAGATTTATACTAATGATACAAATCAAAACTAAAAGAAATTATTTTCGATGAATTTTATTACTGACCAAATACTCTTCAGTTCCGTACAGTGACATAAACTGCTGATCATCATCTAATTCTCTAGCTGCACCAAAATCTGTTAATTTGTATATAGATCTAAGAAAGAAAATGTATTTGAATGCAAAAAAAAAACATGAAATCCAAAATTGTTAAATTAAAACAGTGCAAATATTGAGAAATACATTCAATTCCCAATAATATTATTATTAATAAACAAATACAAATCTGTTGAATGTTGATATAAATAAAGTGTACACCTATATTTATTTACCAAACAGTCTAACACTAGTGACAGTTAAGCACATACTGAATCATCTAATTCACTGTGGATAAATTATGTGTTAATTTATTAAGTAATTACATAGAATCAGTAATGTTGAATGTATTCTTGGAGAAAAAATACCAAAATTATATTAATGCTGCATTAGAAATAGATATTAATAAAATTCGACTTTTCAAAAGCAATAAACAAATTTAAAAAAAAAATAAATAAACAAGTTTCACTAGAAGAAAAAAGTACAAAACTAGTTCTTACATTAACAAATATTCACACAACAAAAAATATTCGACTTAACATTTTACAATACTCTATGACTTGAACATTGAAATAGCCTGGTCTACATAGGATTCATGCGGGCAGACATGAAAGAGCTTCAGATTTTTAAACTTTCTGAACAGTTATTTCTCGCCTTATATCAGCCTAACATTATGCTGTCCATACATATGTAGAAAAAAATCATTTTAATATGACAAATTTTTAATACACATAAAAAATTTCGGTAAGATATACAAAAATAAAAATATGTGTAAAATATACCTTCCATCTTCAGAAATAAACTTCATAATATTTCCAGGTTTTAAATCTCTGTGAATTATGTTGTTATCTCTTAAGTACTTCATACCAGCAGCTATAAAATTAAAAAATATAATGCAGCAGCCTTTTGCTCAATACAAATATATTTTACAATCATATACTAATACATCTTCATCATCATTAATAATTATGGTGCATTTAAAATTAACTTTGAGGATATGGAATCAAACCATTATTCATGGTTACAGAGCAGCGGTTCCCAACCCATAGGCAGTGGGCCGCGAATACTGTGTTACTGGCCCATGGACACTGGTTGAGAATATGAAACATCAAGACCAATCTTGGGGTCTTAATTTTCTTTTCTTTTGAGAAAATTCACTAATTAGATGTATCATCACTCTCACTCAAAAGCCCTCGCTTCATAGCCAATAAAGAACTATAAGATTTTTCTTATTTCTTAGGAACCTTCTCCTATAATTAAAGAGAGATGAAATCTAATGAACCAGAAACTCCTTCAAAGAAAATTGTCAAAGAAACCAGTACACATTAGCTTCAAGCTTCAAGTTAAAAGTGCTCCTCCTTTGTTGAACTGGTATGACTAACCAGTGAATTGAGACACTTGTGGGGCTTTTCGGCAACATACCTATTTTAATAAGACTTCATTCCAGTATTTTTTTTTAAAATAATGTAGAAATCATCGACTGTTGCCAGTAATTAGAGGCTAAAACTATCCAATTTCAATCCAGATATCAACTCCCTCGTAGAGGAAAAACAGCATCAAAAATCTAATGCAGCTTTAACTTTGTGACTTTTATACTTAAGGACAGTTATATGAGCAGAAGTCATCCCCCCCCCACCCCAACCCCAGAAAGTAAATTTTGGCTGTGCAAATAATATATAGTAGTTAGTGGACCTCAATGATGTTTCCTACAAAACTGGTGGGCCGCACAATTAATAAGGTTAGGAACGGCTGTTATAGAGCATTAAATTTTTTTAATTGAAATCAAATTATCCAGTAAGAAAATATTATGCGAAAAATATCAGCTGCAACAGAAAACAAAATTTAGTAAAAAACTAAGAAGTTAGCACAGGAGTAAATACTATTGTGAAAGTTGAAGCAGGGCCGGATTTGGAAGTGTGGAGGCCCCGGGGCAACGAAGGAGTGTAAGCCCCTAATCAGGGTTTGAAAAGATCATCATATTTTCGAAAATATCCGATACTTTGATATAGATCCGAAAATTTTGATATATATGTATATATCCGATATTTTCAACCCATGAAAATTAGGATATTTTGTAAAAATTTTATTGTGGGAATCCCTTTGTTGTGGAGGCCCTGTGGGGCAGTAGCCCCGCCTGCCCTCCCTTAAATCCGGCCCTGAGTTGAAGTAACATTTTAAACAAATCCAAATAAACTTTATATGACGGTTTGCATTATCAATGCTTTTAGTGTCAGTTTAGTTATTATCTGCAGTTTTCCAGAAAAACTCTTGCTAACCTGTGCCAGTCTACCATAATGGCAAAGAGGTATATATGTGTTTTCCAAGAAAAGTGTAAAAGATTAGATTCCCGTGGGATTCCGCATGATATTTAGCGGGATTAATCCCGTGAGATTCAGAGCAAAATCCCGCAATATTTCCAATCCTGCGAAGATTTTCCAACTTTTACTGCACATAAAACGAACATTTTCACAAGCATCAGCTCAAGTTTGAATCACCTTCATTGTATGGTAGATAGACGGTAGATTTATCATTTAAGAATACAATAAAAATGGCGTATATTTTTCTGAGAATGAATCGGTATTCTCATTCGAGGTCTCAGTTTTCATACATTTAAATAATCGAGAAAATGCGTAAAAAGTATAAACGTTTTCGAAAATCATCACTAAAATTTGTAACCCAGAAAATTACGCTTTAAAAATTGAAAAAGTGTATTACATGTTACAAAAACCTTCTGGAGTAGCCTCAATGCAGGTAACTTACTATGTACAATTATTTTACATATTTTCGAGAAAATATCACTGATATTCATTAAGATATAAGCATTTCTTTCAGAACTATGAATTTTATTTGAAAGTTTTTGGCTCATAATGCGAAAAAGGTCCCATCAAAGTTTACCAAACTTTCAGAAAAATTGACAGCATACAAAAGAAATATAATATTAAAATTTAAAATTTAAATGTTGAAAATTTTATGAAATATGAGCATTTAAAGCCATTAATTTTTCTCTGTGCATGCGCCAAAGATAGCAATTTAGAATCTCATAATCTGAATCACAATTAAATTTTCCAACTCATAATAAAATTTCAGTTCAATATCTTAAAAATCCAAAAAGTTATCAGCATTCTAACAAGCTGAAGCTGAATAGCTCTTGGGCAGACAACGAATCAATCTCCAGAACTCCTAAGGAGTTGTTTGCAAATAATCTGTTTTTATCATGAATTACACTGAGTAATAGCAAGCAAATGTTGCAAACTTGTGAACGACTCCTAACGAGTCATCGCCTATCCAAGATCTATTCAAATTTGGCTCATTATATCGCTGATAACTTTCTGAATTTTTAAGATATTGAACTGGAACTTTATTATGAGTTGGAGAATCTAGTTAGGGTTTGGATTATGAAAGGTATAAATTGCTACCTTTCGCACATGCGCAGAGAAAAATTAATAGCTTTAGATGTCCATATTTTATCAAATTTTCAACATTTTAGTTTCAAATTTTAATTTTATACTTCTCATGTGTGCTGTAAAATTTTCTGAAAGTTTGGTGGGCTTTGATGGAAAACTTTACGTGTTATGAGATAAAAACTTTCAAATAAAATTGGTAGTTCTAAGTGAAATGCTTATATATTCATGAATATCAGTGATATTTTCTCGAAAGTACGTAAAAGGATTTCACATAGTAAGGTAACTAATTTCTGAAATTTACAGCATATTCTCAGCTATTTGCGATGAATGATTATCAAAAAACATTTTTGTTTTCCTCAATTTGTTGCTGGTCCCCTAAATGCGTAGGTTATATCACTTTTAATGGAAAATGACAACTAAAACATACCTTTTATGCGACATAAGTTACAAACAGAAAACTTCAAAATGAGAATTTTTTAAAGTGTCCCAATACTTTTGGTCATATATTATACATATAGATACACATACATGCATAAAAATATTTAACATAGATGATGTTTTTTTTTCTCGATTTTAAATGATTCCACTGTTTAGACTGTTTTTATTTTCATTTCTTATTATATTTTTATTCACCTTCTAGCGGTAAGGGTAACAAGAGAATGTCCCTTTAAGTCGGATGTAAAACATCCATAAATTCTGGGGGCCTGCAGAAATTCTTTGAAAAATAGGTATAAAAATCTGTATTTTGAGGCCTTATATGAGGTGAGATTACAAAAATATGAAGCAAAATAGTCAAACAAAGTCTTTTTAAAGTTATGCATTCTTTTGAAAATCAAGATCAATCAAAATAAAAATAGCTAGCTCGACAAATCGTTGACATTAATCGACAGAGAGGAAAAACGAGAGAGGAGAAAAGAGGAACACATCGTCATTTGCTCATATCGGCTTTTATTGTAGTTTGTTTTTGATCACTTCTCCAACATACCCCCTCCCCTTTTCATCAAATGCCCTACAGTACAAAAATTGTATAAAATGGCTTAAAAGAAAAGGTGTAGAGATTCAGAAAATAAGAACAAAAGAGTAATATTATGGCCATTTGGTCAATTCATACTTTATTTTCTTAATAAGAGACAAAATTGAAGAACTTATCAAGGAATTTCAAAAATTAAAATAATTTTCAAAGACTCTACAACAGTTGAAATTATTTAAAGCACTTTATTTGTACTTTTCAGAAGTCTCACAAAATAATTATAACTTTGTGAGACACACTCGTTTTAAGTTAAAAATAAATGTAACGAAATATTTCTCAAAGCAAACAATTTTATTTTTTTTTGTTTTCAGTCACAAGTAGTGCAGAAAATGAAATAGAGTAGAATAAGTGTTATTTTTTTTTCTCATGCTTAAGACAGTAACAGTATGCAGTAGAAGTGAGTTAAAAACAAGCAATAACAAAAGAACCCAAAATACTGAATTCAGTATTAAATAAATGGCAAGACATGGAACATATCAACAACAAAAATTTATCTTGAAAAATATGCTACAAAAACGTAAGAATCAAGTTTTTTTTATTTTTTACTCAGGATGTATCAAGGAGCTGAATTTGGCACATCTTGGTTACCAGGTACTAGTCGGAAACTAGGGGCCCAGCTCTTGGGGATCCCCGTCTCAAACTGGTGCAGTGTAAGTTTTATAAGAGTTTTAGGAGGATGAGGGCAGGGGCGTGCACGGGGGAGAAGGGATACCTGTTGGCCCGGACCAGAGCCTGAAGGGGATCCAATATTTTAAAAATAGGAGTAAACAATACGGAGGGGGTCCCAAAAAAGTCTTTTGTGACGGGCCCTAAAATTTTTGTTTATGCCCCTGGAGGAGGGCAAATCAACCAAAGGGACTACCAAGCCTTGGCCCTGGACAGCCCTGAATTGAATTGTGAAAGAGAGCAGGACATCCTAATTAAGAGTGTAAATTTCAAGTATGCTTTGCAGCTAATGAGAACAAGAATTGCTTTTTCTGTATTTCTTCAAAATTTCACTCGTTGTGAAATTAAGAATAAAATAATTTTGTTATTTTCCATTTCTGACATTAGAAATTAAAAAAAAAAAACTTTTTTTTCCGTTTTATGGTTCAAAACATTTCAGGTTTCTTTTGGGGGGGATGGGGTCGTGAGGTCCCTCCCCTCTGGATACGGCCGAGATAGGAGGAAAGTACTATTTAGCGATGAAAGCAATTTCATTGTCCTAGGCCAAAGAACTCAACACGTGCGGAAGTCTCCAAGCAAAAAAACATGAATCAATTTGTAAAACACCCTCAAAAGAATATGTTTTGGGGTTGTTTTGGTTACAACGGGGTTAACTAACCGTTAGTTCTTTGCAGCCTGTTGAGGGCATGGTGCATTCTGAGCAATATATTACTACTCTGGGAAAAAAGGTTTTACCAGAGTTGAAAATTGATATCCAGATGGAACGAGGGGTTTCCAGCAGGATTTAGACTGTTTCCATACGTCCAAAATGGTTAATAAATTCATGTCTGAGAACCGAATTGAGATATTGGAATGGCCAGGGAACTTTCCTGATATCAATCCAATCAAGAATCTTTGGGCTATATGCAAGAGTCATCTCTTGCATACAGACTGTTCAACTATGGAGAAGCCTATAACTACTATAATTCATGTCTGGTCCAAGGACCCAAACCTTATAAATGATTGCAAAAAAATGGTCGATTCCATTCCAAACCGTGTCCAAATGTTAATATCAAGTCCTGGACATCATATTATGCACTAAAACTTTTGATTTTACATTAATATAAATAAAATACCATTTCTTCTTAGTTTTCTCAATTTTTCGAGTTTGTTTCAATTAATTTGCACAAGGGTGTATATATAGAATGAGAGAAATATTAATAGATAAAAAATTAACAATGCCAGTCTTAAATTCAAAAAGCATACCAAAAAAGAAAAAAAAGGAAGTTACTTACAAAGATCTTTCAGAACACAAAGAAATTCCTCCTCTTCAAGACCATAGCTATTCTGAGGGTCATCTAATATTGTGAAAAGACTTCCTGCATTGCATAGTTCCATAACAAGAACCTTTTTTTGACTCTCAATCTGTAATATACAGAAGAAAGAAAATAAATGCATAAGAATAAATTGTTATCATAAAGCTTAACAAAATATAATCATACGTTTAAACTTGAAATGCATTTTTTTCTTTAATACTTATTCAAAAAATAATTGTAGGCACAAGATAATTGAATTATTTCTAAAAAAATTTTAAAGATGAAACAGAAAGAATATCTTGTGTTTTTTGTACATAGTTATTTCAGAGGCTCATAAAAGTAATCAATAACAATAACTACATGAATTGTTTACTGGGAGCTGTGCACTAAATGGAAGTATGATACATTTGTCAAGAACCAAGTGTTTATGAAAGGCCTCTAAATTTAAGAAAATTGTTTAAATAAAAGATACAGGTGAGTCTTGAAATTTGCTTATAGCTGGTAAAAACACAAAGCAATTTTTCAGCATATCATTTTTATCCTTGACCCAAAAGGAAGGGAATTATAACTTTGATGTGTCTGTCTGTGGTATGGTAGCTCCTACATGGATCAACTGATTTTGATCATTCTTTTCTTGTTCAAAAAGTGTGACTTGATTAACAGTGCTCTTAGCTAGGTCCCATGTTTTTAGAACTTTAATTACTGAAGATATTAATCAAAAACCATGAAACTTAGTATGTTTTGTAATTTTGGTTCTGGCAGTAAAAACTTAAAGCATATTGGATATATTAGAACCATATGAAAGAGCTAACTTTACTCCATTTAATGGAATTTATTTAAAACATCCGAGCTAGACAGAATTGGAACTATGGCCTTTTTAAAACAAATTTAAAATACAATACTAATCCATGTTTCATGTCATTGGTGATGATTTCATTGTTGATAGACAGAAGACGAAAGTGGGTGTCCCTTCTTTGTATACCATCCCCTCCATAAATTTGATTTAAAACAAATGATAACAATGTATAGTAGGAAAAACTAAGATTTTTTTAAAACTCAATTAATATTATTTTTAAAGCAGGAAAATTTTCTGTTGTAAATTTATCGAAAAGCTGCAATTATTTAGTACTTTAGTATAATGCATAGGTTGGCAAATATGGATAATATTTCATTAAAAATATACACATAAATGATACAAACCTCTTCCTCAATGGATACCATTTTAACAATATTTTCATGTGAGAGTTTCTTCATTACTTCAAACTCTCTCATTTGAACTTCCAAGGGCCTCAAATGGCTGGTATGATTAAATGCTTTGACAGCAACAGATTCACCTGTTTTCTGATATCAAACAAAGAATATATAAATCATTCAATATTTTATTAATTTAAAATAAACAATTTAAGAAACTTTATTCATCAAACTCATTTTAAATTTTCCTTATAATAATAAAATTTTAAAGCAATCTTGGCAGAGGTATTCTAAGAGAGAGAGGTCTCGAGTATAAAGGCCTACTCAGCACGAAATAGTTGCTCTAAATATGGTGCGGATATCACATGGTACAATGTACATTCATTATTTTTAGTCTCAAAGTTTCACAATACTAAAAATAAAAGGCAAATGAAACTCTTTCAAATAAATATTTTCTAACTTTATTATTCAGATAAATTGTTAACGTCAATATAAAATTAAAAAAAAGTTCTTAATTATTCAGCATACTAATCCCAAGTGATAGTAAATCTTAATTTTCTTAATTGCAAATAATTTTCTTAATTTTTTGGGGGGAGGGGGGTGTTTTGAGGGGTATATTTTGCATTTGGGAGGTCTTTGTGATATTTAGGAGTGTGCCTTGCTCTTAGGGGGTGGGCACCCCTGTCTTGCAAATATAGTGGAAACAAAATAAAAATTCTGAGGACACTATCAAATCAGGGAAGCAGGCAGACCATCTGCTTTTCACCCCTTTTGGAAGACCACTGAATCTTTGCAATAACAAATTTTAACAAAAAAGGATAAATAAATACTTTATGAACTCCTTGATAAACAGAACCAGTTGCTCCTTTTCCCAAAACAAATGACGTACTCCACATGTAATTTGCTGAGCTTCTAAGGTAACTCATGATGACTACTTTTCAGGACACTACAAAAAAATCTTGTATGAAAAACTGCAATATATAAAGTTATGCATTATAATACATGAGAAATAAAATGGTTATTTTCAGCCCATAAAAAAAGATGTTTCATTCAATGGACTGAACTATCTCTTTATATTAAATAAACGTAAGGTTTTAAAGAAATTCTGGGAAGTTTGTGGTGGGCCTGCACCCATATCAGACCCCATAACACCTACAGCCTTGAAATTTCGTACAAAATTACTTCGAGTCCCAGTGGTTTGCACCTGGGATTTTGTTTTTTAAAATTTGAATTACTTTGTTTGTAATTAATTCTTTAAGCTCAAACTTTGCGTAAATTGCCTATTAAAGGAATGAAAGTTACTTGCACACATTAATATTATATATCTTTGGAAAGGGTTGAATTTTCTGCATTTTTTTTCAATGTTCTAACTTAAATATCGTGGGAGTTATTTGCGTTTTTAGCTCAAACTGTTTTAAGCTTAGTTACAATTTAGGCACTATTTTCAGTAAAGAGTGAAGGAATTGTCCCACAGACACTATTGGAAAGAGTGGCTTCTTTTATACTCCAGATCTCGGCCTATGGTCGAAAAACTTAGCTTCTATCCCCAAAGAAAAAAAGTTACGTAGCAGTTTTAATCAAGTTCAAAAAATCTCATTTCCATTCAAATTAGTTATGTTTTATTTGGTGTTGCCATAGTTACGTCTTTTCAATTCGTTTGTTTATTCTTTCTTAGTCACAAATTTTTAGGGTTTCGATTTAAACGGAAAATCTTAGGCTCAACTCAATACAAGCCCTGAGCTTAAGAGCAAAATATATTACTAGAGACCACGAATATGAACGCGACTTTTCAAATGTACTAAACTGCAGTTTTGCAATGCTTAGGAGTCTTTTAGCCCTTTTTCGCTCTCCAAGTTGGTACAAATTGTTTTGAAACCCGGGGAACGGGTGCTTTTTGTTCCAAAGGGAGCTCATAATGCATTTTTAACCTGTTCCTTTATGATTGAAGATTTAAATTTTTGCCAATCAAATAATATTGAGAAGCAATCTTTGGGGGTTGGTGAGCGTTAGCAAGCAGGGGGCAGAGCCCCTAATATATTTAAAAAAATATGAAGATTTTACACAATGAAGCTATCTTCATGTACGTACAGAATCTTAACACTGGCAGAAACATTACACTCAGGCAGAAAAAAGGCAGAAGTGACCCATGGTCATGCAAACGTCAATTATTTGAGAAATCATTTTTTTTTTTTTTTTTTTTTTTGAAGACTAACTACAAAACTTTAGCCCTTATTAGACCTAAATAAAATGTAAAACTGTCGCCTAACTCAAATTATTTTGAATTCTATTAATTATTTCGTTTTTGCTTTTGGCAGGGTTTATTTATATTTATTTTAGAATAATAACTATACTTAGTACATTTAAGTTGTTAAATGAAAATGCAATTTACTTCAAACAAGGAACAAAGGATACAAAATAAATAAAAAAACCTATTTTAAATTGGCATAAAATAAAAAAATAAAAAATAGATTAAAAATGCAAGTCTGATATGGGCAGTTCTCAAAAGGTGGGAACAAAAAAGTTAACTTTGAGCAATTTCAAAAATTTTCGAATTTGACATCAATTTTGATTTTATTCTATAGTATGCATACCTAGAACACAATATATGAACATGAAAAGACAGCAGGTATTTGTAAAAATTGTTAATTAGCAAATTAAATCAGCAATCTGTAGGTAACAGATTTTGGACATTGCTTTCCTGTAGGTAACGGATTTTGGACATCATCATAACGTAAGTTTCATCATTTTTGACAATTGTTAATCTGATTTTTAACTTTTCCAATGAAAATTTTATTTATTACTTTTTAAATTTTGCAATTTAATAATAAAGAGGATATTAATGAAATACTTGAATGGCTATACATGCTGCTCCTTACATTTAATAAAGTTTTGGAATGATTTTGAAGAAATTGATGCAAAGTTAAAAAAAAGCTTCAAATTAAAAATAATACAATTGTAAAAAGTGACATCAGTTTTAATAATGAATATTTTTTCTAATGTCATAAGAATTAAAATGATGTCTAAAAAAATTATTGAAGAAAGAAATTCGTATTTCTATTTGGAGATCGTTAAATTATGTTTCCAAAAGAAAGAAGAGAAAAAGAATTCTAAAATAATAAAAGCGGAAAAAAAAAAAAATTGCTAGCGCAGGTGATAAATTCGCCAAAAGTGGTACAGCTGACGATAAACTACATTTGTCAGACTGGAATTCCCCTCTGGTAACCTTTAGCGTATCGTATACTGTGTTGTCGCCAATGTCGCCAGCGGAAGTTTGCTTGGCGATGTTAGCGCAAAATGGCTTTCGTTCGATCATAGAAAGCCATGTTACTACTGTAATTTATGCATTGTTCAATGTGTAACGTATTAATTATGCAAAATACCAATGGATTAAAAAAGATAACATTATAATAACCTTTTTTATTGAGGTTAGAAGACAGTGGATCATCAAAAATATTGAATAAACGGACAGAATTATCGGCATCAAGATCGTAACGCCATTTGGACATCTCACATGTATGTTTAAGAAAAATCATTTTTCTTCTAAGATACTGCATAAAAGCTTATGAAAACACTTTTAAACAATTAAAAATTGATTCTGAGGATCGATAAATACCTTTAAAACAAAAACATCATATACTTAGTTCTCAAATAATAGCATTTTAAAGATCGCAACTTTTGGACATACATCAAATTTCAAAGTTACGTTTTTTTAAAATCGTTTACAAAGTAAATAATCTATCTTTATTTTTGTTATCTGTGTAAAATATTAACAAAAAGTTATTCAGTGTAAGATTCATACCTTTAATTTTTTTTTGAAACGTATGGAAATAATTTAAAAAAATTTTTTTTTAATGGTACATTTGCTCAGTTAACGTTTTGGTATGTCCAAAATTGTGCCTTTTAGCAAAGAAAATATTTTTTTAAGGGCATTTGAAGAGCATTTTTTCCATAATTTATGTCAATTCTTGTCTCTATACAGTATTATAGTTTAACTCAAAAATTTTTGAGTTAATTAAAATGAAAGTTATTTGGTGTTGAAGCTTCAAAGTTGAGGTCTGTGTTTGTTCCCACCTTTTGAGAACTGCCCATATTTGGCATTCAGTAAAATATGGTACTCGGTACACCCTAATTATGCACTAATAATTTTTTTTACTTATGTAGGGAAAAGTTGGCACCACACCAGGTTAAAAAAAATTACCATACTTTTGGATTTTGTTGATAAGGCAATAAATACATATTAAAATACTATTTATGCAGAAAATAAATACAAATACAAAAGTGACGACCAGCAACAGGCTCTGGGCCCAGCTAGACTGGTCCTAGTCAATTTACAATCCCCAGTGAAGATCAATGGCCCTCTTAAAACTGTCTACTCCCTTGCTCATTACCACCTCTTCCCGTAAGCTGTTCCAAGGTTCCACTACCCTGCTAAAATAATAATTTTTCCTAATATCCATGTTAGCCAGAGATTTAAATAGCTTAAAACAATGACCCCTTGTCCTGTTTTCAGTGCTAAACTTCAGCCCCGTAACATCTTTCATTTTAATAAATTTAAACAGCTGAATCATATCCCCTCGGTCTCTTCTTTGCTCAAGACTGTACATTTTAAGCCTTTTGAGCCTGGAATCATAATCTAAGTAGGAAAGTCCACTTATTAGCCTTGTACCCTTTGCCTTTGAACCCTTTCCAATACATTAATGTCTTTCTTAAGATAAGGAGACCAAAACTGAACAGCATACTCCAAATGGGATCTTACCAAACTTCTATATAAGGGCAGAAGAACTTCTTTAGATTTGTTTGAAATAGATCTATTGATAAACCCAAGCATCTTATTGGCTTTGTTGCTAGCAATGCTGCACTGTTGGCTAAACTTTAAATCCTGACTTATTAAGACCCCCCAGATCAGTAACTTTGTCTGCCTGACTAATGACTGAACCTTGCAAATAATAACTTGTACACTTATTTCCATGCCCTAAATGGAGCACTTGACATTTCCCAACATTAACAGCCATACCCCATTTATCAGCCCACTTCCTAATATGATCTAGATCCTCTTGCAGCTGATTTGCTTGTTCTTCATTTTCTACAGTCCCCATAACTTTGACATCATCAGCAAAACAATTCATGTTCCCAGAAATATTTTTGTGAATATCGTTCATAAAGACAATGAACAAAACAGCCCTAACACTGATCCTTGAGGAACCCCGCTTAAGACCTCACTCCAATTAGAATAATTTCCCCTTACAACTACTCTTTGTTTCCTTCCGGTCAGCCAGTTTTTTACCCAAATGAAAGTGTTCCCTCCTATTCCTATAACAGCTAATTTGCTAAGTAGAGCAACATGTGGTACCTTATCGAAAGTTTTTTGAAAATCAATGTAAACAACATCTACAGGCTTCTTATTGTCCAAAGCAATGGTAACTTTGTCATAGAAATGTAATAAATTAGTTGCACAAGATTTACCTTTCCTGAAAACGTACTGAAAACTAGTCAATAGATTATTAGTCTCTAGAAAATTTACTATCTTAATTTTCATCAATGTTTCAAAAATTTTGCAAACCACCGAAGTTAGACTCACAGGTCTATAATTTCCCGCACTCCCTTTAAACCCTTTCTTGAAGAGCGGTGTAATGTTAGCCAGCTTCCAGTCCTCTGGCACTGTCCCCGAATTATAGGAAGCATTGAAAATGTTTGCGATTGCATCTGCTAATTCCTCTGCACATTCAACTAAAATTTGTGGATAAATATTATCTGGTCCCAGAGCCTTAGTATCTTTACTTATTTTCAAATGAAGTAAAACGTCATCCCTGGAAAATGTAAAGTCCTCAAGCTGTACTATAGCTTGTGTATTGTTGGTGTCAACTATTGAGATACAGTTATCTTTAAAAACACTCAAAAAAAAGTTATTAAGAACATTAGCAATATCACTATCGTCCTGAATTAAAATTCCGTGCTCATCAACCAGGGGCCCAATATGACTATTTCGAACTTTCACCGAATTAGCGTATGCAAAAAACCTCTTAGGATTCCTGTTTATGTTATCTGCCAGTCTTTGCTCTAACTCTCTTTTCTGAATCCGTACCAAATACTTAAATTTACGCCTTGCCTTACAATATTGGAGCCTATCTGCACTGTGACCTGTTTCTCTAAACCTATGAAAAGCTGCTTGCTTGTAATTTAGAGCGTCTTTAGTTTCCCTGGAGAACCACATTGGCCAAATTTTAGTTTTGACACCCTTTCTCCTAAAACGAACATGATCCCCAACCGTATTCGCTAGATTTTCCTTAAACTCTGCCCACTGAAGATTCACATCGCTATTGTCCAATACAGAAGAAAAAACTGCTTTCAAACTCTGCCTAAGTGCCACAAAGTCAGTATTTCTGAAATTGGGCACAAACCTAAAATTCTCTACTTTGTGCATATCAAGTTTAATCCCAAACCTAATACTGTTGTGGTCACAATCTATAATGTGTTCCCCTACACATAACCCCTGAACAGAGCCTTAAATGTCGCAGAAAACTATATCCAAAATCGAGTCCTGTCCCTTGAGTTACAATTTGATCTAAGAAACAGTCACCAATTACTTTCAAAAATTCCTCTTCTCTGCTATTACTATGGTAAAAATTATTCCAATCAATTCCTGGAAAATTAAAATCTCCCATTGTGACGACTGACCCCTTGCTAGAAATGTCACTAATAATACTAAACATCTGTTCGTCTTGACCCTGGCTAACTTTGGGTGGCCTATAAATGTTCCCTAAACGTAGTTTTTTGCCCTTATTACTCATCAACTCCAGCCAAATCATATCAATCTCATTAGGTTTATCATTAATTTCCAATTCATTGCAAATTAAAGTGTCTCTGACATAAAATAAAACCCCACCACCTCTTTTACCTACTCTATCTTGTCTAAACAAATTATACCCAGCAATAGATAATAAATCATCATCACTTTTGGTAGCCCATGTCTCGGTAACTCCAATAATATCCACCCTCTAGTCTATAATTATGCTTTTCAATTCTTCCATCTTGTTCCTAATACTACGAGCATTTGTATAAAAAACCTTAAGTAAGCCCATCTTACTTTTATTTAATGCTGCACGATTATTTGAATCCCAACTGTTAAAATCTTTTTTCTTATAAGCCACCCTATTTCCGTTTCTACCAAAATCCCAATAGTTAGTACCCTTTCGAATTCTGCTCCTTAAACCATGCCCCCCATTCCAACTTAGTTTTTTGATTCTGAAGCCTCTAAAACCAAACCACTAACCATTTTGACCCCCGTAGAGCTCAGATGCAGGCCATCCCAGCAATCCAATCGCGTTTACATTTACTCCACACATCAATAAACCTGATACTACGCTTAACGCAAATTTCCTTGAGTACCAGGTTCATACACCTAGCCCGTTGGTTAAACCAACTCCTATGCACTCCATACCTGGGAAGCAAACCAACCACTTGGACATTTGCCGAACAGTTGGTTGCTTTGTCCAACAGGGAATCCCATTCCTTTGTAAACTCATCGTTGTTACTATGGCCTACATCGTTCCCACCCACAAAGTAACTACATCCTCTTTAAAAAGGTATGCACATTAAATGGATTTTACTATATAGTAAACAGGGGCGTAACTAGGTCATTTTCGAACAGGGGCAAGAGCTCGTTTCGGCGCCCCATCCCTCATAAAAAAAATAATATCCGATAAACTTCATAACGTCAACACCAGGACTCCTCAACGTACATTACAGAGAAAATCAACAAAATACACGCTCTATATATATATATATATATATATATATATATATATATATATATATATATATATAATTTATAATAATAATAATAGTTATAATTATAATACAAGTGAATATTGAAAAGACCAAACCAAAAGCCCATAGATGCGCAACGCAGCAAAACTAAAAAGCCAAGTAAATATATAAAACATACAAGCCAAATGACAAGTTTTAAACAATTTTTAAGAATAATAATGATGAGAAAAAGAAAAATACAAGCAGCAATTATTAGAAAAAGTAGGAAAGGTTGAATCCAGAGCTCATCAGCATTGGAGGATTCAATAGGTATGGTAGAAAGACCAATAAATTAAACTACAAACTAAAAAGAGAGTGTTTAAGCTCCAGTATATGCAATACATAAAAACATACTGAACTAAACGCTCCACATGGTAAACTATATACAATAAACAAGAACTTAAACCTAAAATTAATATCTTAAATATAAATCTTAAATTTTATTCTAAATATCAAATTTCAACGCGAATGGAGCACAATCACGGAGGAGACGGTTACATATTAGCCAAGGATGAATTTCACACAAAATGCTATGCAACTTAAATACATATCTTGTAATGTAACTTTTCGTTATACCGTGACGGAGTACTCTTTAACTAGTAAAACAAAATGATAAATGACATTCTATTTGGTATCATTTTTGAACCGTTTCACCACCGGAAGCCACATTTAAATTAGGCAGCGAAAAAGGAGTCCGCTGCTTATAATGCCATAAGCCTTATAAATGCGACTTTTACGTAATTATAAGTTTTTATAGAGCTTTATCTTATCACTGTATTGCATTTTTTAAAATAGCGATAGGGGGTAAATATCATTAAGTATTTTATTTATTATTTTGCATACGAATTATTCAAGGAAAATAATTTTTGTATTTCCACAAGAGTAATTAACAACTGTTGCATTATTTCTTTTAAAAAATAAATTTAAAATTATAACTTCAATAAAACAGAAATATTTTCAATTATTTATTTTAAGTATTTTAACATACTACTATACAGAACTTCGCAAGAAAAATAACAATTATCAACTACAAAAGAGCAACATTTCGCAATAATACGTGAAGTAATTTTAAATCCGATAAAAAATTTAGTAGGTTTTTTGTTTTTGTTTCTTACTTGAAATTAATTGAATATTACTATAGTTGGCTTATCCTGACTTTAAGCTGACATATTACTATAGTTCGAAAGGATAGATTATCTTATTTAAACATTTATCTTAATAATTTTATGTGCAATACATTTTAAATTGTCGCAATCTGTACAGTTAAATATTGATTATTACAGCTAATTTTTATAAAGGACGCACGTCCCCCAACTCTGGTATATAGTATACATCTGAGAAACAGTTAACAGCAAAACAGAAACCTAATGTGCTTGAGATCAAAACTCTTTCTGTGTACCTTAAAAAAAAAATCTTAAAAATGTTAATATATGTTTTCAGTGCGCCGTTCAAGTTATTTCCATTTACAGTACAACTTCATTTATCTGAACTAACGGGGACCAAAGCAATCCGGATAACGAAAATCCGGGTAATTCGTAAAACACATTCGTTAATAAGCAGACTTATCTTTCATAACAGCAAAAAACGCTGTAACAAAATTACATAGGATTGTTACTCGCAAAAACTCAATCATTTATAGTTCAGGTGCTATGGTGTAGGACTGACACTCCAAATATGCCATGTTGTTTGTTAGATGACTAATTTATTGCACGTCCTATGCAGGAGTTGTGCATTTAATCAAAATAAAGAGCAAATATTTGGTACATTTACAGTTTCGATCCAGCTATCATAATTTAGAATTATCATTTCAGTGAATATATTTTTTAACTTTACAAATTTGATTTGGATAAGTCTGGATAAGCCAGATATCTGGATAAACGGGGGCAAAATAAACGAGGTTCTACTGTAATTATAAATATGCATCAAAAGTACCAACAAAAAATTTCAAGTTTAGAGCCGTAAAAAATAGCTAATTTCTGACACATTGATTGACGTTGATGATTTAAGCATGTTTTAAATATTGTGCGGGTGGAAAAAATGTATTGAAACTAAGTCGAAAATTTCCTTTTTTAGTTCAATTTATAACCAAAAAAACCCTAGTATTTTCTAAAGAAAAATTGACAGCCTCCCGAACTTTAAGTTGAATCTCCATTATTATTGTGCGAGATTTTTTTTCCAAGAATGAGAAAAATTGTAAAATTCAACAAATTTATATTACATCATTCAAATTATATAAACAATGCCTTACTGCTCTCCTAATGACTTCAGCGTTTAACCACGATGATAAATAAGATGAAGATTGTTAGGGGAATCTTTTTCGTGGTCTTTCGCTCTCTTTATAAATTCAGCTTCAGATAGTATTTTCGACATATTTTAAAATTGATTTAAACCTATACAAGATGAGAAAAACATATCCTGAGAACGGAATGAAAAGCAGGAAAAAAGTAAGTGATACGAGCTAGAGAAGATACTCTTTAGAGAATGATTCTATTGGATAAAGATAGTGGCTCCAATTCTTAAGCCATGGGCTAGGGCCAAGGGGACAGTGTAACGATTTTCCCTTTTAGCCCCCCCCCCCCCCCCCGTGGAGTAGGGTAGACAAGTTCTCGTCATTGTAAAAGCTGAGATTAAAACATCATGCTGAAAACTTTATGACGTTTAATTGTGAAAAAAAGACATTTGAGCATTTCCGCTGTTTTGTATTGGTGTGTACTTCCCTCAGCTTTGCTCCTATATTTCTCCTACGAGAGGGAGATTCTTAAAGAAAAATAAGTACTGGTCACTCTAGGAAAACACATCCATTCTACTTACTGCACCCTCCTACTCTCTCTCTCTCTCTCTCTCTGTCTATCTTTCCCACTCTTTATCCACATTAAACCATGCTAACTTTCTGCTAGCGTCTGCTCTGCGTGTTTTTTTTATTTTTTTTTGGGGGGGGGGGGCGGCTTTTAATAACTTGTCCTTCTTTAAAATATTACATTTAAGCACTTATTTAGTCAGTTTAGCGCCCCCAAAATCTGGCGCCCGGGGCACGAGCCCCGTTTGCCCCCCTCTAATTACGTCCCTGATAGTAAACCACTTTTTGTTCTTCAAGAGTTTCTCCAATTAGGCATCACTTAATGTTATCTCTAATGCTTTTTTTCTTTTCTCATTGCCTACCAGAAAAGGCAGTATTTATTTCCATAAAAGGTTCTCTCTTAGTCATCTTATTTCTCCTTCTTTGTGAAGAATAAAATATTTACTCTTACTTTTTGTAGAACAAAAAAGTCTAAAATCAAGTGAAAAATACCATGCATTCCTTTAAAAATTTGCCATTCTTATGCATTTTTATGATGCACTAATGCCATAAGAATCAAAGAGATTCAATTGCATGCAAACATATGCACTCGCTGCTTATTCATTCGCAATAGCTTATTCATTCATATGCATTCATGCAGAGCAACTCATCCTATAGGCACATGAAAAAAAATTAATATACAAGATGTTAGGTGAAAGTTAAAGGGGTTGAAAATTTCAACAACAAAGACAATTGAGTTAAGAGAGAAAATTTAATCTTCTTTGGATGTTAAGAAACAATTAGAACACATTTTGCGATTTTGAAGAGTCTACACATATCAACTAAGAGTGTATAATAGAAATATCAAAATAAATCGATGTCTTACAAAGTTTCAAATGAGTTATTGCTTCAGAGATTGTAAAAAATAAAATATACAAAATTTATAAAGCAAATATACTCACACATTAGAGATATGGTACAAAAGGAAATTACATAACGAGATTTCAAATGAGCTATTAATTCAGAGCGGGCAAAAATTACCACATACAAAATATATAAACGATCTACTCACACTATAGAGATATATGAAAGTAAATTACATTTGGTTGCATTAACTTTCTAAGCAGTACACACATAATTACAATAAAAAAACAGCAAACTTACAGTGACAGCAAAGTAACTTGTTTTGTTTGCCCTTAGGCAAAATATTAGCAGCTTAAGGAAAATAGAAAATATATATGCACTAAGTCGAAAAGTGCTTCAGCCTTTGACATCGTTTGGTTTTTCAGTAATTTAACTGCACGCCATCAAGTTGTTACAAAGTTAAGAAACTGTTAAATGAATTCATTAGGAAAAGTTCAATAGCTTATTAAAACAAAGAATATGATGAAGAATTTGTATGCTGTTCTCATTACTGTCAACATTGAAATTAAATTTTAAGAAATCTATCCTCAAGCCATGCTTTCTCGAAGATCAACAAATAATACTCTTTTAAAAAATGAGTCAGTCATTAAGCAATAACAATTACATTAACAGGAAAACATGAAAAGGTATTAAAGAAACAGACGATTCATCGTCTGGTCTGAACTGAAACCAATTGCGTGCATTTAACACGTGATGCCACTTCATGTAATAAACATAAACAGAAGAATATCTTTTGAAACATTTATGATTAGAAAATACCATAAAAACTGAAATAATATCTCTAAATCCAATCTTTAAAAGATTCTTACCAATGATATTTACAAAAATTTGCTCCCCTCCCCTCTTTTCTCCATGGAAAACAGTTAGCTGTAACTTCGATTGTTTAAAAATAGTCTGCTTGCGCTTTGGCATTTTTGCGCCTGACAATGTTTATTTTTCTTAACATTTCCCTTTTTTTCCGGTAGTTAATGCTTAACTTTTCACTGTTAAGTATTTGTTCTCTCTGGTTTAGAGATTTCCCTTTCGCAAGTCGAATGTTAATGTGTTTCAATTACCACTATGCCGTCTGTTTCTGAAATGCCATCGAATGTGTTCGTTCTTGACAACGGTGGATATACTGCAAAGGTGGGATATTCGACTGATGATCAACCACGGTAATAATCATTTAATGTTTTTGTCCTCCATTTTTATCAAGAAATTTTCACCAATAAAACAATCCTTCGTAGATTTATTATTGCGTGGAATACTTGACTCCTTTTCAAAATGTTTCCCCAAACTAATCAAAACAAAGCGCTGAGCTGTATGTCAAACGTTTTCAAAAGCAATATTGTTGAAATTGAAAAATTTAATGCCAGATTTTTTGAAAAACGAGCATTGAAGAATAATAAAAGTTTCATTTAAATGGAAGAAAATCTGCCAAATAATTATCGTAAGCAATTAAAAGGTGAAATCACCCAGAAAAAAAAAAAGTTTTAAACTAGCATGAAAAGTTGCATTAAAATGTTAAATCAAAGGAATGTTTCAAAAGTTAGAAAATTTGCAATCTTGATGATCCAATATCATCAAACTTTAAGCACCAATACCTGCACAACAAATGTTTCTTCTTTGCACACCAAAAGTAAAAGTAAAGGAAAATCTATTTGCATAGCAGCATTACTATAAAGCAACAGGATTACCACAGCAGGGGTGCCCCTCCTAAGCGCGAGGGCGCACCCCCCTAAATATCGTGTACACCCCCCCCCCCCAAAGCAAGAGCCCTCCTCCGAAAAAGGAAAAAATACCCCTCAAAACAACCCCCCTTAAAATTTCAATGGCACAGTCTGCAACTTGCCCCCCCCCCTCCCTAGGGCACCCCTGACCAAAGTAACATTCTTCATCCCAAAGATTTGATGACAGTGTCCGATTGTCGAAATATCCCCTTGAATCTTTAAATAGGAAGATCAAATTCAGCTATTTAAGCGCAATGGAAAGTTTTTCTCCAATTTGGCACATTCTGCTTTGTGATAACTCCCTCAAATCCCTTTCTTGTGTTTATTGGTAATTAAAAAAGCGAAAATATTATTGTTTCAAATGCAGTTTGGCATAACATAGACGAATGCGCGAATGGCGTTCGCAGAAAATTTTTTTCAACTGCTAACTTTTTTTTTTTTTAAGGGAATGCCAAAATAATCCCAGTTTATTTCTATTAAATGCTCTCTCCAAAAGCCTTTCAAAGCACATGTGTGAAAAAAAAAGGTTTGGCAGTTTTTTTTTATTTGGTGAAAAATAAGCACAAACTTTATATGTTATTGCAAAAAAAAAATTAAAGTACTTTTTTTTTGTCTCGTTCATATTTGAATATAAATTTAATTCTTTATTCAAGGGTGAGTTAGGCAAAATAATTATTTGCAGAAAATTTTCCAGTTAGGATTTATGTTCGCAGAAAGCTTTTCATTTTATCTAAGTCTGGTTGCATGATATCAGAGATCATTAAATTTCCGAATTCTTACCTTCCTGAACTTGAATTTCAGGGATGTAAATTAATGTAAAAAAAGAAGTGAATGTGTTTTCATATGCTTAAAGTGTGCAGATTGTAGCGACGAAGAAAAAAAAATTCCATATAGACCTTATCAATGTTATTATTTCTGAGGTGAAAATAAATGATGGAGGGGAATTACAACAATAATAGGTATTCTACCAAAATTATAAATTGCCAGTATATCCTCAAATTTACTAAATATTTTTTTAACATTTGAAACTACTAATTAAGCCCTGTACTTTAATCAAGCAAAAGCTTAATAACGAATAAAATACCTTTGTGCTGAAAATTAAAATAATCAATATAAATTAGCAACTAATTTATTCAGATTGGTTTCATTTTTGGACTATTTGCATTGTTTATGGGTTTTCTTGGAAATTTATTACTTGACGGTTTTTTTTCCTGATGGAATTATATAATAAATTTCTCATTTTATCTTTTTTTGTTTTGTTTAATTTCTAATTTTTGGTATTTATACTATCTCCTGTTCGAGCGTGTTACTTTTCTCTAGAATGACTTTTCATCCAGAAGCTCACACTTCTTTGCATTGAAAAAGGTGTTCCTTGTAACACCCAAACATGTGTCTGCAACAATTTGCATGTTTTGTGCTTCAATACGTTGGATAATTGATTATGTTAAAATCTTAATATTAGATTCTCACTAATCATTAAAATAGCTGATTATTTTCACAATTAACAAAATTACTACTTTGATATTAAATTGGCCTAGATTTTTAAACATTAAAAAAAAATTTTTTTTTTTTTTTTCGTGAGCAAGACATTTTTTAATTTATGAGTAAAATAATTGGAAAGCTAAGCCATTGTTTATGGTTACTTCTAGAAGGTAACACTTTCATGTAAGAATGAAAAAAAAAGGTACGAAATTGAAAAATATTTGCACTCAAAAATTACGTTTTCTGGAGAATTGCCCATATGCAGAATGACTGAAGACTTCAATTTTAAATTTGCTTTGCATTTTTATGAGAGAGTTCAGGAAAGCTGCTACAGAATTCCAACTGTTTTAGAACCAAAGATAGCTTGGGTGATGAAACTTGTTAGTTATAGGACTTTTATCACATTTTGCTGAGCTCCTGAAGTGTAAGTTAAGACTTTGCTGTGAAGGTACTAGAGTTTTCTTTGTTTCTGACTATTGATTATAGTAATTCATTCTATTGCCTGGCCGAAAGAATGTAATTGATTATGATCACGATTACAAGCTTGACAAACAGGAGATTACCAGGGGCGCCAAATTGCAAAAATTATTGGATGAGGGGGGCAGACATCACTGGGGGTTTTGGGGGTATGTAATCCCATGAAGGACCCCCCCCCCCCTAAATAAGTGTCAGATTTTAATACCTTGAAAATGCCAATTTACATATTTTCTGGTGTGTATAATTTAAACAAACAAACAGTATGTGACATGGTGTTTTCAAAGTAAAACAATCTAAAAATTAGTATACACATTTTCTGGTTCAACTAGATCATGTCACATTTCTTAGTAAGAGACATTTTTTTTGTTCTATTTTATGAAGAGTCGTGCAGTGCCTTAGCTAGGTATTAGGCATTGATATAAGGTTGGGCACTTGACTTGCATGGAAGGATTTATAAAAAAATATCTGGGAGGTGCATACCGGGTTTTCTTGCAGCAGGAAACATGCTAAATTTGAGATGAAAAATAGTAAGTTTTAAATTTTTTTTAATGCATTTTGAAGTCATATAATCAACAGTAGAACCCCTGAAAACTCGACACTCCGTGCAGAAGCGTAGGGTCGGGGGGGCACGTGCCCCCCCAACTTGCTGAACAGATTTTTTTATTACTAAAATTGGTTGCCTCTGTTGTCCCGAAATTAAAACGAAAATCATCTCAGGAGTTTCTACGCGGCTACTTATTACTTTCATTTTATGCTGACATTCCCCAGTAAGGTAGCAATAATGTATAAATTTCCTATAGATCCAGCCTTGGAGCTCGGAGGAGTTGTTACAATTACAAAATCTTTCAAATCGGCATATAAGAATCAAGTAAAGTAAAAATAACTTCACTCACTGTTCATCGTCTCTGCGTCGCTTGCAGAGGCAGATCAAGAAAAAATCGACTGAAACGATAAGTTTTACAAAAAATTACACTAGAAATGGCACGATATATGACATGATGAAAAAATGCGCCCATTTTAGTCGTGAGGGGTTTTGAATTAATTATGTATTTGTTAAAAACGGACTATTTTGCAATCCCCATGTCTTCACTGGTTATCGAAAAAGAGGCTTATTCCAAGGCAGTGTAAGATTTTTGGAGTCGAAAAAATGTTAAAATAACCATTTTTTAACAACCATTTTCTTATGCATATGTGTTTGAAATTATAACAGTAAATAAAGGATTAGTTTTTATTTCAACTATGCAAACGGCATTATTTGAGGAGGGGAGAGGAGGAGCGTACAACTGCTCTTGAATTTCCTTTGCACTTTATTTGACGCTCAAGGTACCGCTGATTTCGTGCATTGCGTGTGATAAATTAATTCACAATGAAACTATATATATGTGTCAGATTTCTTTTTATTCAAAAAAGTTAAGTTGAGCTGACACAATTGGTCTTAGGAATTTCACAAAATTGTTTTGATGTTTTAACCTGGGCCTGATTAACACACGGAACAGGAACATTGCAGGAACGAGAATCTGGACAACAGAATTTTAGGGAAGCCATACAGTAAGTTTTTTAATTTCAACCCATTTTTGGAAATTACTACTTTGAAAATGTGATAATTTTCTTGTGAGAGGGAGACGCCAAATTTACAAGGACCTGGGGATCTATTATCTATTTGGGATAACTATCCCATCCAAACAGTATTTCATTGAGGGTTAAATATCGTAAAATGTAAATTTAAAATGCATTCTAAATACTAATCTAAAATTTTTGTGAGCATAATGCGATTCATTAACAAAAATTTTATTCTTCGGGAGATGAACTCTAAAGTTTATTTTCGTAAAGAACTTCAGTATCTTAAGCTCCTTTTACAACATGTGCGGTCGCTAGTCGATGTGAAAAGTTCTGATAAATGACTGCAATAAAAATGTTCATTTACGGATGCCTGGTAACACAAGGTTCCCAACAGTATGACAAACTTCCAAAGCCGCCGCCTACCATTTACCGCCTGTTTTTAGTTATTGTAATCGGCACCTGTATCACAATGACAGTGTATCATGAAGCCGTGATGGCTCAGTCGGTAAGGCGCCAGACCTGCAACCAAAAGGTTTCGGGTTCGTCCTGGGGAAAAGCATCGATGCTTTCAGCAATTCTCTGCCGGTTAACTATAAAAAATATTTTGATTTCAGCATTTATCAGCCGGTTAACTAGAAAAAATATTTTGAAAAGCGCAGTATCAGGTTCATTGATGTATGGAGTCACTGTAAACGGGATTGGATTGCTAGGGATGGCCTGCATCTGAGCTCTACAGGGGTCAAAATGGTTAGTGGATTAATTTTAAGGGCTTTGGAGTCAAAAAACTAAGTTGGAATGGGGGGCATGGTTCAAGCACCAGGTATCGAGAGAATGAAATGTTTTTGGGTATTGCTAGAAATGGAAATAAAGTGACAAACAAGAGTAGTAATGTTAACAATTGTAATTTAGGAAATTTCAGGGTGTTAAATAAAAGCAACTTAGGCATGCTTAAAGTTTTCTATACCAATGCTTGCAGTATTAGGAACAAGATGGATGAATTGAAAAGCATAGTTATGGATGAGAAGTTGGATGTTATCGGAATTACAGAGACATGGGCTACCGAATCTGATGCAGAGTTATTACATATTGCTGGGTATAATTTATTCAGACAGGATAGAGTAGGTAAAAGAGGTGGTGGGGTTTTATTTTATGTTAGAGACAATTTTATTTGCAATGAATTGGTCATAAATGATAAGCCTACTGATATTGATATGGTTTGGCTAGAGTTGATGAGCAGTAAGGGCATAAAGCTACGCTTTGGAAACATTTATAGGCCACCTAATTCAAACCAGGGACAAGATGAACTGATGTACTGTATTATTAGTGACATGTCTAGTAAGGGATCCGTTATCATAATGGGGGATTTCAATTTTCCGGGTATTGATTGGAATAATTTTTATCCTTGTAATGGCAAAGAAGAGGAATTTTTAAAAGTAATTGGTGACTGTTTCTTAGATCAAGTTGTAACTCAGGGAACTCGAGAGGAGGCCATTTTGGATCTAGTTTTTTGTGACATAGGTAGTTTTGTTCAGGGGTTGAGTGTAGGGGAGCATATTGGAGATAGTGATCATAACAGCATTAGGTTCCGGGTTAAATTTGAAGTGTGCAAAGATGATAATTTTAGGTTTGTGCCCAATTTCAGAAACACCGATTTTGTTGCACTTAGGCAGAGCTTGAAAGAGGTTTTTTCGTCAGGGTTGGAAAATAGCGACGTAGATCAGCAGTGGACGGAATTTAAGGATAAACTTGCTAAAACCGTTGGGGACTATGTTCCATTTAGGAGAAAAGGTGTTAGTACCAAAATTTGGCCCATGTGGTTCTCCAGGGAGACTAAAGAAGCTCTTAATTATAAGCAAGCCACTTTTCGTAAGTTTAAAGAAACTGGTCAGAGTGCGGAGAGGCTCCAGTATGGTAAGGCAAGGCGAAATTTTAAGTATTTGGTACGGATTCAGAAAAGGGAATTGGAGCAAAGGCTGGCAGATGACATTGATGGGAACCCTAAGAGGTTTTTTGCTTACGCTAATTCTGGGAAAGCTCGAAACAGTCAAATTGGGCCTTTGGTTGATGAGCATGGAAATTTAATCCAAAACGATAGGGATATTGCAAATGTTCTAAATAACTTTTTTTCCAGTGTGTTTAACGATAACTGTATCTCAACAGTTGACACTAACAAGACACAAGCTATTATACAGCTTGAGGATTTTGTATTTTCCAGGGAGGAGGTTTTATTTCATTTGAAAAAGATTAAAGCAACTAAAGCTCCGGGACCAGATAATATTTATCCAAAAATTTTAGTTGAATGTGCAGAGGAATTAGTGGATGTTATTTTGAATATTTTCAATGCTTCTTATAACTCGGGGACGGTGCCAGAGGACTGGAAGCTGGCTAACATAACGCCACTCTTCAAGAAGGGGTCTAAAGGTATTGCTGGGAATTATAGACCTGTAAGTTTGACTTCGGTGATTTGTAAGATTTTCGAAACTTTGATCAAAATTAAGATCATGATGTTCTTAGAGACTAATAGTCTGTTGACTAGTTTGCAGTATGGTTTCAGGAAAGGTAAATCCTGTACTACTAATTTATTGCATTTCTACGACAAGGTTACCTCAGCTTTAGATAACAAAAAATGTGTGGATGTTGTTTATATTGATTTTCAAAAAGCTTTTGACAAGGTACCGCATGTTGCTCTTCTCAGCAAGTTAGCTGACATTGGAATAGGAGGAAAAACTTTACTTTGGGTTAGAAATTGGCTTACTGGTAGGAAGCAAAGAGTAGTTGTGAGAGGAAATCATTCTAATTGGAGTGATGTTTTAAGTGGGGTTCCTCAGGGATCAGTTTTAGGGCCTCTTTTGTTTATTATATTTATGAATGACATCAATGAAAATATTTCTGGAAGCATGAATTGTTTTGCTGACGATGTAAAAGTTATGGGGATTGTCGAAAATGAAGAACAAGTAAAACAGCTGCAAGAGGATTTAGATCATATTACTAAGTGGGCAGATAAATGGGGTATGGCAGTTAATGTAGGGAAATGTCAAGTGCTACACTTAGGTCATGGAAATAAGCGTATGAGTTATCGTTTACAGGGTTCAGTCATAAATCAGGCAGAAAATGTTACGGATCTGGGTGTCTTTATAAATCAGGACTTCAAGTTTAGTCAACAGTGCAGTATTGCTAGTAACAAAGCCAACAAAATGCTTGGGTTCATCAATAGGTCTATTTTAAACAAATCTAAGAAAGTTCTTCTGCCTTTATATAGGAGTTTAGTAAGACCTCATTTGGAGTATGCTGTTCAGTTTTGGTCGCCTTATCTGAAGAAAGATATTTTTGTATTGGAAAGGGTTCAAAGAAGGGTAACTAAATTAGTAAGGGGACTCTCAGATTTAGATTATGATACCAGACTAAATAGGCTTAACATGTATAGCCTGGAGCAAAGGAGAGTCAGAGGGGACATGATTCAGTTATTTAAATTTATCAAAATGAAAGATGTAAATGGATTAAATTTTTGCGGGGAAAGCAGGACAAGGGGTCATTGTTTTAAGCTATTTAAATCTCAGGCTAACTTGGAAATCAGGAAAAACTACTACTTTAGTAGGGTCGTGGGCACCTGGAATAGCTTACCGGAAGAGGCGGTAATGAACAAGGGAGTGGATAGCTTTAAGAGGGCCATTGATCTTCATTGGGGACTAATTAATTGACTAGGACCAGCCTAGCTGGGCCCAGTGCCTGTTGCTGGTCGTCACATTTGTATTTGTAAAGTGCCATTATGGGAACCTGGGAACCATCAACAGGGAGTTAGTGACTACATCACAGAATAAGAGATCATCAAGTGACAGAACAGCAGGGAATCGTCCCTGTGGGAATACTTAGAGTATCATGATTGACCTCCCAGAAAGAGTTCTCAGAAATGAGTCTTTTTAAAGGATAATAGACGTTTCTCGCGGAAAGAAAAAGCCGGCCGAGTTGAACATTTTGTGCAGAAAGGCTCATTCTCTTCCAATTCTTGAAAAGGAAAATATCTCTTCTCTCCAAAGATTTAGCTATCATGCAGTATCGAATAAATTCTGAAATGAATACTTCGTCTTGCTCTTGAGTTTTAAAACTTAAATCTCTTCATCTGCAAGATGTTGAAACAGAAAACTGTTTTATCTTTTTTCAAAAAAGTTTCTGTGACAGAGAGTTCGTCTTCTTTTAACACAAACAATGATGGTGAATTCGTAGCTAGGATCGAAGAAAACTCTAAGCCTTCAACGAACCAATTACTAAGTAATGAAGATAACACTGAGGAATTTGCAGATGTTGCGAAAGCAACAGAATTTAATAATATGTTATGCGATGATGAATCTTGTGATGAAGAATTGATTACCATAGATGAAGAAAAATCAAAGCCTACTGATGATTTTGAAAGTCAACAACGAGATACCGAAATAAACAATGGTAATCCTGCTAATGGCATAAGACAGGGTCGGACTGGGTCCTCAAAAAGGCGCATACCCCAATTTGTCTGAAGGCGCATGCCAATGGGGGTGGGGGTCGCGGAAAGGATATAGACGATCATTTTAGGGGAGCGATCAGTGGCGGATCCAGACGATCCTGTTGAGAGGGGCCATTGAGTAATTCATTAAGAGGGGGAGGGGGACTAATGAAAATAAAAAATTTTTAAAAGTTTAAGAACTGAAGCATGTTTTTTTTTTTTTTTTCAAATAATGTGCTTCGTTCAAAGAGTTTGAATGAAAGTTATAAGTGTTTCGAACATCACACACACAAAAATAAAAAATTGAAAAAAGAGTTTCTACTAATATTCTAGATCTATTATCTAAATTAAACCCTTTAACTTTTGATTCGTTTGAAAACTCGTGAAGTTTTCTCAGTTGTTATTCAGGTCCTCAACTGTTATTTTTTCCTTATAAAAGAAAGGTTGCAGCACCAAAATGGCATCTCTTTTTACCAGTTTACGTACCGAACATAATGAAATACTAAAATTGCATTTGTAAGTAAAATTTGAAGATAGATTTGAATTTGTTTGTTGATTGAGTTTTGTTTAATATTCGCTCAAAGTGTTTGCAGGTTTTCTCCCGAAAATTTTTGTTCGGAACGCATTTTTAGACTATTTGGAGGTTAACAAGTGGAAGGGAGGGTCCCGTTCCGGATTTTTTTTTTTTTTTGGAAATTTAAGGGTATATTTTTGAAAACACAATTATTTGCTATCTTTGTGTTCTTGAAGGGAAAGATGAGAGACATGAGTTCTCCCCAGTCATTTTATGATAGCTTCAAAAACGCAATTTTAGTACTGCTAAAAACCAGGGGGTTCGGGGTCTTTCCCCCGGAAAATTTTTTGGAATTGAAGTCCTAAAAACGCAACTGTAGGCCATTTTTGATGAAGTAGCAGAAGACATGGGGTTTAGAACTTTTCAACAGAAACTTTTCGATGTAGGAGTTCCAAAAACGCTGTTTTAGACGAGCTTTGAATGATGTTGGAAGATGAGGAAAGAAAGACATGGGGGATCCTCCCCGGAAATTTTTTGAAATTGAAGTCTCATAAACGCAGTTGTAAGCCATCTTTTATGACGTAGGGGGAAGGAACGGGGTTTGGAACTTTCCATTGGAAAATTTTGGAAATTGGAGCTTTGAAATACGATGGTTAGCCATCTTTGGTAGCGTAAAGGGAACGGATGGAATCAGGAGTAAACCGTCAAATTTTCAATATTGAAACTTCAAAAACATAATGTTAGTGGGTCTTTATTGACGTTAGGAGAAGGACTCGAAATCGAGGGCTCTCCCCCGGAATTTTTTCGGAATTAAAGTTCAAAAACGTAATTGAAAGCCCTCATTAACGACATTTTCGAAAAAGTTCTCGATTCCGGCGATTTTTTTCAAAATTAAAGCTCCAAAAATACAGAAGTTTTGACAATCTTCGATGGCATTGGGGAGAGGGGGTTGCGGAACTCTCCCCTGCAAAATTTTTGGAATTAAAGTCATAAAAATACAGTTGTAGACGATTTTTTGTGATGTGTTGGGGGTGCGAGGAGTAAGGAAGTTTGGTGAACTTTTCCCGTAATTTTTTTAACACAATTTTAGAGAATTTTTGTTTATTTGGGAGAGGAGAGATTTTGTGGACTTCTCATTGAAATTGTAAAAACTTGACTGTAGGCCATCTTTGTTAACTTTTAGGGGAAGGCACGTTTCACTAGTTTTTTCAATCAAGTGCCAAAAACGGCAATTTACAAAAAATAATGAATAAGTACATTCGGAATTTCTGAAGTCGCCCAGTTGTTTGATTTCGCATCTTCTGAGTGATATTTTTTCCACTAGGCTACATTGATGTCAAGTGGTCATTGTGTTATAAAACGCGCACTGCTCCATATCTACACGAAATTCAACTTTTCCACTATGAAATTCATTAAAAATAAGAGTAGAAAAACTCACTGACAAACGCCTAGACAACTGTATTCAAACGGCAACCACTACCGACTCTACCAATAATAATAAACTTATTCATGTAATTCAAAAATGCAGTTTTAGACTAACTTCGATGATGCTAGAAGATAAAGAGAGAAGGCCTCCACCTCCAGAATTTTTTTCTAATTTTAATCCTAAAACGCTGTTGCCGTCCATCTTTAATGACGTTAGAGAAAAAATGAGATTCGAAACTGTCTTCCAGAACGTTTTCGAAATCGAAGTTCCAGAATAGGCAGTCTTTTTGACTGAAGATTCGAAGGTCTCTCCCTTTTCTTTTTTTTTTTTTTGAAATAAGAGTCTTAAAAATGCTTTTGTTGGTCATCTTTAGAATCATTACGGGAAGGGAGGGAATGGGATAGAAGGAACTTTCCCCGGCAATTTTTCGAAATTGAAATTCAAAAGACGGAAAATTTTAGACGATAACATTAGGTAAAGCGGGCTTGGAGGAAAATTTTCGAAACTTCAAAATGAGGGGAAGGTATGAGAGCTTTCGAATCAATTAGAAAACTTTCGTTCTGAATTTGCAAGACAAGTTTCTATTTTTGTTTTTCAGCGAAGGCGTTTGCATTGCATTTTATCTTAAAAAGTAGGAAGGGCGCACCTGCCCTCGGGCAGGTTGGCAGGCGGGCCAGTCCGAGCCTGGCATAAGATATGCAAATATTAACACTGGTCCTTTTCAGCCGAAAGATTTTAATAAATTCAGAAATGTCAAGGAAAGTCTAGAAGTTTTAAAGACTCTTGGTACTCTGAGTTTCCTTGGCTTGAGTATAGCATTATGAAAGATGCAGCTTTCTGCTACTACTGCAGGTTATTTTGTTGTGAAAAATTAGGTCGGGGTGAAGATAATTTCACAAGAAAAGGGGTTTCGAACTGGAAGAAAGCTTTGGAAAAATTCCGAAAACATGAAAAATCAGAGATGCATTTGAAATCATTGCAGTTTTGGAATGAGAAGAAAATTAGTGGTAACACCATATGTGACAATTTGTCTTATGCTCATACAAAGCAAGTGCAACAAAATAGAACGTATTTGAGGTTTGTTATCGAAACTATTTTGATTTTGGGTAAGCAATGCTTAGCGTTGAGGGGTCATGATGAAACAATGTCTTCTCTGAACAAAGGGAACTTCCTTGAGTTGCTACAGCTTCGTGCTAAAGATAAAGGAGTGGACATTATCCAAATGATGAGCTCAAAAATTCATTCATATAAGAGTGGCCAGATTCAGAACGAAATAATAAATATCATAAAAAACAAGATTGTAGTCGATATTGTTAATGAAGTAAATTCTGCGTCTGCTTTTTCAATAATTTGCGACGAAACAACCGACCGTAGCACAAATGATCAAGTCAGTATTTGCGTGAGGTATCCACAGAAAACAGCAGATTCCTTTTTAGTTAAAGAAAGGTTTTTGGGATTTGTTGACGTTGAAGAGACGACGGGAGAAAATTTGCATCGTACTATAAAAAATTATTTGCAGAAAACAGGGATAGATTTGAGCAAACTGCGTGGACAGGCATACGATGGCGCTTCAAATATGAGTGGAAAATTTAACGGAGTTGCTGCAAGATTCAAAGATGAAGAACCAAGAGCACTATACACTCACTGTCACGCTCATCTTCTTGATTTGGCAGTAATGCGATTCTGTGAAGAAATAAAGGAGCTGAGAGATGCTCTTAGCGTTGTCAATTCATTATATAACTTAATAAATGCAAAAGGTTCGCAATATTTGAAAATATTTGCAAGAAAAGTGAAGGTTCAGTTTTTGGAAGACTTTGTAGTTTGTCCAAAACACGTTGGACAGTTCGTCATCGTGCTCTATCAGTGGTGATAGAAAATTTGCAAGAGATAATTCAGACACTACTTAATATTTCCGATGATTTGTCAGATGTAAAAATAGCTAGTCAAGCAGATGGCTTGCTGACATTAGTAACGAACTTTGAATTTATATTCTGTTTAAAATTTTTGTTCCGTGTTTTAAGTGTGACTGATATTCTGTCAAAAGAAATACAAAGCATAACATTGGACCTTTCATCTTTTTTTTCAAAAGTCGAAGCACTGCTACACTGTTTATCATCTGAGAGAAATGATGAGTATTTTAAGCGTATTTGGGAGGAGACTGAGGACGTATGCAACAAACTCTCTTCTGATGGTTTCGAAATTAGACAACCACACCTCCACCGGAAAAGAAAAGTGCCAAGAAGACTTGACGATGGAAATTTCCAATCGGCATTTTTTCCTACTTCTGCAGAAGAGGCATACAAAGTTAATATTTACTACCAAGGATTAGACACTATCCTCTTCAATTTAAGACAAAGATTTTCTGAAAATGATTATAGTAAAATCAAAGTTATTTCAGACATACTTCTCAATTTAAAAGATCCCTTAAATGAGTCCTCTGCAGATAGCATTAAAGAATTTTACAAAATGAAATTTGACGTCACCACACAGCTCCGATTTTATCACAACTATGCAAAATTAAACTTCAACAAGCTGTCTCCCACTCTATCAGAATTTGGAAATTCATTCCTGAAACACAACTTATCAACTAGTATCCCTTCTATTTTGGAGCTGTTTGAAGTAGCACTGTCATGGCCTATCACTGCAGCAAACGCAGAACGATCGTTTTCCACTCTTCGCCGTCTAAAAACATATTTGAGGACTACTATGGGGCAGGACAGATTAAGCGGATTAGCGTTAATGGCTGTTGAACAGGAGGTTACAGCACAATTGATGGAGCCCAACGAGCTTGACGATCTGGTAGAAAAATTTGCATCCTCAACCGATAGAAGGCTCAAATTCTACTGACATTACAAGGTATTGTAAAACATTTATTTTTGTATGAAAAAAATTAATGAGAAAATACCAGCATAGTGTTTGTAACAAATATTGCTATAAAAGGCGTAGCACAAACGTAACTTGGAAAACAGAGTTAAATTCGCGTAGGAGCTTACAGGGGCCGAGCCGCCGAGCTCCAGTATTGCCTTCCAATTTTTGTTAGATTTTATCATTTTAGGCAAACTTGAAGCTATTTATGTATAAAAGTTAAAACTAAGTTGAGGGAAATGTAGGGTTCTTTCGCTTCTTTTAGTAGAATTTCAGCTATGATTACAAAGAACTGCAATGCAACTGTATTCTTTGATAAGCTATTCTTAAAACCCTGACGTACGTGTATGCACCACTTTTTTACAATAAGAGCTGTAACTAAGATGGGTTTGCTTATTAACTGTTACTACGCATTAGCACAGGAAAAGAATTCAGCCCTATTCGATGCAGGTTTAAAATGCTTAAAAAATTATATTGCGAAATAAATCAAAATTAGATCATTCGTAAAAATGCAAAAAAAAAAAAAAGATGCTGAGCTTAAAGTTACAAATACCTGTTACATATGGACTATATCCGCCAGAATCCGTGAAATACAATACAAATTTATTCTCAAGAATTTAAGATTTTTTACTTATTTAAAAAAAAAAAATTCCGCCTCAATTAAGAAATAGTCCTTTCTTGAGAATCTGTCGACTGCGTGCATTCATTCTTTATATGTCTTTTCTAAAAGCAGAACAAGATATTTCTCAATCGGGGGGTGTACAAGCTAAAAATAGCCAATTCTATTACTTAGAAATATAAATAGAAGCAGTCATAATTTGACATTAATTACACACACAATCATATATGAAATTGATTTAATGAGTATTTTGAACAGAAGGGAATAACTTTGGTTTTCATTCTTGTTTACTTTTGAGTTTCAAGGAAACGGCCCGGAACCGGATTCAACCTTTAAATAAGAAAGACATCGAATGATGCAGCGACAATAAAATTACTTACTTTCATAACCGTACTTTATAAGTAATATTTTTCAAAAGAATGCTAACACACTATATTTCTTTTCTAGGAAGACTAAAACAAGCTATCAGTAATCAATGAATTCCTGAAATGACCACGGCCCACCCGGGGCTGTCGTACCACTTAAGAAGAAGCACAGTAATAATAAACATAAATTGTAAAATCATAATGTTGTTCTAACCTTTTTATAAGATTGTTTATTTAAATTGCTAAATTAAAAATTTTGTGTAGTTAATCAAGAAACACGTATTATTTTGATAAATAAATATTATTTTTAAAATCATACTCACTGCAAGAGCGAAAAACAATATTCCTTCGTTTCAATTAGTGCAAGAAAACTTTTTGAAACTCGTGATTTTTAGCATAAAACCCAATAGGTTTGAACAGAATCTTTGTTTCTTCTAAAATTGAGTCATCTCAACATATTATTTTTTCTTTCGAGGAATTGTTAATGTGTGTGTGTGTAGTGTACTGCCATAATCTAAGTTGGTGGGGGGGGGGATCTGCCCTGGCGTTAGAGGCCTGTGCCCCCTCAAAATGTTTCGTCACGCTACGCCTCTGACTCCGGGCCACTTGACAAGCCTGACACATATTTTTTGGCTTTGAAAAAGGAGGGGGAAAAAGAGCACAAACACGCGCAGTATTTTCGTAAAACGGCAATTTAATTTGCCTATGTTTTTTAAGATCAGTTTTTGTGGTCTTTTATTACATTTCAATAACACTAAAGTTTTAAAACTATCAGGTTTCATTGTCATTCTCCAAAAATGTAAAATTTTCCAGCAATGCTGAACAAATGCTTAACTGGAGCAGATGATGTGCAAAGGTGCAATTTTACTAAGCAATGGATACACATGAATGTTTGATACTGATACCCAGTATTTTAGGAGATCAATATCATGCTCATTTGGTGCGCTGTTTTCGTAAGCTTTTAGTTTCTCTTCCATTTATGAAAGAATTATCACTTTTGGAAGTGTGGGCAGGTTTTCCAAAAATGTGAGCAATTTCTTTCTTTTTCTTTTTTTTAAAGACAGTTTTGGTGACACATCTTCTGCGAATAAAAGTAAAAAAAACACCAAAAGGCATATAACTCTTTTTCAAAACTTTCTCAAACCGAAAACTTATGCTAGTACTGTTCATATTGTTCCCTTTCCGAGGTGGTAGCTTCGCTTGTTTGCCTGTCATTGAGTGATAAAAAGGAAAATTGATGACCAATCCTTAAAACCCAAGAGACAGAGACATTCCTGCAGGGTCCCTGTCGATGGCACCTACAGGGTAAAAGACTTATGAAACGTCTCATTTGACAACCGTCAGCAGTGCTTAAAGGCCCTCCTTTTTACTTTTCTATTGAAGTCTTATCTTCTTCTCTGTCTGAATTCCATCTCCTTTACATCATTGTAGAATCTCAACTAATAAGTTTTCAGTTGCAGCAAGTCAGGATTACACAATTATGAAGCTAAATTTCGATTATTGAAATTTAGAATACAGTTACGATTATACAAGAAACAGTTAATTAAAATTACGATTACAAGAGTGTCTCATTGCCAGATAATGATTACGATTACACAAAAATGTAATCGATTACGCAGATTATGACTGTAATCGGCGATTACTCCAAGCCTGTTGCCTGGGGATAAGCTGTGTTGAAGATTTTAATTCTAAAAAACATTGTCTTAAAATTAAAAAAAGTTTGGGAGCCGCTGGTCTATTTATTTATGTGCTTTTATTTCTTGCAAAATTCATGGGTGTGTCCTGCAAAATTTTAAACTTAAGCCAAATTTCAAGTTTAATTACAAAAGGAAATGTTGCAGAAAAATTATATTTAAACATAATGTTTTAAGGTGCTTCCCCTGAATTCTCAATTTTATTTCAGTGTTATTCCAAATTGCATCACAAAGGCAAAGAGTGAAAGGCGCAGAGCTTTTATTGGTAATCAGCTTGATGAATGCAAAGATTATTCAGCATTATATTATTCATATCCATTTCAACGTGTAAGTTACTTTGTTCATAATATTTTTTTTTTCTTATCTGAATTATTTGGTTACAAGATCTCTTTTTGGTCTTTTTCAATAAGTAAATTTAAGACAAACTTCTAAATGAGTGTTAAGATTTTCAGTATTATGTTAGTAATACATATTTCAGTATGTGAACAGTTTTCCAATTAATTTTTATGTCTTTAATGGGCTTTTAAGTAATCATGGGCACAAAATATATTTTAAAAATTTAGAAAGGTGTTTCTTTTTTAAATTATAGGCATTTTAATCTAAATAAAACTGAAAGTGTTGGGGAAAAAATAAATTTTAAATATCTGATTCCAAGTATTCAGAAATTATCATTAGAGAATTCTTAAAATATAAAAGTTTAACCCCTTGAAAGTGTTAATATCAAAACAAATGAGTTTATGTATACAGTAAAACCTGTAAAGTTGACCACCCTTGTAAGTTGACCACCTGTCTATGTTGACCGCTTTTGTCAGGAACGGAATTAGCTCTATCTCATATAATGAAGGAAAACCTCTGTAACTTGACCACCTCTCTATACAAATACAACAAATACAAATGTGACGACCAGCAACAGGCTCTGGGCCCAGCTAGGCTGGTCCTAGTCAATTAATTAGTCCCCAATGAAGATCAATGGCCCTCTTAAAGCTATCCAATCCCTTGCTCATTACCGCCCCTTCCGGTAAGCTATTCCAAGTGCCCACGACCCTGCTAAAGTAGTAGTTTTTCCTGATTTCCAAGTTAGCCTGAGATTTAAATAGCTTAAAACAATGACCCCTTGTTCTGCTTTTCCCGCAAAAATTTAATCCATTTACATCTTTCATTTTGATAAATTTAAATAACTGAATCATGTCCCCTCTGAGTCTCCTTTGCTCCAGGCTGTACATGTTAAGCCTATTAAGTCTGGTATCATAATCTAAATCTGAGAGTCCCCTTACTAATTTAGTTACCCTTCTTTGAACCCTTTCCAATACAAAAATATCTTTCTTCAGATAAGGCGACCAAAACTGAACAGCATACTCCAAGATGTCCTCTAGCATCCTCCTCTATGTTGACCACCTGTCTATCTTGACCACTAATGTACGCCAAATTTGGTCTGGAGTATTGTAAAAAACCCTTTGTAAATTGACCACTTGGTTTATTTTTTTAAACTTTCTTCAGAATATTATTTTATTTTATTATTTATTTATAATAATAATGATAATAATAATAATATATTTTTTTTTTTTTGATAACTTTCAAAGAATGTTTTTAATGCTTTGATGGCATACTAGAATTTTACTAACTAAACCCCCCAGCAGTATAAAGCTTATGCTGCTCTTTATTCTACAAACTTTGTTTTTCATTTGTTGTTCTATTTGAGATAGCTTTTTGTACTCTGTTCAATGAAAATGGGTGTCGGTATAAAAGTTCAGTCTTTTCTTTCGGTTGCAATATGTTGTGGCAGCACAGGAATTCTGCTAAAAAGAGCAGGTCCAGATCTATACATTTTGGGCCCCCTGTAACAAAATATGTAGGATCTCTCCCTAGTGGCCAGCAGTGTCTATTTGTAAAACGAATAAGCCTTAGTGCTATTTTTTTTCCCACTTTTTTCAGTTTCTAGGGCCGTTATCTCCTTTAAGGACGCGGGCCCCTCGCACTCCTTGCATGCAGATCTGGGCCTGCTAATGAGTAAAGTTACATGTTTCTGGTGCAAGGGATTTAGAGATAGGACATTTTAATTTTGCCTTTATGAACTGGGAGAGTTGAGCTTGTTGCTTTTTGTGCTATAAGCCAGAGAAGATTAGCTGGCATATATGGAATTTCTGAAACTACATATAGTTAAAAACAAGGGAAAAATAACAAAAGTGTTTGAATAGTATTTTTAATTATTGTTTCACTTTCAATAATGTTAAACAATGAAAGTGAAGTTGAACAGAAAGAGTAAGGGTGAATTCCTCAAAAAAAAAAAAAAAAAATGGAATACATGGTGCAAGAAATGACAAAAAAAAAAAAAAAAACACCCTTTATAAGTTGACCACCTGTCTAAGTTGACCGCCAAAGTACTGCACCGCGAGTGGTCAACTTACACAGGTTTCACTGTATTTTGATTTCTACACGATTTTAAATAGCATTTTAAAAACTGTATGTAATGATATTTGTCCGAAGTTGGACTATTGAAACAATCTAAATTAAGTTATTCAACCTTTTTTAGCTACCATTAGCCAGAGACAACAGCCTCTCCTATAACCTATAATTTATTTGAATTGGGAATTGTCTGCTTCTGTTATCTTAGTTTTAGGGAATGGTACATATGTCTGTTGAAATATTTGAAGAAATAAATCTTTTAAGCTATTGAAAGGTGTTTTTTAAATCCATTTTTATTCTGGCAGTAAGTTACCAGCCGCAGCTAAGGCAGAACCACATACAATATACCAGACAACCTGGTTATCACATCCAGAGACTGAAGTTCTGTTCTTAACTCAGTTTGAAATAGTGAATACCCGGGCTAGAGGCAGATGTCATCTCATTGAAGCTGAGAGTGGCAACAAACTGGTTGATAAAGTAAATTTATCTCACCAGAAATGGATGTCTCACGAAAGACATCTTACAAAACTGCAGTCTCTGGATGCGATAAGTGGTCTGTCTGGTGTACTGCATATCGTTCTGCCTTAGGGGCCCTGGCTTATGGACGGTAACATACTGCTAAATACCCAAGCTTTGGCTTCAATTCACAAGTCAAACCATACCATGCTGCAGACACTTGCTGGTAAGATAAACTTTATCTACCAATTTGTTGGTGCTCTCAGCTTCAATGAGATGACATCTGCCTCCAGCTCGCTTATTCACTATTCCAGACTGAGGAGTTCTAATAAGAATGAAACTGCAGTCTCTGGAAGTGATAACTAGGCTGTCTGGTATATTGCATGCATTTTAATTCTTATAGAATTATTTTGAATTTTGAGAAATTGTATTACAGTGAAACCTCCCAATAGCGGACAGTCAAGGGACCAGAAGTTTTGTCCGTTATTGGGAGGTGTCCGCTATTAGGAGGAACTACTTAATTTACCTTTTTCAAAATGGGCTGTTGTTCCCTTTTTAGAACACAATCGAAACAATTGCGAAAGGTTTACTACATTTTACGTCAAGTGTAATTAATCTGTTTTTTCTTAATAAAGGTATACTGACAGCATACATTTGTCTTAAAAAGCATTTAATCAATTAAAGTAAACAGTTAAAACAGTTTTACATCTCTTTTTTGCATTACCAACGACGGCGATTCGGCGGAGCAACCCCCCCCCCCACACACACACACACTTTTTATGGTTAATTTATTTATTTTATCTCGAGTATCACTATTGCATGATGTATGATTGACAGTTGGCAATATGACCTTGAATATGGGCAAATCTTTTTCATGTCTAAAAATTAAACAACCCAACGAAACCACGGCGCCATAAAGCCGACTACTACCGGCGCCGGTCTGCTCAATTGCATCTCCTGAGAGCCCCAGTTAGAAAAAGCGCCCAATTTCCTCTTTTTTATCGTAACTTTTGAATAGTTATTGTGTACGAAATTCATTAAAATCTTAAGAAAAACGTACGTTAATTGTTAGACTGACATCAGTTTTCACTTATTTGCTTCAATACTCTCAAAACTAGCCGTTACAAAATTATGACTTTTATTTTCTTTTTCATTTTTTGCTGCCCGCAAAAAGTACCATCCCATTTAGTTCTTTTTTTTTTGCTCCCAACTTTTAAGCCCCAATCGCTGCCTCTGCCCATTACCACCCTTTTAATTCCAAGAAACAGTGATAAGGAAATGATGGGGGGGGGGGATATCAGTTGTGAAGGATGAAAAGCTTTGTAATGCAAGCAGTTACTAAGATATTCTGTGAAAAGAAAAAAAAACCCGGAAGTGCTACGATCGTAAGGGAAATTTTTTGTGAAATAACTGTCCGTTATTCGGAGTGTCCGTTATTCAGAGTGAATTACATGCAATGGCCTATATTGAGGGACTGGGACTTGCAAAAATGTCCATTAATTAGAGGTGTCCGTTATTCGGGAGTGTCCGTTAAGGGAGGTTTCACTGTATATTGTTTTCATTTTTTCCTATTTTCTATTCAAAATCTTTTTATCGTACATCAATGCAGCTACTGCTGTATCTAGAGAGGAGCAAGTCCAGCAGCAACACCTGGGGGAAGGGAGGCAATTTGCTATATTTCGTTTTTTTTTTTTTTTTTTTGAAACTTGATGTAAAAATTGAATAGAAGATGAGTAAGAGCATCAGTTTCAAGATTTGTCCTGGCTCAAAAAAATTGAAGTTTTTGCTCTGAGTGCAGAACATGTCATAATTATTCAAAAGCAGTATGTTTTTCATGAAATCTTTTGACCTGAAAGACTGCATTGTTAATTATCAAACATTTTTTGAATATCTTTTTCTTGAGATGAGTTGTTTCTTATTGCTGTATAGCCGTGCTAACATTTTGTCATTAATAAATTTACTAATGTTATAAAATTTAAAGGAATAAAACCACAATATTTTAATATTAATAAAGCATTTATTTATTTTTTTAAATTTAAATTTTTATTGTTCGTTTGCATTGATATGTTGCATTTAAAGTTCATAAAGTAACCAAGCACATACATCTGTCAGTGATGAAATAAAAATATAGTTACATTATTTTTCCTTTCTGTCTGTATCATTTAATTGCTTAATGTTAAATTTATATAATTCATATTTACATGAAATGATTTATTCTAGGGTTATTTAGTGAACTGGGATATTGAAAAGACAGTATGGGATCATATATTTAGCAGTGATATGTATAATGTAAGTTTTTTTTTTTCTATCTTACTCTTTTTTTTATGAATACTTTTTACTATTTGCGCTCCTTTTTAAAATCCAATTTATTGTTTAGCTTTTTCATTACTATATTGTAAAAATTATATTACATTCTAAAGTGGTGGTCAGAATTATAAGGACAGCAGAAAAAAATGCACAGAAAAAAAAATCTCAAATAATTCAATGAAATCTACACACAAAGTGCCTTTTTATGCTAGAAGTGGAATGCAGAACATTAAAAAATACAAAATATAAATGTGTTCCCGTGATTTATTAAAAAATGTCATTGTTAAAACCAGGCAAAATTATAAGGATAATGAGCATTTTTCCCTCAAAAACTCTAGTAATCTATAATATCTTCTTTTTTTTTCAATCACTTTTATCAGTCTTGATGTCATGGAAGTTGGAGAACATTCTTGGAGACTTTTTTCCTGGTTTTTTTCAATGGGGAAAACGAGTTCTTTTTTGTTTCAATATTGAATTCCATTTTTCCGTACTCCAGGTTGAAGAATGCCTCACTAAGTGCGCCTCAAAAGGCAAAAGTCTACATCTTTTTTTTTTAAATTTCCTCCGGGGGGAGAAGTCCCCACACCGCCTAAAATTGGGAATATTCTATATCCCACTTAAAGGCAGAGTTGTAAGAGTTTTTCAGCCAGTGGTAGTTTTAACCATGGATAAAAACGGCTAAAACTGGCTTGGATAAAATCAGTTTTGTCCAGTTTTGGCCATTAGATGTGGATACAAGAAATAATGAAATTTTTAATCAAAATAAATGAGTACATAATTAAAAGACATATGAAACATCAATCCCATAATCAGTCACTGTTCATTATTTCAGTAAGCAGTTAATTTGCACCCTAGGCAAGTAGTAAATGGTGGGATGTTTAAGAAAGTGACATCATAGGAGAAACATGTCATAGTTGTTTTAAAATATCTTTCAAACAGTGTAAGCAGCACAATATATAGTAGTCAGGGTTGACTTTCTGCCGACAGAAACTAGTTTTTGCCGTGCCAGTGGCAGAAACTGGTTATAACCGGTAAAAACCGGCAGAAACTGGCAAAAACTTTAAAATGTCTTTAATAACTCAAGTAATTAGTAAATGATATTTGTTTAAGTAACTAAAAAATTAAACATCATTTCATCATTTAAAAAAATAAAATCCCATGCTAGTGCCCTTGATTTAGTTCAGAAAGTTAACTTTCCAATTGCAGAGGCTCGTAGTATTTGGATTAATTTAGCAAAGGATAAAAAATCATATAGGAGTGCTTAGGAAAGAGGAGTGACATACAGAACTAAACAGGCATTACTGATTGTAATTTGCTCACTTATATGCTTCCTCTAAATGGTTTGTGATTGAAATCATCATGTCATGTACTTCAAGAAGAAAGTGCCAGAATTTTACTTGCCTAAATTTTTTACCTAATGTCACAGCTTAGCAAAGCAAATTGGCCCCATTTCTCAAAACTTATTTTTCCAGTGAAATTTTTACCACAACCCCAGTTACTACATAGTGGACCAGTTATACAATAGATGAAAGTTTCATGAACATTGCTTGCTCCTTGATGCATTGTCTGCTAGCTCTTCTGTTATAAGAATATTCCAAAATTTCTCATTTGTGCGTAGTGAATTGAGAACCTGTTTAGATTTTTTGAAACCACCTTTTCTGAGAGGCAATTGCAGGCTCCAAACAATGTAACAGTTGATTTTAAATTGTAATGATTTTGTAATAAAATTTCAGTTCTGTTTTTAACAATTAATTAATTTTTCCATGCATTTTCAGTTGTATATCAAGAATTAATTTTTCATTTTGTGAGTTTTTGCTAGTTTCTGCCGCAATGTGGCAGAAAGTGGTTTTTGCCATGCCGGTTTTAACCGGTTTCTACCGGTGGTTTTAATCGCCTCGGCAGAAACTTGCCAACCCTGATAGTAGTTGTTTTTATAGTTTTATGCACACAAAATGAACTTAAAATTAAAGTATATTACTTATTTTCTAATTCATTGAATACATGTTACAAGTTTTGTGAAGGATAGCTATTAGTTTATACTTCAGGCTGTTTCGTATTCCTAATAAACAAGTGTCTTTTGCCTTGCCGCACTTGAATTTTTGAGAAATAGGAGGTTCTCTGTATACAAAAGGAAGCTGAACTATACCAAATGACAAAAATGTAAGAATGCACAGGTACATCTACTGAGAAGAGGCATTGGGCATAGCTAAAAAGAAAAATTGCATGGCTGTCCCCAGGCCCTCGCCAACTCGATTGACGCCGTCGTGCAAAAGTCTTTTGAGCGCCTTTATGCAGTAACGTTCGAGCGAAATATTATAGTTAACCTGAGGTGAGGATTTGTAGACCAACGTAATTTGTAAAAAATATTTGGCATTTAATTTATCAAAGGAAAAAATAATCTGTACATTTTTAATTTTGGAACACAGTGTACGTTTTTACTTCATATCTCGAAGTTATTTCCAGTAAGGGCAGATGTAAGAGAGGGTCAATCGAAATTGACTTTTGAAATTTTTGACTTTTTCTCTTGGAAATCTTGCATTAAGCTGCTGTTAAAAAACAGATGGCTGGTTTATATTAATCAAAGTATTTTACCCCAACATTTTTTTTTTAAACCTTGGAATTTGATTGAAATAATCATTGCTTATTTTAGTCGAGTACATACCTCAAAAAAAATACGGGGGGGGGGGGGAGGGAAATGACTATTATGCAGCTTAAATTTTTCTAATATATGATATACTGCACAGAAAGCAAGAAGTCTATTTCTGAACTTCCTATTGATCAATATTTAGTTTGTTTCTGAAGAAAATGTAGTCGGTAGAAAAAATTTGCCATATAAAGATATCTTTTGGGAGGTTACAGTGCTCCTTTCACTTTTTTTTTTTGAGCGCATGCTTTAGTGATTTTATAGACCTAAATATATTGATTTCACTTTCTTTTCAGGTTGATTTCAAAGAAACGTGTCTTATTGTAACTGAACCTTATTTCAATTTTACATCTTTGCAAGAAATGTTAACTGAAATTTTGTTTGAAGATTACAAATTTCATTCAGCTCTAAGAATAAATCGTAAGCATTCTACTGATTTTTATAATCCTTGTAATAAATATACATGTTAATAGCCTTTGAAACTTGCCAATTACAAACTTTCTAACACTTATTTAATGAAGTACAATGCAAATAATAAAATTGTGATCACTAGGGAGTGACCTACGGCTCAAAACAAATTTAAAACCACTTGGACGGAGATGCACAACCCCTGGGCCAAAAGTAGCCCACAAAAATTGTTGAATTGCCCATTGGTAGTTCACAAAAAATGCCATTTAAAAAAAAATACAGTCGAGTCGCGACTTACGCGAGGGAAACGTTCCAAGACTCCTCGCGTAAGTCAAAATTTCGCGTTGTGAAAAAAATATATGCATATAATTTTTTTAGAAGCATACAAAATTCTTCTAGATACTTATAAACACCCCTCAAACTGCTATAAAGCATTCCTCAACTATACACTACAGTTTCTTACTTAAAGTACTGAACTTGTATTGTATTTAAAAAATAAAAAACTGTTTAGTTCAACATGAAATACTTTAAGTTGCATAAAATGAATGATCGATGGGAGGAAAAGACATAAAAAACAACAACATAGTATGTAGTAATAATAAAATGTTGCACTATAATAGTACTGTACGGTAAATACAGTAACAATATTTATTAGTACGGTGCAAATAGACAAAAAAAAGGCCTAACCTCAACATCCAAAGTAAAAGTTTCTCTCCATCTCCAAATTGTTCTATGCAGTCCACATATTGTTTGGTAAAAAGTTACACTATTTTCAGCTTCGGGTTTTGGGGGGAGGGAGGCATGGGTGCAAGACCTTCTGTCTCAGGACGGATTTCCGTCTTGGACAAATTTCCGAGACGGAGGTCGGGACGGAAAGAAATTCGATGCCTATCTTTCAGTTTTTACTTAAAAAAGAGAAATTAAGTGTTTGGAAAATATGCTTTAATTACTGGACCGTTCCATAACCACGAATTTACATCGATATTCTCTCGGTTTTCTGCCATGGGCTTGTTTTGTTTGCAACGTGCTTTTGGAGGAGTGGCTTTTCGACTTGCGCCGTTTGACTTTTTTTAGGTATAGCTCTGTTATTTCCAACTCACTGCATTGCAGACCGATGAGTTACTCGCTATTCTCCCTGTTTTTTCGAAATAATTGACTCTAATTGAAAATTTAGCCTTTTCTCATGCTATTTTCGATCATTCTTTCATTTTTTTCATTTGCGGTTTGTTTTTTTTTTGCAAACTTTACACGCATAAATGAAAATTATGTACACTCTTAAAATGTCTTAAAGAGCTGAATCTGAATCACCGATTGAGAGTGATTGCTGACAAGATGAAATGTTTTCGCCACATCAAAGTGCGTCCACATACCAGGTAAAACGGAAACTATCAGGGTTTTTGAATATTTCAATGAAAATGGGAATTTTGGAAATAATCGAGAGGAAATCTCAAGCTGGTTGGAAACACCGATGAGCAATCGTTCCTGCATTTTTTTCAAAGACTTTAGGAATCACTAAATTCCAATGTCATTGAATCTAACAATCGCTAGATAGTAAATATGGGAGGGCACGAATTTGCGAAAAAACGCTGCTCTTGCAAAGAGGGTAATCAGTTCGCAAATTAACCCACGATACTGAGGTTTTAAAAAGTTGATACCTTGGACAATCTAAGAGGGGGGGGGGAGGTGTTACTTAAGGGTTACAGTATAAACTATCGAAAAACTGAATTGAAAGCCATTTTTGAAGCTAGGAGTAGTTTGATATTTCTCTTCTGCAAACTCTTAAAACTTATTAGTCTGTCTTTAATGATGTTAAAGGGGGGAGGGGGAGGTTTAAAAAAAAATCAAAAATTTGGAGTCTTAAAAACACTAATTTAGGCAATCTTTGGTGAATTTATGAGAGATGGTTTTGGTGTTTTAACATGAAAAGATGACATTTTTTCTTCTGCTGGATCTTTTATTTCACTTTTTATTTTTTTTTTCGTTTTGTTTTATATTGTTTACCTTTCTTTTATTTATTTATTTTTTGACACTCTGGCTTCGATTTTTATAAAATTCTGCATGCATTTGTAAAAACAAAAAAATATTTTTGTAGAATCGCAAATGGTTTAGGTTTTACATTCTGTTCAAGTTTTTGGTATTTTGTTGTTTTCTTTATCAAGGAACTAACTCGTGTTTTGGTTGAAAGCTGTGATGTTTCTAGAAGTTTTGAAAGCTGAAAAAAAAATTAATAATAATAATAATCTTCTTTATTTATTTTTTTATCCTGATGTGTTTTGCTTAAAGATAAATTAATGCAGATTATAGTTTGCAAAAGATGTGTTAAATAATATCTGGGCAGGGGTGCCCGTTCCCCCCAAGTTCAATCCCCCCCCCTCCAAAATTTTTCCTCAACCCTCTTTTCCTTTTTTATTTTTAGCTCGTTTTTATTTTATTTTATTTATTTTTTTAATATTTTTTATTTACTTATTTATTTTTAATTATTATTTTATAAGAAACGTTCTTTGCTATGCCAATGACATATTCACAATTACTAAATAAATAAACGGATTAAAATAAATTAAATAATTTAAATTAAAATAAAGTTTGGCGATCATTTTTTGAGATTTGGCTACCATTTTGTGAGGATCTGGTAGCCATTGGCTACCAATTCAAAATTTGAGTTTTGAGGTATAGCATGGCAGCAATGTATGCTGGTGCCATGGAAGCACCTGAGCCTTTCTTCCGTGCAAAGAAGGGAAGCTATGCAAGAAATAAGCTACATTTTGTGCCGAAATGTATTCAAATATTCTGCTAAGATTGATAAAGTAGCAGATAAAATGTTGATAAGGTATCAAAGAGATTTTATCTGGAATAATTTTTAAACCTGCAGACAAATTTTATTTGTAAATAAATACATCATTTTCTGTCGTCAATCTGTTGCATATTTGATTATGAATATTAAATTTCATACATTTATTTGAATTATTTTTTGAAATATAAATATTAATATATAAAACTAGCTTTATTTTTGCTCCTAAACCTATGTTAGGAATCATTTTCACATGTTTTTGTTTGCTAGTTTTTGTTGAATAATGTTTTGTTTTGTCTTTATGATATTTTTTAGCTGCCACACTTTCTGCATATAAAGCTCAAAAGACATTTCCATCAGAGATGTGTTGTTTAGTTGTAGATTCTGGATTTTCTTTTACGCATTTTATTCCATACATAAAGGGAAAGAAACTTCGGAATTCAACCCGAAGGTAAGATATTGTGTTAGAAATATGAGGGAAAAATCTAAGTAATCTTTTGTCTATAGTAGTCATATAAGCACTTGAAATAAAATAAAATAGAAACGTACCAAGTACTCTACTCGGTAACTACTCAGTACTCAGCCAAATTTTGATCAGATACTCGGACAATACCGAGTAGTTGTAAAAAATTGGCTTTTGTTTAAGACAGATTTTACAATTAATAAAAAAGTGCAAGGATCATTCCACGTCAAATGGCCTAAATTAATAGTCGGCTGTGCCGTCATGTCTCCAATTTTGTCGATTATTTTTTTACAAATGGATAACTATGAGCAGAGTCCAAATTATTTTTTTAGATTTTTTGAATAAAAATTACGCTTTGGAGAATTTTTTTAAAAATTCGATTTTTGATCATTTTTTGGAGTCGCCGTTTTTGCATGAATTCAGAAAATCTATAATTTCTTTATATTTACCAATTAAGCTGAATTTGGTATCAATTTCAAGCTAATATTTTTCTCTTTTAGTGAGAATGACAGAAAGTATTCTATATGAACAGAGTTGGGTGTTTCCACTCTTTATCTAAAGTCAGTTTTTATGTTTTTTCAATTGGGAGATTAAATAAGTTATATTTCTGGAGTATCTACTATGATCTGTATCAATTTTTTTTTTTTTTTTGTACCATATTTAAATCATTCTCTTGCTATGTAAAAAAAAGTAAAAGGGTGTTTCTTGTTGTTTTGAAATAAAAAAAAAAGTTTGTTCTGCAGAAAATACAAGTTTTCTACTACTTTAAATCCCTTTTAAGCTTAAAAAAGACCAAAAACTTTTCAGAACAATTAATACTGAACTCCAAAAGGATTTGTATCAATAGTTAATTGCTAAAAAGTTGTTTACTTTGGAAAAGAATTGTGCAAAAACCTCTGTTTCAGATAAAGACGTTTTTCATCAATTTATATATATAAATTGACCTCCTTGTTGGTAAATGTTGACCTTCATTTCTTAGAATTATGGAAGGAATCAGAACCACTTATAAGGTACAAAAAAAAAATTAAGTGTTAAATCGCACAAATTTTTGAAAACTGCATACATACGAACTGGGCCCTTTTTCAATGCAAAAGAGATGAGCTTATGACAGTAAAAGTAATTTTTGTATTTCATTTCCCTTTTCAAGGTAAAAGTTAAAAGTTCATTCCATCATTTGATTGTTTCTTCCGCCTGAAATCCACAAAACTAAAAATTTGACTCTTTCAGACTTGATATAGGAGGAAAGGTTTTGACAAATCATTTGAAAGAAGTGATTTCATATCGTCATTTAAACGTCATGGATGAAACGTATGTTGTGAATCAAGTGAAAGAAGATGTTTGCTATGTTTCAAGTAATGTATATGAAGATGACAAAATAGCACGGTATGTTATCTCTTTTTTTTATTACTTTGCATGTATAACTTTATATTACATTGAAAAATACATCATCGAAACTAAGCTATACATTATTGCATACAGGACGGATTAATCATTTTGAGATTTAGAAATACATAAAGCATTCAGAGCTAAAGTATATCAGTATTATACTTCTGTTTGTAGTTTCTTTTCTGTTATTTTATCTGTGAAATGCATTTTTTGTAAAAAATGTTATGCTGATTGAAATAAAATGAATTGAATTAAGACCCATTTCGATTTGATCAACTTTTGCTCTGAATGCCTCATTTATAAACTTAACATTTTATAGCTTTGTACGTTTTAAATGAAACGTTCAGAGCTAAAGTGGATCAATTGGAAATAGACTTGATCTACCATACTTAGAACTAGTTGTATATGTTACTGAATTATCATTTCAAGATGTTTTAATTTAATCACTGCTGGTTAAAAAGTTTTATGAATAAACCAATAAAAATACCCGCCGTTGCCTGGGTCAGTAGTAATTTTGAGAAACAATTACTACTTTCATTCGTTTTCTGTTTTAACTGAAAGAACTCAAAACACACCACTTTGACGTGAATAAAAATCTAGCTTCTTCCTTACCCATAAAAGTAAAATAGCAATAAGTATAAAAAAGAAAATAGTATACAATTAGAAATGAAAGAACGATGTTTAAGCATTTAAAAATTTGAAGAATTTATAAAGTATGAAGTTAAGATTTATCGATTAATATATTTTTCCTTTTTTTGAACATAGTCCAATACTTTCTCCTTATGGCTACTGAAATACAAACGATTTTGAAAAATACAGTTGCCCGTAATCCCACTATACTTGCTTCAGTTATTTTGGGAAATTTCAATTATTGTGAGCTCTTGGTGCGATCTAAAATGTTACCAAATTTTTAGTAACCATTTTGGGATACCTTGGTTAATGCTCCCCCTCTCTACTTTGTAAAACTTTCTGTTATTAATTTTCATTGAGATATTGTCGCCAAATACTGAGATTTTTTGGTGACCATAAAATGATGCTAAGCATTTTCATCTGAAATGTCTCCGAAATAAAAAACAAAACTTGGCGAGTGTTTGAAATTGTTCACAAAGACAAATTAATAGAAGTTTTTGTGCTGTTTATGGGGATATTTCGATAATTGGGAATCTTGCGTGGTCATCTTATTTTTGGCTTAAGTAGTTTTATTTTGGTAACTCTACTGATTTATATCAACCCTTTGTAAATAGATATTTCTGTTCTCTTTGTTTAGATTTGCAATGAAAAATACCTCTCGTGCAGGCACTAGAGCCAAAAATTGGTGCCAATGAAGAAAGATTGCCAGATTCTCAATTATAGCAATATCCCCTGTTTATGGATTTGCCTAATTTAGTTAGTGGATTATTTTACATTGTAACAAAAGTTTTAAAGAGTCTTTTAACAGCAATATTTTGGTTACATGGTGAAAGCCGAGAAACATTATTACGTTGTCTTTGGCTTCAAAAACAGCGCCAGTTGAATAAATTGACTTACGTCATAATTGAATTGTTATAATTAATTATTGGTAACTGTTCTAATTACTATGAAATTAATATATATTTAGTAAATGATTTCCAAATGTATGTCTGATGCATAAACTCGTTTGTAAGTAATAAACTTACAGATATTTTGAAAAGACTTTCTTTCTCCCAAAATAGAAAAAAAATAGGCTTTTCTGCTTATATGTTAAAGCTCAATAGGTTTAAATATCTTATGTGATTGAGAAAGTCACTCATTACCATACAATCATTTTTTCGTGACCTGAATTTTTCAGGCTTGTGTAATTTTAGACTATAAACACTTTCTATTTTCTAAATGTTTCCAAAATCAATTGTCTTTTTACTTAGCACCCTTATTAATTATTGGCAGAGATGAGGATAAAAATCCTAATAATAAATTTCATGCTTGCTTCGGAGAAGCCTTGATCCAAAATTTTCATTATGATTACTCTGAATATTGCTGTTGTAAGGCAACAAATTTTTGTTACAATGGGTTTTATATTTAATCATTTAATGGGGAAATTGCCTGAAATATACTGTTTTCCATCACAACTTTTTTTAAACTAAGTTTTTAAAAAATTAATTATTGCCTATGTTGCTTCCTGAGAATGTAGCTATCTATGGTGGGAAAATGGTTAAAATCGGTCCAGTAGTTTTGAAAACTACCCCAGACATCCTTAAATACAGAAGTAGCCATTTATGTATATAGATTATTGGGGCAGGAAAATCACTTTTTTAAAACTTAGCTCAAACAGTGAATATTCATTCATTTAGCATGATGGGCAAAACAAATTGAAAAGTATGTCTAACAAACTTTAGCAGAACTTCTTTTATGACACAAACTCTGAAGAAAAATTTTACTTTTACAGTGAAAGCTGATATTATACTGCAAGAATATGAAACCGTTATATGATTTATTTATTTTTTAACTTTTCTTTATCTTATTTTAAATGTTTGACTTGTCAATAATTTTTGCCAAATTAATTATGTTTATTCCAACTTTTATAGGTTGAAAAATGAAAGTAATACAATAATTCGAGATTATGTGCTACCTGATTACACTGTTATTAAAAGAGGCTATGTGAGGCCACCGGAAGAAACGAATGGCCGTGCAAAGGATAACGAACAAGTACTTCAAAACTCACTCGATTGCTCTTTCTGTTGTCATATGTTACTGTAAAAATAAACATTAAATTGCACATGGAAACTTAATGAATTGCATATGGTTGATATAAACGTATCAAGGTGCCGAGTTTCATGTACTTGTGCCACAAAGATCACATTTTCAGAACAGAATTTCTAAATTTGGAAAATAAGTAGTTGATTGGGGTGGGAAATTTTAGCTTTTGTACTTTGTTTTTATACTTTCAAACAAATTATCAGTATTTTTTTTGTTTTCCATTGCAGCTTTTTTTTTTCTTTTGTTAAATAATTATTATCCATATAAAAATAATGAAATTTTGTTACAACAAATACCAATATAAGGAAACATCCATTTCAACGAAATAAGTTTTTAGTTCTGCTTTAATTTTCATCACGTTATTTGAATTTCATTGCACTGAAATTCCGGTTACAACAAACAAAATTTACAATCCCTTGAAGTTCTTTGTAACGGGATTTCACTGTACAATATTTTTACATGGTCCAAGGTTAATAACTTAAAACTTAATAACCTTAACTGTTGTACAGATGACTTGCCCACTAGTATTTTTGGAATCATCACAATAAGTAAATATTGACAAATTAAATAATGGAAAGCAATGGTGCTCCCAACCTACAGCCCATGGGCCACATATGGCCCATTGTTCAATTCAATATTACGAACCGAAGACTGTTCTGAAAAGTTCCAAAACAACCAATTATCTTCATTTTGTATTAAGGGTGATTGCAGCAAATTTGGAGCCAAATGGGCAGAAATGGGTTGCTAAAAGACACATGGAAATTTCATATTTCTGTATTTTCCTGCATATTATCCACAGATCCTAAAATCAGCCTGAAAAAGAAAAAAATCTTCGTATAATCTGCTGGGGCGTATAATCAGCGGATAATGCGATGCAAAAAAAAAAAAATATGTTTTGATTTAACTTGCAATTTTAGCAACTAATTTTAAAACGTGAAGAAGTAATAACTTTTAAGGTATATTCAAACCTAATTAAAAAAAAAAAAAAAAAAAAAAATTGGGTGTCAGTCACATTTGTTGTTAGAAGCTATTTTCATTAGCAAATTTGGTTACCCCTCAAAAAAGTCTCATTTTTTTAATTAAAAAGCCACATAAGGATTGAATAAGATTGAATTTATTAATTTAGACACTTGAATGTAACTTTAATGGAAAAGCCACTCACATACTATTGTATAAAGCTATTGTATATTTTATTTGTGCTTTCATTTCTTTATTGTTTTCAAAATTCTTAATGAGAGTTCCTTTTGCTTCCTTTCTTTGGCATTTTAGTTAATAAGAATGAATACAGAAAGATATATGATACCTGAAACGCTTTTTCATCCAGCTGATGTTAATCTCAATGAAATGGGCTTATCTGATTCCATACTTTATTGCATTTCAACTACACCTGAAGGTATGCATGTTCTTACATTTTACGTATATATATTTATATTAGCATATCTTCTTTTTAACTCAATCATTTGAATATATTCTGATCCTTTCAACTATTATGTGATAAAAAATTAATTCCTACAAATTTATATTATGTGTCAAAAATTTTAATCTGTATTGCAAAATTTTAACAAAATCATTTTAAAAATTACTATTTTATCAAGTATTTATTTTCATTTTTTAAACTTAAAGTAAAGAAAATTTTTAAAATATTTTAAAAACTGGGGTTTTATGAATTAATATTTTGTATTACTTTAAGTGTCAAAAAAAATTGCAAAAAATTATCAAAATGTTTCAAGTTTTATTTTACTTATTTATTAAACTTGACTGTTTATTTTTCTAGAAGTCCAGCCACATTTATACAAAAACATTGTTCTGACTGGAGGAAATGCATGTTTTCCTGGATTCAGAGACAGAGTGTAAGTTTTTTTTTTTTTTTAAATTAAAACAAACAATCATTATTTTGGCCTTCAAAGCCTTTAACAACCTTCCCCAAAGTGCATATCAACATTTTTTCCATATTATTTACCTTTGAATTATTATTTTGAACTTTTAAATATGTGCAGCAAATTAAAAAGAATAGTATGACAGGGTTTCAACTGCTCCCCACCTTGCAAAGTTGCTCCGCAATAATAATAGTGAAACTCTGCAAAAAAGATATCTTGCTCCGCATTTTCCGGACGAGCAGTTTCAAGCATGACAAAGTGTTTATTTTTACACTAGTGCTTAAAGAGATTATCAAAGTTTAAAAACAATTTTAGATAGGTGGTTTTAATTTTTCTATTGAATTTTATGCAAAATACCGCACTGCTCCGCAAAATTTCAAAATGCTCCTCAAAATCACCACAGATGCTAATCAAATTGTTTCCCCAAGGTTGGCAACACTGGTATGAAAACTTTCAGGCAGCAAGAAATAAATAGCTTTCATACCACTCAACAAAAACAATACTATAGACATAGTTAAGATTTTAAACTTTTCTTTTAATTTATAATAACTGCAATTTTTGTAGAATAAAAGAAAATATGACATGATCTAGAATTTGAATATAGACCACAAAAGCTGATTGTGGTCGAACGAATTGTAATTGAACGTTACGAATTGTAATATGTATGTATTTGTATTCACACACAACAAAAGAAAACAAGATATTCAACATTTCTAGAGTTCTTAATGTAGATTAGAATGAATGAACATTATTAGAATGTTCTGAAGGTTTTTCTTTTGGGAAAACCTTCAGATTTCTGTTTCAAAAACATTTTTTTTTATCACCTATTAAATAATAAAAAAAAATGTACAACTATGTAGCATTTGAACATTTACTTTCAGTGCCTCCCCCCTTTTTACTTTCTTCTATATCTAATATATAGAAGAAAGTATTGGATTCGGGCAAATTTTCGAATTTCGAATTTTGACGGATTCGAACGTTTTGAGGTGTGCTGAGTCCATTTCGACTATTTTTGGAAAATGTGTGTGTATGTGTGTCCATTAGGGTGGTCACAAAAAATCGATTTCCAAATTTATTCCGCGGCACCCCCCTAAAATGTGCCAATGGAATAAAAAACATGACTTGCAAAGTTTCAGCTCAATCCGATCATATTAACACGTGCCGCAAAAAGGCTAAAGTTACGAGAAACAGTGATTTTCAGCGAAAAAACGTAGTTTTTCTTCTTTAAAACCAAAACTTTTCATCCTAGAAATTTCGTTCTGGTCACATCTTATAGGAAATTTTGTTCTCGTGATGAGTTATCTTATTCAATTTTTAGACAAAATTTATAGAATGATACTTGGCATTTTTCAGGTCATGTCATGGAAGATATCATCATGAGGAATTTTTGTGCAAAGACCAAAAAGCATTACAATACTCAATTACATTTATTTGCTCTTTGCTGATTTTAATGTATCCATTAAAAAGGCTTCATTTGGAGGTACTTTAAAAATGAAATGCAACAAATTGCTGATTTAAAACAAATTAACTAAGCAGTTCAGAAGAGAAAGCAGAGTTAAAAAAATTACAAAAAAGAAAAGAAAAATTCTAATGCATTCTATTGTTTACACTGTTAAATTATGCATCATTATGTTATTACTTTTCGTTGAGAAGTTAAAGTGATAATGACTTTGATATGATAGATTTTGATGAATGTGGAAAAATATGCCTGCATTCGGACATAACTTGTAATAGAAACTGTCGTTCGTTAGAAATTAGTTTTACACCTGTTTTAGCTGTGCTATTGACAACCCTTAAACTGTTTACTATATTTTTAGCTTTAATATAATATTGGTTTTCTCACTATTCATCAAGATCAGTATTTAAAAACTTTGTATCCATTTCGAATCCATTTAAAAAAATTTATCTCTTAAAAAGTTTGAGGAGAAATGAAAAAATCTACTTCTTTATCCAATAAACTAAGCTTCCTTCAAATTGAGCTGTGCTTTTCTATCCCTATCATCACAATCCTCTTCATTATCTCCTACTTCGGACTTTAATTTTGCCACCTTCTTTGTTTTATCTCTTTTTTTCTCCCTAAAGTAAAAAGGGAAATGCAACCTTCTTTGAGTTCAGAGACTACAAATGGTTAATTATTTTAGGTAGTTCTGTACCTACATCATCTTCATAAATACTCTTGTATTGAACCAAAGATTTTACTAACTGTAGATCTTGGTTGGGGGCCAAAGCTGGATCGCAGACAATAAACCTTACTTCTCCATAAATATTGTTGATAAACAACCAAATATCTTCAATACCTTTTATCTTTAAATCGATTAAGGAAAGCTGATCGCTGAGAAGATATATTTTTTAAAGAGTATATGAAGCAGTGAGAAGCAAAGGAATGTAATTGACAAAATTAAAATTTTTGAGATAATCATTACAAATTATAGGGGAACATCTCCTCTGCTTAGGGGCAAGAGATTTTACTAGTAGCCTTGGTAGGTTCTGTTGTATAGCATGAGCTGGGAAAAAAGTTCAATGAAAGCCTACCTAGGATCTGCACTTTGAAGGCATTTTATAAGGAACTTTAAAAAGTTTACTTTACTAAAAGTTACTTACATCCCTTTGCTTCTCACTACGTCATATGGCCTTTGCCATCCATCTTGTGTGATGAATAGCGCCAGGTACTCGAAAAGTAACATTGTTTGGAGAAAGACTCCCTAAATAAGTTAAGCAAAGTGGAATGAACTTTTTATAGGCATCCCTAAACTGCTAATGTTTTCATTTCTCAAAAAGAAAGCTTGAAATTTCACCTGGATTGCTGATTTTGTTTTTAATTTTCTATACTTGCTTTGAATTGCTTCTTATCTATACCATTCATCCTGAAATTCTTGAAAAACATCTGTTTCAGGACTAGTGGATGTACCCATTTTGTAAATCAAAACTCCTTTCAAACCAACTTCTAAAATGTGGTAGCGACATGCTAAGTACAAAAACTTTTCCTGTAACAACTGTACTCACAAAATGCAAGTTTGTACTGCAGAAAGGAGCCATAAAATAACTGTCATTTTAACTAAAGCCCTAACAAGTCCTCGTCTAAGAACACAGGCTACTTTCCTGGGAAACGTAGTTTTTCCTTTCTCTGGGGGATGCGGGTGTAAAACCCTTACATGACTGGGATTTTTAAGCTAGTGTTTAGCGCTGACCACCGAGTAGGAAAGCAACGTTCCGTATTTATGACCTCTACAGCTAATTTCATTAGTTTTACATGCAGTTGTTTGTTTTAGCTTTCAGTTTTAGAGGCATGACTATAGTACAGTGAAATTCTGTTACAACGAACTTCGAATTTCAACCAGAAATTTTCATTGTAACGAGGTTTTAGTAGTTATGAAATTCAAGCAACGTAATGGAAATCAAATCGGAGCTGAAAATTTCTTTCGTTGAAACATATATTTCGTTGTAACGGGATTTTACTGCATATATTTCTGATAATATTGCTGTTTTTGCTCTGTTAGCTTAACTTTGTAAGGGGGTTACAACCATTAATTAAAAGAAGCAGTACAATTTATATTATATAATGATTCTTTCTTTTTACGCGACTTTGAGCATATTAGCTACGACCTGACTTGAAAAATACTGAATAATGTTCAATCAATTTTTTCAAGAATTTAGACGAAATTAGACTTAAAGAGAATAAAATTCCCTATAAATTGAGATCAGAACGAAATTTTTAGGATGAATAGTTTTGGTTTTACAGCTGAAAAACTACAATTTTTCGCTAAAAATTGCCATTTTTCGTAACTTTAGTCTCTTTGCGGCACATGTTAATATCATCAAAATGACTTGAAACTTTGCAAATCACATTTTCTAGTATATTGGCACATTTTAGGGGGATGCCGCAAAAGATTAGGTGAAAAAAGTTTTTCCCCATGTACCTTGTGACCACCCTAGTGTCCATGTGTGTGTCACGTCTGTGTGTGACCAGTTTTTTGTGGTCGTTCTACAGCAAAAACTACCACATGAAATCGAACGAAATTCGGTACACATATGTGCCGTTATGTGAACTTGTGCCCATTGGTTTTTGGCGCGAATTCCTCCAAGGGGGGTGGAGCAATGGGACGTTTTTTGAGTTACGCGTGCTTGCTATTCCTCAAGAAGTAGCTGGCGGAATCAAACAAAATTTGGTCCATATGTTGCCATTAATAGGAACAGGTGCTGATTCAATTTTGGTGTCGATAACTCAAACGGGGGTTGAGCCACAGAACGTTTTTTATCGTCAATTGTGACTGCTGTATCTCAAGAAATAATGAACGGAATGAAAGAAAAATTTATCGGCAAGTAGCCCTTAGTGGGTATAAGAGCTGATTTTATTTTGGTGTCAACAGCTAAAAAGAGGGTAGCGCAATCGCCCGTTGTTTTTTTCCTTTGTAAGTGCCCTATCTCAAGAAGTAATGCTACATTCTGGTTGAAATTTGGAATATAGTGAATCCATATGTAAACAGGGTTTGGTTCAATTTTGACGCCAATCGCTCCAAGAGGTGTTGATTTTTTTTTTTTTTTCGAATAAAAATAGCTTTATTAATGCGACAATAAGAGAGATAAATCGTAATAGATCGTCATCTGCATATTTCTCGTGATTTTAATTGGATGAAAATGATCGGAAATATTGTGTCAATGATTTAAAATTTTTAACTGTTGCTATCTTATGTTTGTTAACAAATAAAATATTTGTAATTAATTCAAGCAAGGCTTTTAAAATAACTTTCAATTTTCGCTCTTTGCTTTGCTTTTGCAGTAATTCAGACATTGGGATGGTCATCAAGTTTTTACATGTGTAATTTTGTTTTTGTTGGGAATATTGCTTCCTCGTCAAGCATGGGGAAGGATCAGAATTATAAGAAAGATATAGAAGAAAGTTTCGTGATGGCCACAACATACTAGTTTTTTTGAGCTTTGCCTATTCCTTGTGTCAATGGCCATTGCAAGTCGTTTTGCACAAGACAACTAGAACATTTCCGGGATTCTAGGTTGTACCAAGTCTCCATAATTGTATTTTGTATTGTAATAATTTATTGCATTACATATTTTATAATGTAAATGTTTTCCTCTGTATAAATCATATGATAAAATGGTTAAGCTTATTATCCTGTATTTTAGTTTGCAAACGCTAATGTATGTAAGCATCTGTACACATGAATGCACCTAAGTAACACTGCCAATTTCATAAAATTTTTCATTAGAAATTGTTCTCCAACAATTATTTGCTTACTCATCCATAATATTGTCAAAAACGCTGGGATATTTTGAGATATTTTTTAACAGTGGCATAACTTTCGTAGCATTTAGCAATCGGCAGCTCTGCTTAAGAAATTATTTTTCAAAATTATGCTTTAGACAATTAAAATAAAAAAAACATAGGTGCCAACCAATGGCGCCTGACTTTTATATCCTAACTTCAATTCCATGCTTGCTTTTGTATGAATTAATTGGCTACTCCATATTACAGAAATTATTTTGCATGGCTTTCATTTTCGTGTTTCTCACTTAGCTGTCGTAATTGCAAAAATTTAAGCCTCGAGAAATATGTAAAAAAAAATTTTTTTTCAACTTTTGGCTCAGTTTTCAGCACTTGAAATCACCAATATCTTCATTTTCGCGAAAATTATGGCTCGTGAAAATAAGTGCTTTTGCAGTACATAATGGATTGCTTAATGGGGTCGTTTCCAAAATTTTAAATGTATTTTTTTCTGAAAGAGCATGCTTAAAAAGATAAGATCTGACCATTTTTACGCTTCTGCACATGACCTCATGCCATATCTTAGAGCGCAATATTTAATTCTCTTTACTCATATGTAGTGGCAATGATATGGTTGATAGCAAGCGTAGAATGCAATTTTAATTTGCTTCTGAATTATCATAATCTGAAAATGCAGGAAACAGCTAGTGTCAACATTCAGGAGATGCGCCAAGGTACGTCATTTGTGACGTCATAAAGACACGCCTTATTTTCAAAATCAGACATTTAAAAAAATTAAGCATTTGGAAAATGAAAGTTTTTTTTCCTCGCTCCATGTTTTTCTTTTTTTTTTTGCTTTTCTATCAATTCAGTGACTAAAAGGAAACCCCATTGTAGTTTGGTGTTTTAGCTTTAGTTCTTCACCTGTAAGTAACTTTGAAATACACTTGAATTTAGAATACAAAGTAGCAGCATATGTATTTTTTTCTGAAAGAGCATGCTTAAAAAGATAAGATCTGACCATTTTTTACGATTCTGCACATGACCTCATGCCATATCTTAGAGCGCAATATTTAATTCTCTTTACTCATATGTAGTGGCCTGAAATAATGGTTCAAAAATATTTTTCAATTCTTACTTCAAGGTGTGTACCTTCCTAGAAAACATGGAAATATCAGGAAAATGTTTTGTACTGGAAATGTCAGGGAAAAGTCAGGAAAATTTACTTTTGTATGCAGAAAACCTGGATATGTTTTTTTTAAATTATAACCAGTTTCAAAGATTTGTTTCCCTTTTTTGCAGTTTAGTAAAATAAATTTGGTCAGAAATTCATGCAACTTGAAATTACTAACAGAGAACATTTCTTCCCTTAAAATAGTTCTTCAACTCCACCTTTTGTTCTTTAGTTTTGCACATTCCAGTTTCCCTTGGGAGTTCAGAAGTTTACACCCCCTAACAATGGTAGTTAGGTGGCTTCTGCAACTACTGATAAAAAACTGTTCAGTTTTCCCATCTCAGTTATAGATAAGCTCTCCAAAGTAAGGGTAAACTAGTTTATAGCTTATTATTCGATTTCAGTATTACTTAGGTGTTTGTGTAGTTCTTTATCTCTGTAGAGATGTGTTTGTTAATTTATGTTTAAATACTTTGGAACAATTCCTCTTGAAACAGAACCAAACAAACTAAAAATGTCATCAAAGAAAAATGTTTTACCACTAAAATTTTGTTTGATTCAGTGGATAGAGAGCTCAGCTGTTGCAACAAGGGCTTTAGACATTTTGCCACTTTTGAAAGTTTTTGTTCAAAAGGCAAGAGGTTGCTAATGTTGAACAAAATGCAAATACCTATGACAACTTTTGGAAGCAAAGTTGGATTTTTTATTTCGGTGGCATCAGAATTGCAAGGTTTTTAAAAAAGATTCCAGGTTCTTAAACCAATGCCCCCTTTCCTGTGTGAAGAGATGTATTTGATGCTTAAAACAATTTAATGAAGTGATTTCTTAAAAGTTCTAAGCTTCCCAAAAAAACAATAACTTAAAAGTCCCCCCCCCCCCCACCCTAAAAAAAATCTTTTTTAGGGATGGATGGATGTAATGGTTTAAAATTTACATTAAACAGTGATATAAATGCAATGTTTATAGAATGTCACATAAGCACAGCCAACCATTTAAAAAATAGTGAAAGTAGCTAAACTGACCTTTAAAAAAGCACCTGGAAATATTTTGTTTGGGGTTTGGAAAACCTGGAAAAGTCAGGCAAATTGAAAAAACTTCTATACCTCTATTATTTATGAAATTATAGAGGTTCCCCTAAATTCTTGTTGCCCTAAAAAAGCTTAAGCACAATTTTAATTTTAGAAATTTATAATTTTGTTAGGAATTATGGTATTTTGAACATAACATTAAAAACACTTTTATTGCCGTGTAATTTTTTTTTTTTGGGGGGGGGGGGGGAGACTCAGAAACCCAGTAAATGAACATGTTTAATCGGTAGGCAAGCAAAGTTTTCAAGTTTTATTTAGTATTTTATAAAACTAGAACTGTTCATTCACTGGTTGGAGTACTATATATAATGAACTGAAGTTATAAAAGATCTCTATAATTTATATTTTAGATATAATGATGTTCGTTCAAACGCACCACATCTATTCAATGTAAAAGTAACCTTGCCAGAAAAGTGAGTTTTTACTTATTATGTTTTTACATACTAATTTTTTATATAATAAATTGGTATATTTTGTAATTAATGTTATTTTACATAGCCCTGTCACATATGCGTGGGAAGGAGGAGCTATGCTTTCAAAAGATCCAGAGTTCTCAAAACTTATTGTTACTAGAAAGCAATTTGAAGAAAATGGTCTTTCATACTGTCACGAAAAATTTGATGTATAATATTTATTTACAATTAGTTTTCATTAAAATACATTATTTTATTTAGTTTGGCTCACTTTTTTTAACAGCATATACATTTTTCATACATTTTCATGTATTCTTTTTTTTATTGCTTAATATTCCAGAAGATATCACAAACAATGGGAAAACCATCCCATCTAAGAGTACTAAATGGAAATGAAAGAACTGTTTTATGGGGCACAAAATTCTTTTTCTTTCTCTTTTTTTTTTTTTTTTTTGAGCAATCACGATTGCTTATTGCTTTCATTTGACTGTTTTTGGCGTGCTATCATTTAATTTTCCCACCGCCAACCTCCACACCATCACTGTCGACCGGCTCCTCATGATGCTGCTCCTATAGCAAAAGCCGTCTCCAGGTTGCATCCATGTCCTACACACGCGCCATACATACACAACCTACACACGCACACATACACCTACGCATACATACAGACACCTACACATACACACAAAACATACACACAACTACCCACACACTTATGCCAGCACCCAGACACAAACACACATGCCTACACACACATACACATACGTGATTGCGAAAAACATAATTTGAATTCAAGATGTCAAAATTCAAATTAATTTTTTTTCTTTTATTTCTCTTTCTATCTCTCTAAGCTCATACTTTCAATTTCGTGCTTCTTAAACATTGATCCAAGGCAGTTACTGAAAGTTTAATCCATTTATTTTCTAAAATAAGGAATTTGAGAAAAAAAATTGAAAAAATGCAGACTTTGTTTTACTTGTTTCTCTCTCTCTCTCTCTTTTCATTTTTAGTGTCAAATTTTAATTTTTTGTTTCTTTTCTGGCTGCTTTCAAATTATCAATTTACTATTTTTCAGTTTTCTTTCTCCTATTTTCTTTACAGCACCTACATATTACCATGCAATCTTTTTGCTTCAATACTAGGAATTGAAAGTCTTGCTTTCAAAGTGTTTAGCACTAATTTCTAAAATGCATGTTGAAATTTTTACGTGTTATTTGCACTTAAACTTAAATTGTAAAAAGCTAACAATAAGTACTAAATTTTAGAAAAACTCAATGTATTTCAGAAAATTTCATTAGAATCCATTTGATTAAGATTAATTTCTCACACTTACGCTCTCACCTCATATCTTTCATCTTATTTTACATTCTTAGATATCAGCAGTATTTAATTATAAAATACAGTCTTTTCCAATGACTCATTTTGTGTAATTATTTCTTTAAAAAGCATGGTATTTGTAAATAAAGCACGCTGTTTTTGAAGGGTTTAAGTATTTTTCATCAAAATAATGATTAAAACTCAGTGGATATTTGTTTCTCTGCTTGTATGTCAATAGAAAATAGAAACTTCAAATAACAAAACATCAAGTCAAAAAAAAAATATATTTATTTATAAAAAAAATTTGCATATGTACATATATTACATTGTGATGATGTATAAATATAGATTGGAAACAAGATGAATGCTTAATATAATCAACAAAATGCATAATCTGTATGAGATTTTAAAAGTATCACTGGTGCTGAAAAAGTGAAAAATAACATAAGAATTGAAAATGATAATGTGATTTATTAATGAATTAATATTCATTTATGGAAGAGTAAAATGATTCTTTTTTGCACTTCTCTTTTAACTTTTTTTTATGACTCACTCGTTTATTATTTCCGGAACACAAATGCAGCACAAGGGCACAAATAGTAAATGGCCCTCTCCCCCTCAAATGATTATTTTTTTCTCTTTGAAGATAATTGTCTTTGGTCTTTATTAATTTCAAAATATCAGTTCTCTAAATGTTTCCCACACTCCCATCCCAAAAAATACTATTCCCTTCTTACAGAGAATTTTCATATGTAGGAAAATAAGATTGATTTACCTGATAGGAAATTGAAGAGTAAAAATAAAAGTTTTTGGTGTGAGTTATATCTTATTTTTTCATATTTTACATGTACATAACATATATTATTGCATTCTGATTATTACTGATTTATGCAATTTATACAATTGTTACTAAAAAATTCATTTTTAATAAGACTTAGCAATAAAATAATTGTTGTAAGTAATTACATTATTTAATTATGTAGAATTCATGAAAACCATTTGATTTTCATTTTGAAATTTCATATCCTATTTAAAGTTACTTACTACAACAGTTAAGATTTATTTCATTTTCAAAATAAATTGAATTTTTTCTTAAGACTGTTTAGCATTATAATTTTTTATGTTCAAGAGCTTAACTTTAGGGTTTTATTTTTTGTTGGTTTTTTAATATCTTTTATTATTATTATTATTATTAAGGTATGCTGTTTCTAAATTAGTATGATAATACAAAGTGTCTTTTTTTTCCCTTTGCTGAAAAATTGCTTGAAAATGCGACTTTCAGCATTTACTTCCCTTGAGTAAGACAATTATTTTTATATCATAATTTCAACTTATGACTATTCAAAAGGCTAAACTGACATAATATACTATAAATTGAAATCTCTGTGTAATAAATGAGTTCTAAGTTTTTTATTTAAACCGTAATTAAATTTAAAAAGTTGATAATTTATTTTATAACTGTAATGTTAGGCTTCAAATGGAATGTTCTTTTTAGTTCATGGCTTTTCATTTTATTTATTTTTATGCATTGTTCAAAATCAAAGAGATTGATTCATATATGATGAATATTGCAAACAAAATGATTCTTAATCATAAAATATAATTTATAAAATTTCATTGGAATAAATAAATATCAAACACACAATAACTCAAATGAAAGACTAGAAATAAACATAAAATATGCTGTACAATCTCAACATGTAAAATGCTTATACTATAAAATAATAATAGTTTTAAATTTTTCTGTCAATACTGTTGAACAACATAAGACGAGATCTTTCTAATAATGAACTATGCAAAAATCACTTATGTGCAACAGGCTGAATAAAATAGTTTACCAATATCAACAACTATACATAACATATTTCACAACACTTGTTGATTTTTTTTTAATTTTGTTTTCATTTCTGTTGAAAGTGAGAAATAAGTTTTACCTGTCCTTTACTAATTTTGTATTTTTTAAGGGTGTATTACAGAGCTCCCTCCAAAGATTTCAAATTGAAAGTAAATTAGCCAAAATTTTAAAAGTGTTAGCCAAACACTTATTTTGGCAACTTTCAACTATTTTTCTTTTGAAAACTTCAGAGAACAAAGTAGAATTGTATTAAATGTTAAGTGCACACACTAATATTTCAATGATGCAGCATACACTTAAGTTAAAAGACAGCGATTTGGTAAGAGACTTATTTTGAATAAGTTTCTGTGTGCCAATATTTTTGCCAAATCAGACTTTGTTTCACCAAATTTATGATTTTATTGCATTTGGCTCAGCAGCAAATACTTAAGAGGGAGCTCTGTATTGAATAAAATTGATTTCTTTTTTGGTTTTCTTCAGACCAGTTTTGGAATAATGGTTTCATAGGAGTTATGCAAAAAGTGAATTGCATAAATATATTTTAATAAAAAAGACACGTTTACTAATAACGTGAAAGGTATTTCTTCTACTATATGGTGTTAATCAATAACATAATTTAATTATGTAAAGATAATGAAATTTTAAATAAACCAAAAGTATGTCATAAGATTATGAAAAAGAAGCCAAATTGTGCTCCAAGTTAATGGTAAAAAGGAACAACTTTTTTTCTCAACTTTCAACATAACTTACATACGTGTAACTACAATTTAATTTGGTATAAAATTCTCATGAAACAAAATAGCATTAAAACAACACATCTTGAACATCTGTTGGCGTTTCTGGTTGGCCATTAGCTGCTATAGAACAGTTTACTTTATTACTTGTTGAAGAAGTTGTTTTGGACACTGTTTGTTGCAGTTGGGCAATGTTTAAGGCGAGTAAATCTTCTATATCTTTCATACAAGTTTGCACATATTTCTGAAACAAATAAATTAGTTTTAACAGAATGTATGGCAGTACTTAAACATTTCAAAGTATTTACTATTTTTTTCATAATCAAGTGTTCTTAAGCAGTTCTCTGTGCAAAAAGAGTATCCAACTTTTACTCAAGAATTTTAGTATTCCAAAAAAAAAAAAAAAATCAATACAATAATTTCAAAAAGCTCAGACATACTAAACAACAAATGTAGTAATCCCTATATTAATGAGTATGAAGAAAAGTCTTTCAGGGATTTATATATATTATTCAATATTTGAGTTATTTGACATTTTGTTTTATGAGTTAAATAAAAATTCATAAAATTAAGCAGAATAAAAAGTAAAAGTTGTCTTGAAGAAGAGCTGTATTTATTAATTTTTTAAGTGAATGCTTAGGGGTCGCCATATAACTGTTTGCAGAAAAATGGCACATATTTTTCCCTTTTTTATTTGGGGGGGGGGGGGGCTTTTGCTGAATAACTGATCAAAAGTAGTATTAGAATAAAATTAATGTAATTATTTACTGTCGTCCTAACATTATCAGGGAACAATGCCCTATGTCTTCCACGAATCTGCTTATGGTTTTACCTTTTAGACCCGATTTTTTTTTAATTATGTTCTTTAAATAATAATAATAATAATAATAATAACTTCAATGCCTAAAATAAAAATAATTATAATTAGATTTGATTTGATTTTCGTTAACCGTGCTATTGTATTTTTAGATCTAAATCTAACTCTAAAATTGAAACTAACGTGTCCAATTACTTACTGTGTTAATATCTGTCAATTCTGTTAACTTCATAACTAACTCTATTGATGATTTCCAAGGCTTTTGTAACCAAGTTAAACCATTTATTGCAACAGCAACACAAGACACTGCCAACAACGATGCTGAATAAACTAGAAATTTTTCTTCTGCAAAGAAAAGATATGAAACATGTATTATATTTTTAAAAAATAATTTTAAAAATTATACACTTTTATAGCCCTGCTTACAAATATTATTTAAAGATTCTAAGGTGTTTTTAACTGTTATTTCACACATCAATGTTTGAAAAAAAAAGGGTTTATAAATGGATATATTTGTTATGAATTCGTTGAGAAACAATGGAGCGCAGTATGTAATTTCTGTCACAGAAAAATCAATAAAATTATATTATTTAATTATATCAACAATTTGTGTCATGTAGTTATGATTTTCAAAAATAATATTTCTTTAATATAACCAACCTGGTACGTAATTTAGGGGTTGCGGAGAGGATGAATTCCGCATTGGCTTAAAGAAATCAATGTATTTACACACATAATTTGAGAGTGGTTTTTGTTGTTTTCCGATAGAATATGCATTGATAAAAATATTTCCCCCATTCTCCCGCCCCCCAAACAAAAAAAGTTTGAAAAATGTACCTGTAACCCACTATAGAATTTATTCATTTATTTGTAATTATTCTGTTTTGAAGTTTTTGGAGAATAAGTTTGCTTAAAATTTTGACCCTAACATTTGTGTACAATTCATTTGTTGTGGAATTAAAACTGAAAATACCTAAAGCAAAATTCCAAAAGAAATTTTGCAGCGTGCTTCTTCAGGTAAAACATTCTGAAAAAATAAAATGAATGGGGGGGGGGGGATCGTGAGTTAATAAGATATAATTCGGACTTGAAACAAAAACAAAAAAAAAATCATGTGGTTTTGTTACCTTGTTCTTGACCTTGTTTCTTAAGGTAAACAAAGCAGTAGTTCATCCAATCAATACAGATTTTTTTTTAAAAATAACTTTTTTAAATTAAAAAAAATCAGCAATTTTCTAACTGTAAAAACAAATAAATTATTGAGCTTGAAGTGAGGTTCATGTCGGCAGAAACGAGGTGTAATGTTAGTGCATTATTCAGGGGGTGTGGACAATCTCCCTTTAACTCCTATGCTTAGTTAGGAGCAACACTTATGCTGCTGCCATCTATGAAAATAATATTTAACTACCAAAATGACAAAAGAGATCTTTTATGGTCTGGCACATAAAAACGTAGATGTCATCTGTGTGTACTTCCTTTAAAAGCATATGGTGGCCCCAGCTAAGGCTAGATGAAGGAGGGGTCGTATCGACCAATCCCATGCAGGGACACTTTTTAAAAGGTTCTCCGTCAACTTCCTGTGGAACCCGCCAAAAGTAACAAAGACCACGAATCCCGCCAACACCTGCTCCCGCGCATGGTTGCTGGAAATATTTTTTTCAATATCCGCTTTTAAGTTGGAGCCAAGGCTCTTTTAAATTCGCCAAAACTTCAGAATCGATTGAAGCTCCATGAGTTATATATATATATATATATATATATATATATATATATATATATATATATATATATATATATATATATATATATATATATATATATATATATATATATATATATATATATATTTCCGCAATTAAAGTGATCGAACACAAAAAATGATATCTAAGAATCAAATACTTAAAAAAGCTCAATTTAACATCAGATTCTCATTTAATCACAGTATGAATAATTTAAACATCTATAAGGGCTAAGGGGAAAATAATCTAAGAATGCATACACATCAAGTATATTTATTCACCATTTTAACTGGTTCTTTAATATTTTGCTGTTTAAACTTTGAATGTATTCCCTCAACTATATTACCAGAGAGGCACTGAATATGTTTTCAGTGCCAATATTTTCAACTATTTAATACCTCTCCCGTTTTATAAAGTAAAATTGTAGTTTTTATTTTTATTATTCAGTTTAAATATTTTTAAATGCCAATGCAATAACAAATGTAATAAATAAAATTTGGCAAAAAGCGAGAGACAAAAAAAAAAAAAAGATGCAGGAGCAAAGACTTTTTGAGAAATGTTACAATTTTAATTTAAAATACGCTATAACGTCGGTAACAAAAATTTTCAAATTTCGAAAACTGAATATCTTACTGGAAATTTTACAGCTTTAAGGCATAATTCAAAAATTTTGCATTGGAAAGAAACTACCGAACGGAATTATTAGGTCGTATAAAGGTAGGGTGTAAAAAAATATTTTAGTTGAACGGTTATCAATTTTACAGAAATAAATATGTTGGGCTTTCTCTCATTTTATTTGAACAGAGAAAATAACATGAACTGGTTTTTATATCAGCAAAAGCATGTATTTCTGACCCAATTTACGGTTTTTTTTTTTTTTTTTTTTTTTTTTTTTTTTGAGCAATCACGATTGCTTATTGTTCTCATTTGACCGTTTTTGGTGTCCGTGCCTTTTTCAACTTGGACCAGAAGCCTTTGCAGCAGCACCGCCCACCGTCCTCTGCTGGCGGCGCGGCTGCTCCGGTTTTGAGCTATCCGCTTCTCCTGGTCGGAAGCATCCATGTCCTACACACACGCCCGTTCACACACATACACTCACACATGCCTACGTGCATACAAACAGGTCTACGCACACACACAACTATGCACACGTAACCGCCCAGGAGGAGAGGCAGGCTTAGGGGGGGGGGGACAGGAGCCGTTTCTAGAAACAATAACTACAATGAGTAGAGTCCTGTCTCAGTTCGTTGTTGCGAAAAACATAATTTGAATTCAAAATTTCAGAATTCAAATTAGTTTTTTTTTTTTTTTTTAAATTCACCTCTGTGTTCAAAATAAAAATTTCGTCCAAGTACATAAAGGTATTTTTATTTATTTTAATGCCAAAGGATGCAACTTTGAAAAAGATACTCATAAAAATTCGAAGGAAATAAAAATGATTACACTTGTATTAAGAAAAAAAATCGCCAAAACAGCGCTGTCTCTCGCTTTGAATCCTCCCTTTAAATCCCCAAACTCACGTGTTCGAAAGACGCTCGATTTAAAGGGACGTCGTATTTCCTGTAGCAAGTGACGCAACCGACCAATCCCCAAGGGGCATTTTCAAATTCGAAAAAAGCAGATGTTACGCTCGCAGGTTTGGGCATGTGTGTTTCGATCTTTACGATTAAATTGCTTCACATCCGAAAGGAAAACTAGAACCTGCGAAAAGAGCGAAGGCTTTTTCGCGTAATAGTTTCCGCTTGAAACAGTTCCAGAAATTTTATTATTTTTTCTCCACCTCTAAATTTTTATTTTGAAAATGCGAAAATTATCTTTTGAAATGTGGTATCAAATTAGTTTCAAGAAATGTATGAATTTTATCGTTTTCGAAGATTATGTAGTTGTTGCGAAATTTGATGGCATGTTTTAAATGGTTCTTTCAAAAAAGAAATTTATTTTCTAAATGGGGATCAAATTAATTTTAACTATGAATAAAAAGTAGAATTTGCTTTTAATTTATTTGGGTGATGTGGAAAACGACAAAAGTTGAAAGATTTCATGCTTGAATACTAATAAAGCACGTTCAAAAAAGTGAGTAGAATTTTATGTTTGAATCTGATTTAAAAAAATTAAATACATTTAAGCGATCATATGAATGAATGTCAGTAAAAAGGATGCATTCTTAATCATTTTTTGAGTCCGTTTTATTTTCTTAATTATATTATTTTCTTCTTTTACAATGGGCTCGTTTCCAATATTTTAAAAGTATTTTTTTTTCTGAAAGAATATGCTTAAAAACATAGGATCTAACCATTTTTTAAATAATTTGTTTAAGTTTAATATTTTTTAAAAATTACTTAAATCGGTGATCTTTCATTGTTTACATTTCTTGCCGATGACATCACAAATGATGAAATACCATTCTCAGAGCAAAATATTTAATTCGCATCTTTACTCATGTGTATTGGCAACGATATGGTTGATAGCAAGCGTAGAGCGCAATTTTAATTCGCTTCTTGATTATCATAACGTGGAAACGCAGTACAAAGATGCGCCAAAAAACATCATTTGTGACGTCATTTAGACCAGCCTTGTTTGAAAAATCGGACATTTTAAAAAATTAATTAAAAAATAACTGTTGGGAAAATAAAAGAATTTTCTGGGTCCATGTTTTTTTTTTTTTTTTTTTTTTTGCTTATTCTATCAATTTCAGTGACTAAAAGTACTACTTTTGACTAAAGGAAACAACCCCATTATACTATAGGAAAAAATCGGGTGGAAATGAAAAGCGACCAAAAAGCGAAAAATCCTTGGAAAAATCACAATCCCGTTTTTCTAAGTTTCGCCTTTTCAATTGCAATTATGATCTTTATCATGTTGTTAAAATAAAATTAATGATTGTAAATACTTGAATATCACTTCACCATAATGTTTTTGTTTCACATTATGACTTTAAATTTTTTGTGGTAACTCTAAGGTGGGCTCACTAAAAAATCTTGCAGAGGATGCTCCTTAGTCTACACTACACGCCACTCGCTTCAGGAAATATCGATATTTTCGGTAACGTGGCCAGCTTCTTTGCCTAAAAAAATGTGACTTTTGATGAAAATTCGAGGAGATATGATCCATGGCGTAGTTTGCGCCATGGAAAAATTTAGGGGGGGGGGAATTTGAAAGGGTTTTATCTCGTTTGGAGGGTGGGCATTGAAACTTGACACCCCTTCCAAAAACTTATGGATCCACCCAGCCATCGGGCAAATCAGATTCAATAGCGAAGGGTTTGTGCGGGCAGATGTTTGAGACTGGACTAGTAATTAATTTAATGGATGAGAAAAAAAAAACATTAATTGCGAAATTTTAAGCAAGAGGGGGAGGCGAAATGCGAAGAAACCCCTCTATTCCCAAGAACTCCTGGTTTTAACACACACTGGACACTGCCAATCCTAATATCTAAGTCAAGTAAGGACTGTTTTGACCCCCATCTCCCCCCCCCCCACTCCCCGCTTAGAAGGTAAGTTCTGATTGCGGTAGTGATCATAAGAATTATAATTTTTTTATTTTATCAATGCACGAATAAGACTTCAATAATTTCAAAAGGATTTTTTCGAATGCACAGAAAAGTGATTATAAAACTCATGGGTGCCCCATCCTCCGACCCCCACCCCACCTCCAAATATCTCAAAAAAAAAAAACCGGGTGCCTCGCAAAAAGAGAAAAATGCCTCTTTGAACACCACCCTAAAAATATCAGTGGCGCAGCCTGCGCCATGCCCCCCCCCCCCCCCTCTATGTAGGCACCCTTGTGAAACTGCGCGGATGTACTTCATTTTTCCCAGCTAGAAATATCCTCTCACTGTCCTGATTCACCAGATCAAAAAGCTGTAACTTTCGCCCCGTTTCCGAAAGATGAACCCAAAGATACAATCCGAAGCGCACATTTAAATTCCATATAGCGTTTGACGACACGTCGGAGCAAGACAGACTTCCGCTAATTGCGTGAGTTCCCCTGTGAAGAAAGCTACCAGCTTCATTTCAGCTGCTGCGCCATCACTTAATAACACCCGATCGTTTGCCTACATCCAAATGGACAGAGACAATGCCATCTGCCCCGCGCTTCGTTAGCTCCAGCTCGTCCCGTTAGAAGCGCAAAATAGTACGGAATCGCATCATAGTGCCTGATATAGGGAGCATCGCATCAGTATTTCCGGTGGACATCACGCGATGCTTCCTGTCACGGTACAACTAATCGTGACTGTCACTGATGGTCAAATGGCCCATCCCGGGCTTGATTAGTGTGGGAAAATTCGGCGGTTCACTCTTGGGTGAAATTTTCATAGTATTGTTGGCATTAGGAGTTTATATTCCGCTACTGCATTTATTTAGGTTCATATTATTTAAGCAGGGGTCCCCACCCGCCCTAATAGAAAGGGCGGTACCCCGCCTCCCCCTAAAAATCGCGAAGACCCCTCCCAAAACAAGAGCCCTCCTCCCAAAAAAAGTGAAAAATACCCTTCAGAACACCCCCCCCCTAAAAATTTCAATGCCGCAGTCTGTGCCATGACCCCTTCCCCCAGTTGGGCACCCCTGATTTGAGCTACTTTTCCCTTTTCACTCCTGAGTCCCCCGTATTTACCACTATTTGTGGTTTAACCAATTGAATAGGACCCTGAAAACAGCTCTGATTTTTTGATCCAGACCAGAAACCGAGCGATCCCTGATCCAGCACACTAGAGGTATCGTTTCACTTGGAGGACTTTGTGACCTTGAGCATATTAACGTTCCCCAGTCATATTTCAGCTACAGTAGATCTTAGAACAGGAATTAATAACTAGAGAGAATAAAGAAGTTAGTAAGAGAGTTAGTAATTTCAATCATTGATTTAGGAAACGCTGAAGCAAAGATCCCAAATCACATGTTGCAACTGCGACAAATCGGAGACACGTTTTATGTGAAACGAGTGAAAGAAACATGATTTTTTCCAATGATTTCTTTAAAATATATCACGTGACTTGAGATCCTTGCTGCAAGATTTGAAAGCTTCACTCAATCCACTTTTTATCCCTTCTCAATGCAGTAGATCCTCACTATTCCGAACTTTATTAAAACGAACTGCGCTTAATGCGGACAGCCATTTAAATGCACAAACTGTGTAATTAAATATCGAGTTACTGCACAATAATGTATTTTTGTAGGCCGCATTTTGCATTCGTGTAATTTTCTCTTTTACAGTTTTATACTTCATGCTCTTGAATTCAAATACAATTTTTTATTTTTTCTGTGTACAATAGTTTGCTTATGCACTTTGGCTCAATTGTATGTGTTATTTCATTTATTCCGTACTTTTTTGATCCAGAAGACCTGGATCCCCTAATAGTCCAGATTAATGAGGTTCTACTGTACTTTTATTCTGAAATACTTTTAAGTTTTATTTCAGTTTTTAAATATTTTCCACCTTTCTGCGCATGGTTACTAATTGTCTTTCACAATCTTGAATTCAAATAATGATAGTTCATCTTTCCAACTCTCAAAGCTAAACAATTTACCTCTAAAAAATGGTAAAAATTACAATACGTTGCAAAAAAATACACATAAGGGTGTAACAAAAATGATCTACTACTACAGTACATAGCTCGTGGAAAGCATCTTTAAATATTCCCTGGAAAATGTAAGAGTAAAAACTGAAAACTAACAAAATTTTCTATCAGTATTAACTTTTATAAAGCAGGTGATCTTTCTATTTTTTCAGTGTTATGCTTAGTGATTTCATTATATGTTTCATAACATGATGATCAAAAGTGATATTTCAATAACTTTTGATCATCTTCTAATTTTGTACGGTTTCGGAATGACAAAGGAAAAAAAAAACTCGGTCAGAGAAACGAAGCAACTTGTATGTTTCAAAACGGATAGTATCTTTTGAAAATAGAAATTAAGGCAGTGAGAAGCAAAGATATGTAAATAAACGTTTTAAAAAATTTGAATAAAACGTGAGCAAAATTTAAATTGTAATTCGTCTTTCATTAAAATATGTTTCTAAATCTTGCTGTATACCATGGCTACTAGTGCTATCTCTTACCACAAAACAAAAGAGAGGTAGGTTCTCGTACTATTTGTACTGGTTATCTCCAAACTTTTAATATTGACACTTACATATCCCTTTGCTTCTCACTGCCTCCATTGTTATAAAATCTCGAGTGAAATACTCGGAGGGAAAAAAAAGACAAGGAACAAAGAAATATTCTAACGATTTTTCTTTTTATCTAATTGTCTGTATTTATACCAATTGAATGCTTTTGATTTTTTAATTGATTGGACTTTTAATGGAAAGTCTTGGCAGTTCCATTGGATTGCATTTTACCAGCTCCTGTCGATTCTTCTAAATACGTAAAAATGAGAATAAATACAAGAGACATAAATCAGAATAAATATAAAAGAAGTTTTCTACGAAAGAGGGGGGGAGCGTCAACTTTGTTCGTTTTATAAACTCAGCTGTTCTTAAATCATCAGTTATCTTTCATCGGCTCAACGATGGAACAAAAAAAAAGATGGTAGTTGTATTTTTTAAGTGGGGGGGCAACAGCAACTGTTCCAAACAGTTTTAGAACTGTTCCAATTTTTCGCAATGCTGTTGAGGTCCGACCAGAAAAGAATCGTCCTTTCTTCCGATTAGCAACACATGCACGTAATTTAAGAAAAAAGAAAATCTAGGAGCAGTAGCTTACAGCTGCTTGCAACTTTGTGGCTATAGAACTTCTATACATGCCATATAACCTTCTCATTGAAGGAGAGAAAAAAATTGACAGCTGGATTTTTTTTTCATCCCAACCCAAACCACGCGATCGGCGCGTGCTAAGGCAGCTTCTCCCCTCCCCAAGTTTTCCCTTCCCCTTTCTTCCGTTAAATCATATTCGGTTTGAATGGTGTTTTCTAAAAAGGAGGGGGGGGGGGTAAAATACAGAAGCACCCTTGCTTCAAGGAAATTGAAAGGAAAATATTAGCGGAAGTTGATTTTTTTGCGTCTGTGACCCCGTTTAATCTGTAGGTATCGGTGGTATTGGTTCGATACTGATATCAATTTTCCAAAATCATTTAAAAACTAAAATTAAACTTCTGCAAATTCTTTCAAAAAAGCAAAAGTCAGCTGATTCATAAGCAAAAAAAAATTGATATTTTGCACGTTGCAAGGAGTTGTTTAGTTGTGTGCTCATCGTTTTGTGTTCAGAGAAAAGCATAATAAAACACGAATTGATGATGAATAAGCAATTTCAGAATCAGTAGCTCAGGCAATAAATAATCCTATTCCATAATCTTAATTTACATAAATTGTATTTCCTTTTCTGATCAAAGGTTCTCAGTAAAAAAATAATAATAAATTTAGTAAAAAAATCCGTAACAATGTTCCTAATAAAATCTTACACGACATAGGGCAAAAAAAAAATTTTTTTTTGAGTAGTTATTTTCTGAACAACATTTGGGTGAAATTTAAAAATTTTCAATTGTCGAAAATAAAATGAACAAATAAATAGTAAAATTTGAAAGAAAAGAAAAATATATTAAAACTTACTAATATGAATGCATTAATCACTATGTTATAGAATAAAAATACGACATCCTTAATTGTACCTAAAGCGCTAATTTGATTCCAAGAATACATTTGGAACACTATTTGCTGTTTAACTTATGAAAAAATAATAATAATCTACGTCTTAAAATTGATTAAAATTAAAAGCCATTATTAAATCAGTTTTAATTATAGAAACTTGGCTCCCTCTTTTTCTTCTTAAGAAAGTACTAGCTCTCTTTTCGCTAATTATTTTTTCGATTGATTTTGCTACATATTTTCTAATCTTGGGAAGCATTTTTTCCTTTTGGATAGTTACATGAGCAAATATTCCACTTAGATACAAAGTTTTGTGCATATAAAATCTAAAGTAACTTTTTAATATCTTGCAGCAAAAACTATTATCGCATTATTTGTATGTATAATAGAATTAGTTAAAGAAATTAGTATTAGTTTATTATTATTATTCGATTGATAAAATAAGTATTTTCATCTCCTGCCAAACTAGCCTGCATTGGAATGCTGTAAAAATGTATAAGAAATGTTTCTGCCCGGTAATTTATGTACGCGATAAATGTTGATTTCGATTCTGAAACTGAATGAAAACCGGCGAAAACAATCCAATCGTTTTCTTTCAAAAAATAAAAATTATTCACTGCTAACATGAGCAAAGGAAAATCAACTTGTCATCAATCAATATAAAAATTGTCATATTAATATTGTTTACGCAATACTAATTTCTGTAAATAATGGATTCATTTCAAAATTGAATCATTTCAATAAAAAATTTCATTTTAAAATTGAATTGCAAGGTGCCCAAAAAAGAACTGCGGGTCATTCATTCCATGTCAAGTGATCCAAAGTTTTTCCCCTCACCTTTTTGTATTTCTTTGAAATTTGGCTCATCAATTGTACCCCTCGAGTTAATCAAAAGTCTAAATTTTTAGATTTTTATCTCTTTTATTTTTTTATTTATGAGACTTTGATTTTTTGAAAAACCCCTTTTTTCATGGATGCTTAAACATAAAATGGACGATAACTAAGCACCAAATATAGATTGAAAGATTTGGTAAAAAGCATTTTAAAGTACATTAGTTACTGTTTAATAAGATATGCAACATAACTAATTTCAAAAAAAATTCCATTTTTAAAATATTAAATTTTAATTTTAAATTTCATAATTTTAAAAATAAAAAAATTTTTGAAATTAGTCATGTTGCATATCTTATTAAACAGCAACTAATATACTTTAAAATGCTTTTTACGAAATCTTTCTATCTATATTTGGTGCTGAGTTATCGTCCATTTTATGTTCAAGCATCCATGAAAAAAAGAGGGTTTTTCGAAAAATCAAAGTTTCATAAATAAAAAAATAAAAGAGAAAAAAATCTAAAAATTTAGACTTTTGATTAACTCGAGGGGTAAAATTAATGAGCCAAATTTCAAAGAAATACAAAAAGGTGAGGGAAAAAATTTCCCAAATTTTGTATCACTTGACATGGAATGACCCCTACAGAGTTTTGAAAAATCATATCGATATACAGGGTATGAGTTATTGTCAGTTAATTGTGAAGAAATCAGTAGCACATGAAACTTATGCACACCATTTTACTTTTTTAACACTGAGGAATATTTAATTCGGTAACAAGTGTACTGGAATATCAGGACTTAATTTTTAGCCTCCAAAGAGCCCTTATTTGACTCCATGATACTTTTTTTTTTCCATGCACACATCAAGAATAATGTTTACGAAGAAAAAATTCCATATTTAAACCATCTCCTGCGAAGGATAATCTCTTGTGCAGCAAACAATATAGCTGGCCATGTCGTGAAAAGGAGTTGATTACCGTTTGGATAGTGTGGCGCGCCACAACCATGTCACACATTGAAATCTACTAAATATTTAAAATTTTGATAAATTAATATTTTAGTACATAACTATAAAATTAACTAAATTTTATGATTGTACTATATAAAAATAGTTTTGTTTCAAAACCTGTAGTTATTTTATCGACGCATTGTATTTTAATGCAGCAACGTTTATTTCTGCATGAAGAAAATTTTTGATATATTTAATTATTTTTTCAAACGTCCCGGTCACTACTCATTTAGGTAATTAAATAACCTCGGCCACATATGTTGCAGATTCCCGTTTTGCAAACTGAAACATGTTCGAAACTCCCCCCCCCCCCCTTTCTTTGGTCAAAACTCAATGGACAAAGCTGGCACATACTTCAAAGGAAAATAATAGTACATTTTCTTAAAACTGATGATTTATCCTATCCCGCCAAACATTAACCTCCTCCCCCCCTCCTCAAAAAAAAAAAAACACATCTGAAGATTCAACTTTTAATTAAAAAATCCCCTTTGCATTTCAGTCATCTTTAATCCTTCTCACCTGGTTCCCATCTGATCGAGTCAAACAAACGTGAGATCCATTTATTTATTCACTGGTGGATAAACAAAGAAAAATCAATTTATGCTCGCTAATTAAGGAAATTTTCATATTAGTCTTATTTACTTAAAACTCTAATTTCTGTTAAATATGGAATTCATTTTGTTAGCAAAGTTAAATGATATTAATGTAGCAATGTTGATTTCTGCGCTTATAATAAAGTTTTATTTGTTTGTTTATGTGTTTAAAATTCCCGGTCCTTGCTCAAGAAAAATAATTGAATAATATCACCCACATCTGTTGCAGATTATCATTTGACAGACGCATGTTCGAACATATTTTTTTTCCTTCATGATTCAATGGGACAAAGCAGGCACATTATTCAAAAGAAAAATAATAATACATTCTTTAAAACTGATGATTTATCCTACTCCGCCAAGCGTTAACTCCAAAAAAAAAAAACCACATCTGAAGAGTCTACCTTTAATTAAAAAGATTACAAAAAGGCACTTTTGCATCTCCATCCCCAATCCTTCTCACCTGGTTCCCATCTGATCAAGCCAAACGAACGTGGGATCCATTTAATGACCCCCCCCCCCCCTAAGCCGTACCTGGGGACAATACAAATGACGATACCTCTCTTCTCTCTCGCCACCTCATTGACTTGGCACCACGGTCCTTCAACCGAGACATTTATATAGGAGCCAGAGGCCCCAGTCCAGGTGCGGTCTTTCAGTGAATTTTTGCCTCCCAGGTTAAACATCTGCCGCCTGGGGGGGGCCCTTTTTGGTCAAACAAAGGGGCCACGAGCCGGGCACGCGACGATGTCCTAGAAGCATGTGGTTAGGTTGTGCAACACCTCAATCTTCTTCTTAAGAAGTCTTGTGGATCATTATTAAATGAAGATAAGGTCAATTTTACCCCGTTCGCTCGGAGCGTTAGTTTAGGTATGAAAACGCAGGTGGTTGAAAGGGCTCTCAGATGTTTCAGGAGCTCTTGTGTACCCCTTCGTCTTTTTTTGTGAGGTCACAGCCATAATCATGTCGCAGAAGTTTTTGCAGCCTCTCAATCTTAAAAATTATTTTGCCAATGTAGTTGGACTTAGCAATGTACAAACGGTAAGCATCGTTTTATCGTTTTTAAGTACGGGGCGATGAAGAGAATGACATTGGAAAGACTTAAACAAGAAAAAATGAAATCACTTTCTATTTTCTAGTCTTTATGCTTTAGAGCAGGGGTCGGTAAGTAATTTTAATTGGTATCCGGACACATTAAAAAAATCATCAAATTCCGGGGGGGGGGGGGGGAATTATGTGCTTTACACTTGTGCTCTTTCATTTAAATTTTTACACACAGATTAATATTAAATATATAATCGATAGGTCGATGGGCATATTTTTATTTGAAAATCGACGGGAGAAATTACATTTAGGTCTTGAGATTTCGCAAGTGATATTCACACAGGAGCAGTTTGTTTTTGCTAAGAGTTTGTTCAAGGTGGGCGTCGTGAATTTTGAGCAATATTTGTTCATCAAAAGTTTCCCAAACGTATGTGAAACTTACATAATAGCCAAGCATATGACTTAAATTAGTTAATCAATAATTTAGAAAACATTAAGAAAAAATAATTAGAGTGGCGCCCGAAGGTACTGTTATCTACAGACGACTATTTTAAAGTAATTTAAGTACCCAAAGGTATGTTGTCTGCGGAAGAATATTTTAAAGTAATTTATTCGTGTAAGTTAAACTTTCAAAATAATTTTGGCAGTCCAATTTTTGACTGGTTACAGCCAGGATCTGGACTGCGTTCCACCAGTTGCCGACTACTGCTTTAGAGTTATAAATGCCTTTATAAGTTTTAAAATGTACCAGTTTTAATAAATGTAGACAGCTGCTTGGTGTTAAGACTTTATTTATTTGTGAGTTTTACTCAAATAATTCCCTTTTTGTGCAAACAAAAGAGGCCACGAGCCGGGCACGCGACTCTTTGGAAGAAGTCTTGTGGGTCGTTTTAAGTAGTAAAAGAGAAGAAGGAAAGGTCAATTTCATTCCGTTCGCTCGGAGCGCTAGTTTTGGTATGGAAAGGCAGGTGGTTGAAAGTGCCTTTAGATCTTTCAAAATATTTGTATTGAGTTACGATTTCAAAGGTGTTGTCTTCCTCTTTTTTATAACAAGGTCAAATCTACAGTATGTCGTAAAAGTTTTTGAAACATCTCAGTCTTAAAAAATACTGTTCAACAAAATTTTTTTCAACAAATGAAATCAATATATTTTGTGCAAATAGAAAATGGGTTTTCCCTTCCAATTTTAACTCTGCCTGACCCCAATAAATCTAGAAACAAAGCAAAAGAAGCAAAAAGTAGAGTTTGATGTAAAATTGGAAATAATTAAACTCGCTTAAAATTTTTCAAAGAGGACAATAAGACTTAAGTTGCACCGACTGAAAATACTGCAAAGTGATACTATTTGGCACAGTCCACTTTTGATTTGCTTGTTTGAGGACAGGGTCAAAGCATTCCAGACAGATGTTTGATGCAGTTAGTAAAGAAGACAATTGCGTAGTTTTTGGCCGCGACATATGGTATGATTGGTAGGGGATTCTTGCTTCATACCAGCTGCCATTCAGAGTGAATAGAATCATTGACCATGTTTTACATTGTTTTGCTGTCTATTTGTTTGCCGTTTTTCTGCTGTCTATTTCAGATCTTGGACGCTTGTCTAAATAACTGAGGTGCGTATTTATACAATTTGCTCCCGTACACAAGTTAAAGGGTAATCAAAATAATAAAACTTGATTAAAAAGTTAATATTGCTACCGTATGGAATGTAGCAGATGGTGGATTTAAGTATTTCACATAATATTATACGCTATTATAAATCTTTATCTTTACTAATAATAAAGCTTAAAGTCTCGATGTCTGGATCTCTGTGACGCGCAGAGCGCCTAAACCGTTCGGCCGATTTTAATGAAATTTAGTACAAAATTAGTTTGTAGCATGGGGGTGTGCACCTCGAAGCTATTTTTCGAAAATTCAATTTTGTTCTTTTAATTTTCTAATTTTAAGAACATTTTACCAAACAAATTATCACAACGTGGAAGAGTAAATTACGAAATTATCATAACGTGGAACCGTAACATGGGCAAGCAAATGAACATAGCAAATTGGCGAGAAATTCATCATCCATTGTTTGTAAATATACAGGCGAACCAAATGACCTTTTAATTTTCTACTACGGGCAAAGCCGCGCGGGTACCACTAGTTAATAAATAAAACGAAAAACAATGAATTCATTTGAATTTGCATTTTTGGTGAAACGAAATCTGCTTTAGTTAGAATATTTGTCTGAGTGCCTAAGACATTTTCGATGCTTTCCCCTCAGATTTCGGTTTAGTTTCTGAGAATTAATTTCATTAGAAAATGTTGATCTATTTATGGAAATATCTTTTTCTTTTCTTCTTCGAAGATCATAGTTTATAATTTTTTTCTTTCAATATCAACAATTAGCACACTCTAAAAAGAATAAAATGCATCACTCATTTGCTGCCACAGCAAGATATCTCGAAATATTCGTAATTTTTGAGAATACTCGATGTATTTTTAATTTTAAAAGATAACTTTTAATACAAAAACAGAATTTTAAAATAAAGAACTCTTCTACAAAACACTTAATTAAACGCTAATTTTTAATAATTCTCCTTTGAAAATTGCATCGCAGGTATTTATGATGACTTTTTTTAAAAAGTTTTTTGATGAGATTATATGAATTTTGTTATATCTTTGGAATGAAAACACTTCCAAAAAGTACATTCATGAAGGAAGTGTTTTACAGGGCTACAGATTTGAAGGGAAAATGACGGACTCCAGCTCTCGAAATTTTAAAGATTCCCACTTTGACTGCTTTGCCTTAAAATCAGTCCTACTCCGACTCCACGACTCCGTCCCCGATTCTACGTCCCTGTCAGAGCTACGCATACGAAGGCAAAATGACCGACTCCGAGACTTATTCCTTGAATTTTGAAGTCTCCGACTCAGTGGCGCACACAGGAGTTTTTCAAAGGGAGATGGGGGTTGTCCAAGATCGAAAAGGCCCGCCAGTCTCATATAATACTCCAACACGAATCAAACATATTCTTTTGCTTTTATCGGTTGAAAATTTTTTTGAAAAATGTTGAATAATTAGTTATTATTAGCTAATAAAAACATTTTATTAACCAACAAATTCTTAATTAAAATACCAAAAAGCATAAGAATGAATGTATTACTTTTCTCATAATTGAAGACAAAAAAAAGAGAAGCAAAATCATCATTGTAGAGCAATTTATGTTCACATACAGATCGATTTTGCTGGGGAAGAAATAGAGGGGCTTTTTTTTTTTTTGTTTAATTTATTAAATCTGAATTTATTGTTACCTTTACTTGGAATTATTTTACGTACTGTATACATTATAGTCAATCAAAAAAAACTCAAGGGCCCCTAGGACTTCCCTTTGTGTGTGCCGCTCCGGCTGCGACTCCTTTACCCCAATATCAGGGCGACTTCAACTCCACAGCCCCGGTTTTTTAAATCGTTTTCTGTGAAGTTTCGTTGAAAGAGACATTCGTTGAAAGAAATTAGCTAACCCGCTGACACACTAAATATGGTAATTATGCACAATTGTTTACACGCAGGTGTAAAATCCGAGATTTAGATGCCCCCCCCCCTCTCCTTCCCTCGTGGCTTTAATAGGGAGCCGTTTCGCGTGTAGCGGAAATTTCAAAGATCAAGAGCAGGTGATGAAAACGGAAAGAAGATACAAGATATGAGGAGGGCAGAGGTACTTCTAAACAGGTGGGACTGCACGCTTCATCTCATCTTCCATTCTGAAACTATAGGATTCATCTATGCAATGAAAAGCAACGTTACAACAAAAGAACCGTTTTAATTGGCATTCTCTCAGACTCACCTATTGAAAAAGAGCTTTTTCCTTTGACCGCAAATTATTGTTTGAAAAGTTGGCAATATGCAGACCGTGTGACATCGAGTTCATTAGCAAGGATGGGTTCATGGTCATTGCAGAGTTCAACGTATTTTATTCTTACAGAAAGACCTTGATTTTTCACAGTCTGTTCAAAGTTTCCGGTCCCGTAAATTGAGGCAGTGAGAAGCAAAGGGATGTACGTGCCACAATTAAAAATTTAGCTATAACTAGGTAGGAGAAACTCTCCTCTGTTTTAGGACAAGGGATAGATCTAGTAGCTTTGGTAGGTGCTTCTATGCAGCATGATGTAAAAAAAAAAAAAAATTACTGAGAGCCTACCTAAGAATTTGAACTTCGCATGCGTATTACTAAAAACTTGATTCATTTGCATCCCTTTGCTTCTCATTGCCTCAATTGTTTTGCCCTCAATCTTTGACTATAAAAAGATCGGGGTTCATGTAAATCTGAAGTAGGCAAAAGTTAACTTTTGAGCCCATTTCCCTGCTCCATAAGCAATGACTAGAAATGACGCTTTAGGTATATTTAAAAAGGTACAAAATATGTGTTGTCTTTAAAAGATCCTTCTTTCTTTTTAAAGCACCCTGCAACTTTTCTTTTAATTGATTACAGACATTCAGAGTAACTGTGAACTACATTTCTCTATTTTAAACTGCCCTACTCATATTTTAATTGTGTGTGTGTGTAAGCTTTTTTTCTTTTGTTTTTTTTTAAAGTAAAATGGGACAAAAGCTTCGAAACTGCAATATAGTTATCCAGAATTAAGAAATAACAAGAATTAAATCCGTTTAAAATGAATTATTAGCCTGGTTCAAAGCAATCCCGCCATTTGAGGGCAACTTTGAGTCACGTCAGACATGGGATGAAAAATAAATTATTTTAATAAAAGTAGTGCACCTTAGTTAACACAGCAAAATAAATATTTCTTAATGTTTAAAAACTCCTCCTTTAGACTTCACTACATTACAAGATTTCTATCATTAGTGCATAGAATATTTCAGTGCAGGAATAGATAATTCAAGAACTTCAAGAATAACTTCGAAACAGTCATTTCAGAACCATTGAATGATGGAATGAGTTGTGTACAAAATTGCTCACTTTTTATTTTTGTAAACTAAAGAATAGAAAACTCATTTCATAACATTGCCAGATGAGTGCAGCTCTGGACCTTCTAGTTTCTGTTAAGATTCAAACATCCAAATAAAATTGAAATAGCGTAAAAGTTAATTTAAAAAAATTGAATCGATATTTAATGTCCATTCTTCTATACATTTATGTACTATTCAGAAGATTAAATTCAACTAAGTCAAGCAAAGAAAATTTCGCATTACACTATCACTTAACTAAGTCCCATCATTTAATTCACTGTAAACTATTTAAAGGCCAGAAAAAAAAATTGTTTATCTACATTGAAATAGGATTTTTTTTCGGGCGAAATCCGATACTCACGAAAAGCTATATCACGCGTTCCTCCATTGTTGTTCCAGGGGCACATTGAACGGGGCCACGCGTGCCCCCATTGTTCGATCAACGGGTGCGTGGAAACCTTCATCCACCCCCCACATATGCAGACCAGGTGATGCGGAGAAAAAATGACATCACACATTATGGAGCAGATGCTTTGGGTCACAATAGCGCACGCTGCGTCGCGATGGAGAAGTTTTGAGTTAAAACATTTCGGCCGCAGCTGTGATTGACTTGCGTGAAAATAGAGCGTAAGTTAACAAAATAAATAACCCTGTACAGTTAATCCAAAAGATCGAACCGTAGATTTAAAAGAGCGTGGAAAAAGGTTTATTAAAAGCCCACATAACTGGGTCTTGCAAATCTATAGTTGATGTTTAAAGGACTCGTTAGACCTTAAATGCAAAGATTCTTTATAATTGCTGCTTGTAATCTGAAGTTCCAAATTTTTCGTATTGAATAAAGGATTCCTTGTAACCATCACAAAACACGTAAAGGCAAAAGATTTTAAACTTTTTTAGTTACAGTTAGTTTTCACACAAGGATTTGATAGCTGCAAAGATGTGAAAAAGAAAACAATTCTTTCACTTATTTTTAACAACATATTTTGTAACTTCGTTTTTCTAGAATAAAATACACGCACACAATGCCTTTCATAGAGATGTCTTCAACTTCTTTTTCTTTTTAAATTTAGTTATTTAATGTAGTATTTGAATAAAAATTTGGTGAGTTATTTTAATCACCATTTACTTTTTAAAGACGAAGGCGAAATGACTTTTAGTACATCCGATTCTAAATAAAAAATAATTGAAAATATGTACGGCAGCATTGAAAAGTAAATTTGCAAAAAAAAAAAAAAAAAAAAAAAATGAAGACACATATTTTGATGTTACAAGGAACCCCCCTTTTCAATGCGAAAAAGATATGAACTGTAAGGACGTTCGACAAAATAAACACATGTGTATGCCCCCCCCCCTTTTTTGGCAAATTTAATTTTATGACGCTATTGTACAAAATTTTACTTTTTGTTCAAAAAGTATTTTTATTTCTTCATATAAAATATTAAATAAAAAAAGCTTTTATGCAAAATATAAAGCTTTGATCACCCCAAATGTATTTTAAAGTTAATACCTTTTTAATACTATTTAGAGAATCACAATTACAATAAGCGAAATATTGCTTGGCATCGATAATCATCGCAAACATTTTTCCCTTTAATGAAATTCTTTTTGTCCCATTAAAAATCACCAAAGGGTATCGTCACAGTCAAATGATGAACAGATTTACATCAAGACAATGATAACATAACAAAATTTTGGTAATAAATAAGACAATTTACCTGTCGCACAAAGTGCAATGAACGTGTGTGCATGCCGCCTTACGAGGTCTTCTCTGTCGATATCTAGCCTGGATAGTAAAGGGTCGACGAAATCACTAGCAATAACAGACGCCATGTCCCATTTTAAACTTCGAAGCACCAGCATTTCCCACGTCTATAAAAGAGAAAGAAAAATGAAAAATTGTCATTAAAACTTTCATAGTGAAATAATAATGGATTGATAAAATCAAACAGTTAAAAATTCGTAAAAGGAAAATTTTTAAGTATAGGGAAACACCCCCAGTAATTGGCAGGTCACCAGTGATTGGGACTTCCAACAAAAATGTCCTAAAATAAGATTCGTATCCAATCTTTTAAAAGTAGAAGGCTATATACCAACTGAATGTACATTTACTTTAAAGAATATAACTTCAATTCATGTTACAAAATGGTAGCAGTGCATAGGGAAGAGAAACCATTGTGGCTTGTGTCAAATCAGCCATTTTTGTTGCAAAAGCTTCTTCTCCAGTTTTAATCCTTAAAGCTTCTTCTCCGGAAAAGAAAAGTGATTTTCCAGTTCTATTATCATGTACCAATTATTGGATCACAAGGTGTCATACACTGGGGCATCAGGTGCCAATTACTGGTGATTTTGATATTTTTTAATATACATATTTTTATAAAAATATCAATTCAAGCATTTTTGATTTTAATGAACTAAATAGATGCACAGATGTGCATTCATTTAATACAAAAATATTTGCAAGTGATTTTTTTTTTAAGTAATGAAAACAGAGGTAAGTTTAAGGACAAACTCTTAAAGTGCTAATTACTGGTGTAGTTACCCCTATCATGTGAAGTTCTTAAAACTTTCCAAATTTTGATATACAGTTGGATCGAAAACGTGAACAGAACTTCTTTTTGCATCGGTTATTGCCATTGTACATAGAAAATAACATTTTCTTGCGTCTTTTTAATTTGATACTTAAAATGAAATGAAATTCGTAATTTAAATAAAATATTTGCTTTAGAAGTTTGTATCTACCACATTGATTTCTCTGTCTGATCTGCAAATCATTTTCTTTGATTGAAGGCAATTAAACAGAACAAATACTTTTACACACGGAAAAAGGCTCTCCTAAAATGTGTGTTTGGACCCCCCCCCCCCCCTTTTTTTTGACCATATTTATTGAATCTAAAGCAATGTATTAATAGCGTAGCTCATAGGTATGCCATACAATTTTTATAGTAATACGTAAAGGTGGTTAAACCACTCATGTTATTTCCTACTATAAAAACAGGTGTGATGATCAATGTTCAGTGAGAAAGTTTTTGACAACAAAACAAGTAAAAAAGTAATGAATTATTAAAAAGGACTGCATTTAGAGCTTCTAATTGAATTTGAATTCAAATGCTTTAAGATTATTTATAGTTATTTAAAACTGCTTTCCACTTTTTTTTTTAATTTTGTATTTTTTGCTAATTAAATATTATCAAAAGAAGTAGATATATTTATTTCATTACAATTTCCTTACAGAGAAACAAAATTGTATCAAAATTTGAGAAAACCAAAACATTGCAATTTAGCTTGACCCAATCTATAATGTTTTATTTAATGGAATTTTAACTTTTTATATGTGTCTTGGTAATGTATCGTTTTATTTCTTTGTCGCTGGCAAACTTTCACAGGACTATCAGCTTTTTCTTTTATCTAATAACTAGAAAGTGGCCCGTCAAGGTGTGACGGGTGAAAACTGCATCTACTCTTCTACACTTGAACGAAGCAATTGCCTGTTTGGTAATATTTTCATATTTGAAATTTCAACCCTAACTACAGTGGATCAACCCCAAACTCCAGTGGATAGCGTTGATTTTCAAGCACTTTTTTTATTCTTCATTCTCCTAAAATGACTGTTTTACCAGTAAAACAGTTTAAGTGACCTGATCGAGTTTAGCCTAGTCACACTAAAGCCTTTCCCTACATGTTAAACATTACCAAAATTTATTATCAAATTATCATGCCGTGGCGCGAGTTTCATTGTTGAAAACCGCGGGTTACTTGATCATTGGCTATTATTTATATGAGGATTGAATGGATTACAAAGAACTGTACTCTTGTCCTTTTACAAGCGTTTGTAAACGTCTACCGTTATAAGCGTTTCAAAAGCTAGAAAACTGCCAGGATTAAACCATTCAGTAAACTGAAAATTAAAATTTTGAAAAATTCGCTTCTGCTTATTATTATTATCATTGACATTCAATATTTTAAAATTAAAATAGGTTTTCAAGAATAGATTTTGATACTGACCGTAATATCTTTGGTTGTTACTGAATAGTCCTGTGTAATATATGAGTGCGTCCACAGTTAGCGATCGACACTGCCGTAATTTAGAAGCTATTAAAAGGCACACAGCTCCTAAAAGTTGTAATTGCGTTTTTTGAATTCGAACACAGGAAAGAAACCTGTCGACGTAGGGACGTCGCCAAAGGAAAGACAATATCTTCCATTCCTTGCTCCTCACATACCTAAAATGAAAATGACACGTATTTATGACACATACATATGACACATAATATATTTTACACATGCACTGGATTCGTCAATGATAAAGAGAAAAATAAATACCTTTATGTGAAAAAATATATAAAAACAATAACTTAAAAAGAATGCATGGATTTGCAAACAAATCCAGACACGTGTTTCGGGGTTACAAGCACCCCCTTTTCAATTTAAGACAAAATGAGATAATGGATGTTAAGGCATCCGACAGAAGCTTTTTGTGAGATGTTCTTGGAATTAAGCAAAATGTTTTTGCATAATAATGTTTTTTTTTTCGTTTAATTTTATTAATTTTTTTTTAACCTTTTGAAAAATAATTTCCACTAAAGTATCAGTTTTTTTAGTACATCAAATGTACTCGAGGTTTGTGGACTGAAAGTAGATTAACTTTGTGAGAAGCAAAATACTATTGCTTGAAAATTTGCTAAAATTACTTTTCTGGACAAAGTTTCACCTGTCTTTCAAATGATATATATATGTATATATAATTCCTAAAAGCAGAGAATTCTTGAATAGAAATTATATTGATGAAAAAAGACTAACATGGTTCACAGAACTAATTCGCTAATTAACAAGAGCAATATTTCAACATGATAAGATAGCTAAGTTAAATTGCACAAAACAGAATGCATTTTTAAATTATTTAAAATGTATTGTTCATCATGAATTATCGGTTATTATGCCAATATTTTTTCCCCACATTTTTTCAGGGGTTCGTTTTTAATAAATCGCAGTGATGCAAAAATTTGAAATAAGATTTCTAGCTTTGACTTCGTTTAAAAATCCATTATTTTCTTATAAATTTTCCTCTCAAGGACGGGGGGGGGGGGGAGAGAGAGAGAGAGAGAGAGAGAGAAATCTTTCCCATCATCCGATTATGTCCACAATTGTAGCTAACAACTACAAATGTATATTTTAAAAGTTTGAAAGCAGTCAACATTATTGTTTTAAAATGTAAGCTTACTTCTTGAGAAATAAAACATATGTATGGAAACGAAATGAATAAAAATTCATCTCTTAACGGTAATGAATAATTATTGAATCATGAATAATTATGCCTTATTAGTGAATTCGAATGAACTACTTAATAATTTCTGATTGTAAGCATTTTTTGATGCGGTGTAAAACGAAACTTCTAACATTCTATTTAACAATTACAAACAAAAACAACTTTTATATCAAAAAGAGTAAATTCTGGGCTGAAAATAAGGCATAAACGGCTTATTCTATAGTAGAATGAACTATTTTTTAAATGTAATTTTGAATAAAAAGTAGTGCTAAAATTAAATACATTATTAAACATTCTAGTATTTTATTCATACACTTTTGCTCAGATTTAATACGCATTTAAATCTTAAACGTGATTATTCGTTAACAATACAGTAAATAATGCAGAATCGTTCAATTCCCTTTGTTAAAAGAATAAAGATAAGCAATGCAATAAAAGTTATCGAGTCAAGTATTTAATTAAAATAAATATAAATGATAAATATATTGAATGAAGTATTCAACCATTTATTAGCCCATAGAGTCAGGTAGGATGGCATGGGTATAAAAACAGGTATTTTCAACTGTATATTAAAATATTGGAATGGGATGTCCAACAAGCAAAACCCAAAGATTGAATTCTGACATTTGAATGATGCACTTCACATTTTCACTGATGTACTATTTAAACTGACATATTTCTGTGCAGAAAATCTACTCATCCAAGACCTTCTTTTGAATTGATTCCAAACCATGAGAACGTGGGGGGTGGGGGGGGGCAGAATAGTTTTAAATCAATCGGTAGAGTAAAAACATGAAGTTGTTTAATTTTTCATAAAACCATATTTAATTGATGAAGGAATTATATTGAGGGGAAAATTATGCTTTTCCTTTGCAAATTAAACACAAAAATGTTTGGTTGGACTAAACTTCATAAAATGCCATTTCTAAAGAAATCCTTATGCAAGGAATGGGATAAAATATCAGTAAGTGAGTTGCGGCTCATAGCCGAAAATTTTGTGGCACATTTAAAGCTCTGTTTTAAGACTAAAGGTAGCCACTTCTGAAAGTTTGTAAATATATTAGACGAAATAATGTATTCGTATTTATTTTGTAGTTTGATAGTAATATTTTCATTAGCATTAAAATATACTTCTTTTTTTTTTTTTTTTTTTTGTAACATAAATTTGTAATTATTATTACCCATTTCACCCTACATTCCCTTTCTACACTACCTAACCCTTTTTTTTTTTTTTTTTGAACGATCAGGATCTCTGTAAAACTGTTTTTTTTCTGCAACGATAGCAGCATCACTGGACAGATGTATTTCACTCTTCGCACAAGTTGTTTCTACCCAATTTAAAAGATAATTAATGCGTTGATCGTAGTTTGATTTCGAAATATTTACTTTTAAATTATAATTTAAAACGATACCATTTTTATAGAGCATTTGAGATTGCTTATTCATTTCATTTTACCATGCCTTTACGTTTTTCATTTCATTGTCTTTGCGATTGGCAGATAACGACAACGTAGCCAATAAAATATACTCCCCAGTACTTTCACTATCGTCTTTTTTTTTCGCATGTATAAATAGAGTACTTCATTATTATTGTATCACGATTTGCAGACAATAAATCTCATCTTAGTGATTAATTCTTTTAAATTTATTAATTTATGACGATTTCTTTTGGATCAGATATTTGTATGCTATCACTTTATTATTCAGTTTTAAACGATTAGTTAGGGTAATTATAATTGATATTTTTTCAAATCATTTTTAAATATTTCCTTCTCTTTTCTTAGCCTTTTTTTTTTTTTTTTTTGGATTGGATGTTTTTTGTATGTTATTATTTTGTTACACAAACTTGAAACGTTTAATAAAGGTAATTATGCATGATTACTCTTTAAATCATATTTGACTTTAAAATATTTTTAACTAAAGGCATTTAAATGAAATAGTTTAGAAAGTATTTTTCATTTTCATTTTGGATCCTTTAAAATGATTTTTTTTTTAAATATAAATGTAACATTTTCTTTTACATTATCTCGTATGCCATTGTGCAAAGTTCTTACTATAGCTAATTTCTGTTTTAATTATTGATTCACGTATTATGGTATAATTTTTAGAATACGATCCATGTTTTCTTCTAATTATTATTATTTCAGTATGTTTTTCATTATGAAAAAAAAAATCTGAAAAGAGAGACCGAAATTTATGGAAAATTATAAATTTGGGTATTACGGTTTTCATCTGTCTGCAATCCTTCATTGCAAAAACTTTAATTCATCAAGAATCAAGTTTTCTTGATGAATGAGAAATTACAAGAAACAAATTAAATATTCAATAACTGCGCATATAGAGAAAAATATATTATATAATATATAAATTATATTTTAATGTAATTTCTATAAATTATTCATTTATGTTATTTAATAATTTATATTAAATTTATATTAATTAATGTATAAATTATATTTTCATTAGCTTTTATTGTACCTGCTCTGTCGTTTATGGGTGGGAAAAGCCTTTTACTCTTTGCTAAAAAACTAAAAATGAATAATAGTTATTATAAAGGTGATGTTAATCAAGTTCGAAAATTAATATTAAGGCTGAAGCAAGCATAGAATTGTAAATAACAAGCCGCTGAAACTTTACGAACTTTGCAAACAATTCTGGTGTTCGTGGCTCTTTTTCGAAATGAATAATTATATTATATGATTATAATATATTTTAATAAAAAATAATCGTTTAATATAATCGCATTATTGCGATTATATAAAATGATTATTTTTTATTACATTAATAAAACATTTCTTCATCAATATAATCATTCACATAAAAAGTGTAACCATTCATGTGAATAATAATATTTTAAATGAAAGTTGTCTGAAACAACGATGAATTTCTTTGTTTCAACGATCTAGTAAGTCTCTTGATTCGTCTTTCTTATTTCAAATCATCAATTCAAATGCTTTCTTGAAAACTTTTTGCAACTTATACTTGTTGCACTTATTCTATCCCGGTCAGTTTGGTTGGATGGCGGAAGTTTTTTAATCGTTGTCAAAAGCAAAAATGAATAATTGTAATTATTAAGTTGATTGCTAATGAAATTAATAAATTAATTTTAAGGCTGAACCTAAGTAAGCGTAGAATTGTGGGTTTTGGACTTGTGAAACTTTTGAAGTGACACTTTTTATGTGAGGGCTTTGAAATTCTGATTCGCAACCTTTTTGTGTGTTAGAAGAGACGTAATTGTCTTTGCATTGTTGTCAAAATCAATGAAAAATAATAGTATTTATAAAGTTAAAATATTTCCGCTTTTTATTTGTTGCTAAAAACAATGAAAAATAATAATAGTTCTAAGGTTGGTTTTGTTAATGAATTTAACAAATTAATTTTAAGACTGAACTTAAGCAAGCATATTATTGAGAATTTTGGGCGGCTTAAACTTTTCAAATAATGCAGGTTTCTTTTATTCAAGTCCTGGGTTTAAAAAAGTAATCCACATTGCTTAAGTTTAGCCTTAAAATTAGTTTGTTAACTTTTAACAAAATTAGAAGTAAAGAAAAAAATAGAAAATAGAAAGAATAAGAGCGTGGCGTGAGAGAAAACGTGAGGATGAAGTAACAGTTCAGAATGTAAAAAAAAGAGATAATAGATAACAGTTTCATCGTGTGGTCTTTACGACACTTTTTTTTAAATAATCCAAGCAGTATCTTTATTTCGTTAGTTTACTAGATTTTAATAAAGTTATCGATTTCAATTAAAAAAAAATAATCACCAATTACCTCCATCATCCACTTAGTAAGTATCCTCCGCATATAAGGTTGCACTTCATCTTGTACCTCTTTGAAATAACACCGGTGATTGACAAACCTGAATGTTTTACCATTCAGTCTCTCCACGCGAATTAATTGCTGCAAAACACGTGGATCAGAGTTCAGAACGGGGTCCCCTTTGGAAACGGGGCACATCATATCCCCGTTGTTCCACAGTAGCGTAGAGTCCATGACACTGATAAGAAGAGATCGTGAGGTTTTAATTTTCCTCTCCAACCGGATCACCACCTCACCCCGACACTGCAAACCGTGACTGCAGACTTCAGGTTGTTAGCTTCCGTTTTCGTTGGGAGCAGGGGGAGCAGCAGGGTTGTTAATCGTGGTAGAGAGGAGGGAGGGGGGAGAGTTTTTCGGAGAAAAGGGAGATTGATGCTTTTCATTTCTTTTGTGGAGTTATTGTCCAACGCCAAGCGCGCCAATTGTGTGGATTTGGCTGCATTTAGAATACGAAAATAGAAAAGAATCTATTGACTTTTTTGAGCTTATTTCAAAATGCTTCCAAAGCAACCTTTATGTTGTAAAAATCTTTTTAAAAAACTTGAATTAGTTTCTGACAAATTAAGTTTTCGAAAACAAGAACTGCAACTGAGTGAGAGCTCCGTCTTTATAAAAGTTACTATTTTGCATAAATTTTACTTTACCTTTTCATTCATATTTTTTATCATTATTTTTTTTAAATTAATTAATTTATTTATTTTTATTTTACTTATTTATTCACACACACTCATTTATTTTTATATTTTTATTTATATTTTATTTATTTATTTATTTATTTATTTATTTATTTATTTATTTATTTCATTTAATTTTATTTTATTTATTTATTTAGAGAAATCGCGATATCTTATTATTTTTTCTGGATCTCAGTCGACGTTATTTTGATTTTTATTTTCTATGATTGTTGTGCTAACTCCTCTGATACACGGACCTCCGCGAGCAAGTCCCTCTTCCTGGGCGGTGGAAAGAGATGGGAATTAAATATTTTAAAACAAAGATGGTATACTCTTATTATAAACGTGTGACATTTAAAAATAACTGCAGAACAAATTGAGATATTTTCTTGGATGGAGGGTGTTGATTAATCGGAATTTTGAAAATTTTTGGATATTTTTATGGTGAAAAGATAAAATAGACGAAAGTTTTCCTACTCCATAATGGTGCGGTAGAAATTGAATACTTTCTTGTGGTAAATTTTGAAAGTTAGTTACTTTTGTAAAACCATTGAAATTCTTGACAGAATTTTAAATTTTTTAAGTCAAAAAAGGGTGGAGGGGAGAGCGTGAATTTCCAATCAATTCTGACAAAAAGATTAAGGTTGTGTGATTATTTATGCAATAGATGTTCAATAAAATTAAAAAGGGTCATGTGATTGGTCTGGCCAATCGCAAAGATAGTAGAAATTTACACGGCGTGAAATATAAACGTCAAGTTGTGGTCGGAGTGAGGCCAATAAACAATCTTCTTGATTGTTCAATAACTGAATAAAACATAGATGTATTTCCGGGCTTCAAAGAGCCTTTTTCCAGTAAGAAGTCACGGAAAAGAAGTTTTTTATTTCTCTGAAATATTCTTGTAAAATCTGAACTTTCTGTTCATCAAACAATTGTTAAGCTAGATGTTTTTAAAATAATGAAAAAATAAGAATAACATGATTCGTTATTAATTTATCGGATAAATTAAAACATTCTGAAAAAGAATAAGAACTTTTTTTTTTTAATTAGGAAAAAGAACACAATTTGAAATATACGTTTGACAATGATAAATATTACACAAAATCAACTAAAACTTTTTTTAAAAATGTCTTTTATTTTTATTACAATTATCAAAGGAGTAGCTTTAGAAGTTAATATAAAATGCAAATAATGTCTTATTCTCAATTTATTGCAATGTACATTTTCCAGAAAATCAGAACAGGAAATGATAAAAGAGCAGTTTTTTCTGTAGTAATTTGATGATCCCCCCAGCGTAAAATTTAAATACAATTCTGTACCCTTCCTTGAGGCTACATCCTACAAAAGCATTTGAGGTTTTTTAGTAAATTAATACTCAAACCAACCCTTTGAAAAATAATGAATCTAAATGAATAAAAATAGCAGAAATAGCGAAACAAATTGAGAGTATGGGAAGGAGGGAACATGAGAAATCTCGAATCTTTACACATTCAAGATATACAGATCGAAATTTTTATTAAAATTCTTGTTATCTAAGTTCAGAAACCAAAACTAACGAAACATACATACATATGTTTAATAGTACGGACGAAAGAAATTCTCCGGAAGTAGCGATAATAGGCCAAGTCTGGAACGGAACGAATACAGAATACGATGAAAGCGCTGTCGTTTCTCATTGGTGGAAAGTTTTTTTTGTGAGCTCAGCTGATTGGTTTAGTTGCTTTCTTGGAAAGTATGAAAACAGAAAATTTAAAGGGACGATGGCATTTAAAGTGAAAGCAAAAGGGGAAATAGTTGCCCTAATGTGTTTACCAGCATTAATATTTGGATTGAATGATGTCGCTTTTGGAAAATTGATGTTAAATACCCGCATATTTTCAGTAGTTCACTGTTTTAACAATGTGTTTGATTAAAACAAAGAAAAAAAAATGTATTATTTCAATAATGGGGTTGTTTCCAAAATTTTAAAAATATTTTTTTCTGAAAGAGCATGCTTAAAAACATAGGATCCGACCGTTTTTTAAATAATTTGTTTAAGTTTAATATTTTTAAAAAATTACTTAAATCGGCACGCTTTCAATGTTTATGCTTCTGTCCGATGACATCACAAATGATGAAATGCCATTCTGTGTTGCCATTCACAGTGCAAAATATTTAATTCGCATCTTTACTCACGTGTATTGGCAACGATATGGTTGATAGCAAGCGTTGAGCGCAATTTTAATTTGCTTCTTGATTATCATAACGTGGAATCGCAGTAGTTATATTTTACTTATTTATGACGTCATAAAGATCACGCCTTGTTTGAAAAATTGGACATTAAAAAAAATTAATTAAAAAATAACTTTTGCGAAAAATTAAAGTATTTTTTGGGTCCGTGTTTTTTTTTTTTTTTTTTTGCTTATTCTATCTATTTTAGTGACTAAAAGTTGTACTTTTGACTGAAGGAAACAACCCAATTGTACCTTAATAAATACAGGGGATTAAAAATATATTATTTGTTATAAATGAATTTTTAAACTGGGGGAGGGACACAATTATCAATAACACAATAAAATTTCAAGAGTAGTTTTTCACAGTAGAGAAGTGCAGTAAAGTGATAACTCTGTATTTCTTAAAAGTATAGTATAGTCTCGAAAATCCGAGTTAATAGAGGCTCATGTCCCCTCGGATTATCCGGAAAATTCTTCCAGATTGAAAATTGACACTATTCGGACGACATAGGAGCAGGGCCGCGCCGTCCCTATGTGCAAGGTGTCAGAGTCAAAAAGGCGCCGAGCTCTATCAATCAAAAATGTTCCAAATGAGTGGAAAAAATCTCCAACCAAAAAAATAAAATTGAACTTTTTATTATACCTAATAGTGATGCCAGGTGAAATTATACTGTTCATTAAAACAAGCAATCCTCCTCACTGTCTTTCTAAAAGGAAAAAATTGCCTTGTTGCGTCCAAACATGCTATTCAAAAGCGCAATCTTTTACACTGAAAACACATAATTTTGATTTATGCATAAATGAGCATTTTTCTTTATATGTGGAGCCGTGAATGCTATTTCGATATGTCTATAATTTCACAAGGTTGAGCATACGAAGCGCAAGAAATTTGCTATTCCCCATTTTGGTTCTTGCAGTGAATACATTGTATTATAATTTATGCACCTCCAGAATGCTCAGTTGAATGTTTTTCAAAATTATTTTTTATATTGAAGAGTGAAAAAAAAATAACACACATCTTAGGAAAACAAAGTGATTTTGATAAGAAAAAAAAATGATGTTGGGGGAAAAACTTAAGTTTCTTTCAAAAAGAAATCTTTGAATTAAAATTTTCAGTAGTTACAGCTAATTGTTCCCCAGCTACTCCACCCACCGTTCTATTTCTTTTCTTTTATCCTTATTATTTTTCTTTTTTCTATTTTATCTGAAAGTAAGATTGTCTTCAAAATGCTACTCCTCCGATTCTTTCCCTCTCCCGCCACCAAAAGCATTACGGAGCATCTCAAATTTCGTTTTCAAATCTTCAATTTCGCAACATTTCCAGGGAAAGTCCTCGAATACCAAACAACATCGCTTGAAGCTACTTTCGAAAATACCTTAAAATTGCATTTTTTGGAGCTTCAACTTCAAAAGATTGCCAACCCTAATGTTACCAAATATAGACTTACCATCGCGTTTTTAAGACTTCAATTTCAGAAAATATTCGGGCAAGGACCTCCGAACCGCCTTCCTTTAGTATCATTAAAATTTAGGTTTTTAAAACATGGCTTACGTAAAATTTAAGTAAAATATAGCCTCTGAACTTCTCCTAATATCATAGAATATTGCCCAAGTTTTTAGGGCTTTAATTTTGAAAATTTTTCCACGGAGGAGCTCCAAAATCTCCTTCCCGTGAAAATCTTCAAAGTTGTCTACAATTGCGTTTCTGGAAGTTCAATTTCAAAAACTTGGAGGGGAGAGAAGGAATTGATTTCTAACTGCTTTACAAAAAAAAGGAAAACAAAATCGGGTAGAATCCCAAAGTTTCATCGCTTATTCTAACGTCAATAAATACGGCCTATAATCGAATTTTAAGGCTTCAACTTCTACAAATTTCCGCGGAGCCCCTTGTACCATTTTCTCCCATAACACCACCGAAGACCGTCTAAAATTGCGTCTTTTAAAACTACAAATTTTAAAAAATTTTACAAGAGAATTTTTTTCCAATGTACTCCTCTAAAACTATTTTCTAGTTGCGTCACTGCTTCTGTTGTCATGTTTTGACAGGTATAATTGTTTTATTAATTATTTATCACTTATAAATCAGACAGATACTCACACGGGCGTGAACTTTGCTATTTCAAACATTTTCCTTTTTCCAAAATGCATTATTAGTATATCAGAGGAGTTGCTGAACTCTAAATAATTTCAAGACAAGAAGTAAAAACATACACTATATTCCAAAACTAAATATTCACACATTATTGTTTTAATAAATTACATGGCAAAAGTATTTTTTTCCATTTTATATTTGTTTACAAAACCTCTTTCCAGGTGTTAACTATATTTCCCCCGAACGCCAGAGCAAAAATTCACTCAAAAGACATTTGCACGACGACGCCGATCAGGCTTGGCGCTGCCCTGCATAAGAGAGACATGTTTTACTTCCTTGTGCAAAGAAAAAGAAGTATTTTCTTCACGCAAAATTTATTACTTAAATTTTAACATAAATTTACGCTTTGATTGCGTTTAAACGAATTATGATTTTAGTTTTTCAATATATTGATATCAGTGTGCGTATTTATGTGCGCAGTTTTAAGAAACCAAAACATGCATTTTGACTGCGCCCGATACCATTTCGGTGAGTTTTCTGTATCTATCAGAGTGCGTATGTACGAGATGTATCTTGCATAACACAAATACGTTTAGTTGTGAAATGTTTAAATTTCGTTTTTGAAACTCATGTGGCGTCGAGTTGTGGACCTACTTTTTTATTGCAATCAGATACTCCAAAAGAGATGTTAACACGTTCTTTGTCAAAAATCAATGTCAATTTTGCGTATCAAGTTAGTATCTCCAAGGCATCTTTGAATACATATCTTGTAGTCGCAATACATATCTTTTAGTCGAATATTTCGTGTCTCTTTGGGAGTTGTTGAAACAAACTTCTCAATGTCTAGCCTTATTTCCTGTTGGAAGTTAATTAGCTTTACAGAAGCAAAATTTCTATTTTCAGATTTTAATGAAAATATTTGTTGAGTGACTAAAAAATTTAAAATATGAATGAAGCACCTCGGATTGAGTGGAACCTCGTACTTTCGAGACTCGGATTTTTGAGACTCTACTGTATAATTTTGCAAGAATTTTGATTCACCTTTTCAGATTTCGTATTCAATCACATTAATCACATCACACATAAATCTGAGTAACAATACTGAGAAAAAAATTATATTGAAAAAAACTTGAATTCGTTTCGAACAAATCAAAATTTTCGCAATAGTAAAATGCAGCCAAGTGATTACTCTGTATTTCTTAACAATATAATTTTGACTCACCTTTTCAATTTCGCATTCATTGACATTAATCACATCACACATTAATCAATACAGTACTGAGAAAAAAATTAAAAAAAAAAAAACACTTTAATTTGTTTCTGACAAATCAAAATTTTCGCAATAGTAAAGAAGTGCGACCAAGTGTATCAGGGTGAGAGGGGTGTGAAGTGACCCTCTGTATTTCAAAAAAGTATTTTAATTTTGAAAGAATTTTGATTTTGTATTCTTCTCAGATTACCAGTTCCTGCTATTTATAGTTTAACGACGTTGGCTTCAACTTTTTCCACAAATAATTAATTTAAACTTTTAAGTATTCATTAAATTTTAAACCTTTGCGTATATTTTAACAAATTTAGTTATCTGAACCGAAAAAATGGGACTTTTTTGTGCTGTCAGGCACCGATCTAACACATTTCTATCGAGCATCTATGTCTGGAATGAGGTTATGGCAAAATCACTCCAAAAAACAGTGGCGCTAATAAAGAAGATATTCAAATCTTAAAAATTTTCCTTTTTACTCCTGAAAATCCAAGAGTACATTTGCAAAGGAATTACAATGAACCGACTTAAAGCCAGGCTTGGGGATCTTTGATAACGCCCGTTTACATTGCAACCAATCTCTGAACTAAGAAATGAAGGACTACCTTGTTGCAGAAAAGTAAAAGGAAATATTACAACGTTAATTTGCACAAAATTGTAGAGAACCGCACATACGAGTTTCAGCATTACAAGAAACCTTTTTTTCAAAGGCATGTGTCTTCTCATCCTTAAACTCACTTCTTTTGTATTGAAAAAAGGGTTCTTTGAAACCCCGGAACGAGTGTATGCAGCATGCAGCAATTTTATGCGAACTAATTTTGTAATTGTTCCTCTTACACCTTCGAACTGTCCCGCTTTCCATTTGACGAGGAATAGGTAGACAATTTTGCCTGCAATGATCCGCTTTTTTCCATGTTGAGAAATTGTGTCTAATCGTGGTTTGAAATACCTGCAACGAGTTGGCTTTTTGGTCCATGCAAACGGACTCACAACTACACACAAGTTCAACTTAAGATACCTACAGACGCAGGGCCTGATTACCGCAGGGGCACGCGGGGCACAGGCCCCTCCTCTTAGATTTCAAGAGGCCCAAAATCCCTTTAATTTATCATGCTAATTAAAAATAAATAATGATTTCACTTAGAATCTAGAGTACAATGATATCATCGATATTTTTGAAAATGCCAAGACGAAAATCTCTTATTTATTGATAAAAATTCCCCTTAAAAATTTGATCTCTTTGCATATCTCAAAACCACTCCAAGTTTAGTCTGTATTTACTATTAAAAGTTATATCACAAATAACTTTGATATTTACGTAAACTGCAACGGGGAAAGTTTAACCACATCTTATATAATTATCGTATACTATATCTCTTCTACTTTTTAAATGTTGTGATATGAGGTACCACCAAATTTAGCATGGTTGTGTTAATAGGCAAGAATCGAAATATTTTATAGCTTCAGAATAAGCGGGAATAGGAGGAGGGAGCACAAAATAAATTTCATGCCCAGCGTCTTCAAAAATCTTAGTCGGGCTCTAGGGGGCCCTGAAATAGAAATGTGCCCCATGTCCAATATCAAAATGATGGGGGTCTGTACAGACGTTCATCTACATTTTCTCGTGCATACTCGTAACAACAAACATCTGAGCGTGTGTAAGACAATTTTGCACCAATACAATGCTTGAGGCATGCGCTAGTAAAGAAAATATTCAAGCATCAAACTTTTTCACTTTCATGCTCGAAAATCAGAAAAAATGCAGTGTTATTCACAAATCCACCAAAAATGCTTAAACTCACCTTCATAAGCAATGCTTGTACAAGTACACTTCAGTGTCAGTTTTGTACAAATACGATGCTTGCAGGTTGCTCCAGCAGTAAAGAAGATATTTAAGTATAAAACTTTCTCACTTTTAACCTCGAAAATTCAAGATTATATGGTTATTCACAAATCCACCAAAAAAGGCCTACACACGCTTAATCATACTTTCAGGAACTTGCTTGAACATTTAAGCTTGAACTTGTTTAGGGCAATTTTGAGCAACTTTGCACAAACAGCTTCTTGAGTAAAATTATCCCACCCACGCTAGAATTTACCTATACAAACATGCTTGAGGGTGTGTAAATACTTTTACGCAAAAAAAAAAGTTTTATTTTTAACAAGCACACTTGTTAACTTAAATAATCGAGAGAAAATTCACTTGTTACGCGAACGAGAAAAATGTTCCCTATTATTTATGAAGTTTGAAAACCCTAAAGCATTGGAATACAAAGAGTCACGTTCAAAGCTTTCATAAGAATAAGTTTATATGAAAAGGTGCTCCTCCAAAGCAAAACTTTCAAAAGATATAGTAATTTGGGTTCAGAGTATTCAATGACTTTTCCCCTGCATTTCTCCGAACCTCCCACATCGGAGTACCCGTAAACTGGGGCCGTATATTGAAATCTGTTGCAAATGTGTAGATCAGTATTAACAGAGATAATAAAGCAGGTAAGAGAATTTTCCCTACGTGATAAAGATTTGTTTTTCAAACTATGCGTTTTATTTTAATGCACTTCAGAAAATGATAGACAGTTTTCATTAACCTGCCGTTTCAGTTTAATGTTATTAAAAAAGCGCGAGGGGGTGCCAGTAGGATTTATAGTAAAGGAATCAAATGGAATTCGGCAACTGCTTCAATCAGTTTCGTGACAATGTAAAAATTATTTCAATCAATATCTATATGTCTGAACATCTATTTATTTTATCTGTCTCTGTATCTACCTATCTGTATAAATCAATTCATCTATCTCTGTATCTAGCTATCTCTGTTTTAATTTATCTCCGTATGTTTACCAATAGCAAAAATACCCGGCGTTACCTGGGTCAGTAATAATTATGAAAAACAATCGCTACTTTCATGCTTTTTCTGCTTTAGTTGAAAGAACTCAAAACACACCGCTTTGTAGTGATTAAAAAACGAGCCCCTTCCTTACCCATAAAAGTAAAATGGCAATAAGCATGAAGAAAAAAATAGTATTCTTTTAAAAACGAAAAAACGGCATTTAGGCATATACAAATTTAAGGAATTTCCAAAATATGAAATTAAACTTCACTTGTTTAAAAAGATTTATCAGTTATTTTTATTTTATTTAATTATGTATTTTTATTTTATTTTATTATTCAATATCTATCTATCAATAGAAAAGTAAAAATTTTAACTGTTTCAACATTGTAGCACCGCTAGTTTATTATCACTGTTCACCATTTAAAAAGAAGTTTCAGCCCTCAAAATATTTTTTAAACCCTGCCTAAATAACAACAAAAATTATAATGAGCCTCTTGGCTTCTTCCTTTGGAAACCTGAAAAAATGAACCAAGCAGAGAGCATATTTTTTTCGCTTAGTGATTTTGTTTGATCTAGCATAACATTGCAGTAAATTTGTAGTTTTTCCCTCGCAAATGAGAGGCTACGAATTATTTTCGATTAGGAGAAATCTTTAAGGGGAGAATCAAAATCGAAACGGAGCTTTTAAAGTCAAACTCCCGCGGAAATCACTGTGGGATATTTGCTCCAAATAATGTGCGTGGGAAAACTATTCATGGGGAAAATTCTTTTCTTTGTATTCTATAAATTTTAAAATAAAAATAACATTACTTTTTAAATACCTAAGACAACGTAACTATGCACGATACATTTGATGTGTATAGTTTATGTTTCTATATACGTAATAATAAATGTTAAAAGAATATAGAGTCATTTTGAGTTAATTAAAACTAGCTGACCTGTGCAAAAAATTCGCGCTCGACAAAAGGAATTTAAAAACCCGGTTTTTAAAGCAATTTTTTGAATAGAGCAAAAATGTGACTTATTTATTTTTTGCTGATAGCTGAAAATGATGTTTTTAAGAGCTCTTTTCTGATTTAAATGCAACAACACAAATGTGGCTCAGAACCCTACTCCAATAAGTCAAGATTATAAATTAATGGAAGTTTGGATCATAATTTAACCGAGGAAGATTAGTCCTTTAAAACCTAAATTTCGTGACTTATAAGTGAGGATCTATTCAATGTTTTTCGTTATTAGCAGGACGCTCTCGCCAAATTAGTTAATGGGCCTCTATCTCGAATGCTGTCATGGACGTAACCAGAGAGGGGAAGGGAGGGGCAACTGCCTCTCCCTAAAAGAGAATCTCTCGGACTCCTACGGCCTTTCCAAATGTCACCAAAGGTAATTTAAAATTGCAATTTTCGCACTTGAATTTCGAAAATTTTCTGGAGGAGAGCCATATAAACGACTCTTTTTACCCTCATCTGACCAGAAACAGCATAAAATGCTTTTTTAGGGGAAGAAGAGGACTACAATTTCAAGCAACTTTCGAGGTTTGTACCGGTGGGGGGAGGGGAACAACTAAAATTCCCTATCTTGTTGCGCCTGTGCTTGCTCCTCCCTAACGGGAATCCTGGCTAGGTCCATTGATGCTATAAGGGTCAAATTAACTTCTGAAATTAGGAGAAGCTCAGTCTTATTTAGGGACCCCCGCCTGCTTTTTTGGTGGGGGGGGGGGTATTTCTAGTTCTTATATAAACTGAAACAAGTCTCACTTATGCTGATGCAACAAATCTCACCAATATTTCTAAAGTTGCTCAGCAAAATTCAGACTAATCTATTACCCCCTCCCCCTTCTCCAGCACACACACTGACATTATGAAATTTTGTGCATTATATATGGTTGCAAAGCAGTTCTATGGTTAGTGTTTGTCACGTCACTTCTCAAAATTTCTAAAATGTCTTTCCACCAAGTGCCATTATCCCATTCTTACTTAAAATTTTAATTTCATGAGTTTAACATTGTAAACAATTTTTTCCGACTTCAATTTATTAGATATGAGCAGTGTCGTCCCTTTTAATGATCCTTTCATCAGAAGATCGTTCACTTTTTTACTCGTGCATTGAACTCATTCTTTTGAACGACTTCGTTCATTCGAAAAAGTCATTAAAAAATCATTTTAAACTAAAACATATAAAACATTACTATTAGAAATTAATTAAATTTTTACGAATTAAAAAAAACGGACAGTAGGGCATAAAAATAACCCCAAAACTAAATTCATAAAATACACCACCAGCTCAGTAATTCCATTCGAGGACTGCAGTTTCGTGCTTTTTAGTACTCATCAGCCCGGAATAGGAAGTAACTGAGCTGGAGATGGGAAACTTCTTAAAGGAGACAAGAGAGTAGCCAAGACAGTCAAACCAACTGTTAGCTAATGTAGAAGTAGCACACCAGACGAGTGACTGCAGCAATGGTGCGCAGATTCGTAAACAAGATTGCGACGAAAAGCTGCAGACCAAGTGAAGCCGAATGCTTTATTACAAACAGGGAAGGGAAGCAAAAGTGAAAAGATGTTTACTTTTTAAATTAATACAGCCTAAGGAAAAACTAATAAAAGTAAACTAATAAAAAGTAAAATTGAACGAACTGAAAGAAATATACGTACTACCAGTTTAATGCTCCAAACCAGAGTTTTCTAAACTTTTCCGATTCACGGCATCCTTCGAAGAGTTAGAATTTTGTCACGGCACCCTAGTCTATAACTGTTATGCAATATATATTGATACCATGAATACTTCGCGGCACTCCTCGGTCATCGCCTAGCCCGGTAGCAGCCTAGGGTGCCGCAGCAGAAATTGGAGAATTTTGATTCGAGAGGCTGCATGAGAGCAGGAAAAGTAATAGGGTCGCTTCCAAAATTTTATAAGTATTTTTTTCTGAAAGAGCATGCTTAAAAACATAGGATCTGACCATTTTTTAAATAATTTCTTTAAGTTTAATATTTTTAAAAAATTTCTTTAATCGGTATGCTTTTGTTGTTGACAAATAATGAAATGCCATTCAGTGTTGCCGTTCACAGAACAAAATATTTTATTTGCATCTTTACTCACGTGTATTGGCAAAGATGTGGTTGATAGCAAGCGCGTAGAGCGCAATTTTAATTCGCTTCTTGATTATCATAAAGTGGAAACGCGATAGAAAGATGCGCCAAAGAGCATCATTTGTGACATCATCAAGATCACGCCTTGTCTGAAAAATCGGACCTTTAAAAAAATTAATTAAAAAATAACTGTTGGAAAAATGAAAGTATTTTCTGGGTCCATGTTTTTTTTTTTTTTTTTTTTTTTTTTTTTGCTTATTCTATCAATTTCAGTGACAAAAAGTTCTACTTTTGACTGAAGGAAACAACCCCATTGGGTCATTTTCAAACGGAAAGACATAGGGGAAAAAATTACGTTTCACATTAAAAGTGAAATTGTTAGTTGCTCATTTATATGTTAGATGTTTATAAAAACATAATTAACTGAGCACTTTTGCTTTTTATATTTCTTCTCAATGCTTTTCTTTAAAATCTATCAAGTGCCTTGGACTTGGGGTCTTTCCTTCACGAATTCACGTCTTCGCTCCCTCCATTTTATCTCTTCTCAATGATATGGACGCAACCGCCCAGGAGGAGCGGATTCCAGTGCACAGTGCTGCTGGTTGAGAACCAGCACCAGAGGGGCAGCACCTGCAGGGGCCGGTCGATGGTGGTGCTTGCAGAGGACCCGGTGCAAAAAAGAAAGGACGTCCTTCAACGGTCAAGTGAAAACAATAAGCAATTCGTGATTGCTCAAAAAAAAAAAAAAAAAAAAAAAATCTAAAATATGGAGGAGGGACAGGTATTTGTTTTCATCTGCCAATGGAAACACGTGTGAATAAAAGTGACATTTTTGAATGTGCTTCATAAGTAAAACTCATAAGTAAGAATAAAACAATTGAAGTTCTGGAAATCTTGGATTTTTTTCAAGCGCGTGAAATGTCGGACCTCTCAAATTTTAAAAGAGGCCAAATTGTTGGAGCGCGTCTAGCTGGAGCAAGTGTAACAGAAACATCTCAACTTTTTGGCGTTTCTATAGATACAGTATCTAAAGTCATGACAGCATACACAGAGCGCGGTAAGACGAGCTCGGCAAAGCAAAATAGTGGACGGAAAGAAAATCTCAGTGAAAGAAACCGACGGGTATTGAAGCGGATTGTAATGTCGAAAAAGCGAACAATAGAAGCGAAGGTGACCACAGAACTCAATCACCATCTGGTTTCACCCGTGTGAGTGATTACAGTCAGAAGGCACCTTTATTAACAGAACATTTACGGCAGAGTAGCAATTCCCAACACAGTCGTCACAGAGTGTTTCTATTATTTTGATAACTACCTGTATGATGATAATAATAATGATAATAGACGAGAGCTGCTACTGGCTGCTGCACACAATCTTCTGTCAAATAACAAAAGGTTGTGAATTTTTTCTCCGTAAACCAATCACACCCAAACCTGTTTTATGCGGTGGATAGGAACCACATAAAAAAAGTCTCACATAGAAAATATCCCAAAAACGTACAAAATTGTAATATTTAAACGAAATCAAAATGAACCAAAAGCGATAATTTTTGCCGAGTACTCGGACAAAATTTCCCGAATAAGAAAAATTTTGGGAGGTCACAGTGACTTCCCATCGGGGGGCCTATGTCGTCACTTGAAGATACTACTTCGCACTCGTTTTAAAAAAAAAATTTCGTCAATTGAATCCCAATCTGATTTAAATTTTAATATACCGTACAAAAAAAAAATTGCATAAAAAAAGACCGCAGAAAAACAGGTTTGAGTGTATTTATTTTATTTAAATTATTTCTTTTCTGTAAAATATCATGTTTAATAAGCATAATGTGTAATATACATTATGTTATAAGCAAATAAAATTGATATGTCTTTTCGCAAACATTTGTCTCCTCTCCCCCCCCCCCTTTTTTTAAAAATCTTCTTTGAACTGGCAATGAGAGGTTTGTTTTTGGTAAAAGAAGCAAGAATAACATAAATATTACACACAACATTGCACCACTCAATACAATATTAATAACAATAGCATAGTCAATTTGTTCGTTTTGAACGTGTAGTTCTAATAATGCAAAACGTTACTTTTTCGTGTATCATCATACCCCATTTGAGATAGTGAGAAGTAAAGGGATGTAAGTGGACTTTGTAAAGTTTCGAGTAAAATGTGCTTAAATATAAGGTTCTAGGTAGACTTTTCATTGAAATTTTTTTCGAAATCATGCTGTATAGCAGCACCTACCAGGGATACTAGTATCATCTCTTACCCTAAAACAGAGAGGTTCTCCAACCATTTGTGCTCCAAATTTTTAATTTTGGCACTTACCTCCCTTTGCTTCTCACTGTCTCATATGATCGCATTGAAAGAGTCTACTGAGGAAAAAAAAGTAAATAAAAATCATTTTCATTTTTATTGTTTTGCAATGCCAACATTCAAAACGATGGGGAAAATATTTTCACACCCCCAAGAACTCCCCACCACTTTTGCTCTCACAACCCCAATCAGGATGTTTAGTTACGGCAAATTTACTTAATTCCTATTTCCCCTGCTGGCAGCCTGTCAATTAAAGGATGGTCGTTTCCAGCAAATGACCATCGCAATTATTAATGTCCATATGTTTATTTGAGAGTGGCATCACTCATCGATGACGTCACATCCTGTCGTCTGCCGGATATAGGAAACCGATTCACCTCGTCAATAGAACAGAGGGGTTTAACTCTCGAAATGACACTTTGTGCTATCTCGTTTTTTTTATTGTTGGGGGGATTCCGTGGCAGGCGCTCAGATGAATAGACGGGAGGTCTTGAGGACATCCTTTCGTTTGTGGCTCTTAGCAGAATTTTTTTTAAACATAATAGAGTGCCACTCTTTGCTGAAGATCACTGTATTTACCGACTTGTAAAACTGGTCAAGGCCTTTCTTGCGACGGAAGTTCAAATGCCAGGACGTGTGCAGTAAAAGGGTTAAGATCGGTCTTGAAATATCCGCTATTATGTTTTATCGTAATTGCAAAGAAAAGTTTTAATTTTCAGCTTTCTTTTTTTCACCTGACAGAAATGGCTAAATTCGAAAAAAGTTACGATATCTTAACATCTGCTGTTCCTGCTCCTTAAGAAAACAATTGCAGGTTGTTTTCAATAAGTAAACTGGGGGGGAGGAGGGGTAGGGGTAGGGAGGGACATGAGGTAGGAAGTGATTATCTTACTGCTGATTAAAGGTTGAAGTATTATAATTTTTTTAAGCTCTAAATTGCAATGAAAATTTCATGCGTGTGCTTCGAAGAAATTTGTTTAGTGCTTGAGGATGAAACGTGGAATTTAAATTTTCGTTGGAAAGTTTTACCTTAACAAGTTTAGTTCCTTTAATAGTAAGGAAAAGCTCTTGGAGGTGTCGTAATTACTGCTAATTGCTATATTTGACATGACTTTAACATTAGGCATGAAATGAAGCTTGCATAGTAGTCAAACTGCCTAAATGCCTATTTTCCCCCTATTATTTCAGAGCATCCACGTACTCAGCTTTTCTTTTTCTCGAGCCACTTAACATGTATAATATGCAAAGCCCGACTAACTAAAAGTGAGACCCAAGGCCCACAATAATTTTGAGGCCCCCTGAAGGCTATTATTATAAAAATATGTGTATTTTTTGTATAGTTGTAATGCTATGCATAATTCTTTAAGTAATTTGGGGCCCCTTGGAAAGAGGGGGCCCCAGGCCTAGGCCTAGTAGGCATGTGCGGTAATCAGACCCTGATAGTATCCACTCATAAAGGTCCAGCTGGCTTCTGGTTGCCTGTCGCTGTTCTAGAGTGTTCACGTTCACAGCATTAGCTGCATGATTAACTTCGAAGTGACGGCCATAAACGATTGTGACAAATCCCAAACAGTTTATGAAACTGATAAAAAAAAAAGGCCTGACCTTTTATTGGGTGACCTCTACAGTTTCGTTTTAATAAGCATAATGAATTGCTAAACATATGTTATAGATGGAAATGGGGTTGCTTCCTTCAGTCAGAAGTACTATTAGTCACGTTAAATTGATAGAAAAGGCAAAAAAAAAAAAAACATAGAGTCAGGGGGGGGGGGGACTTTTATTTTTCCAGCAGTTATTTTTTTATTAAACTTTTTTCTGTCTCATTTTGGAAATAAGGCGGGGTCTTTATGACCTCACAAGTGATGTACTTCGACGTGCACTGAATGTTTAAGCATTGTTTTAAGAAAGGTTGCCACTAAGCAGTAATATTAATAGCAATAACAATGAAAATTTTGAATGAAGGCTTTTCTGAAGCAAACATGAAATTTACTACTATCATTGCACTACAATATTTTTATTTCTAACTAATGCCAAAATATTGCGCTCTGTGCTAATGGCATCAGTGAATGGCATTTCATCACTTGTGACGTCATGAGCAGCAGCGTGAAAAAAAAATCAATCTGCGCACCGATTAAAAGTTTTTTTTAATATTTAGCTTTGTTAAATTATTTAAAAAATGTTTAAAACCTATGTTTTTAAGCAAGCCCGTTCAGAAAAAAAAACTTTTAAATTTTCGGAAACAACCCAATTTTTTATTTATCATTATTATTTTAATTTTGACGGCCATTGTTTTTATTTTAGATGGAATTACGTTACTTTATTAGGTTTTTTTTTTTTTTTAAGGCATTACTTTTAGTATTTGTTTTATAGGGCTAGTTACTGCAAAAGCACTTATTCTCACGAAGCTTTAATATTCACGAGCTCATAGTAATCGTCAAAATTTAGGCCTACCGAAATATTTCAACTTTATATATACGATTACTTTCGGTCAGGTCAAATGAAACTCGCGTAGTCATCGATATCGTCATCTTCGCGAAAATTACGACTCGCGAAAATAATTGCTTTTATATTCTTGCTTTTGTCTAATATGGCACGTAAGAAAACAAAAAACTGAAAAATTCTAAATGTTCTAAGAAATTTCGAACAGTTCCGAAGAAACACCAAATGAACAATAACCACCACATCGACTCCAAGAAATTGTAAATCGTTCCTATTGTATAATTGTATTATTACTATCATCATCAATGTGCATAAAAACACACAAAAGAGCCTTGAAGCACCAGGAAACGTGTTCTGTCCCAGTTCTCCCCATTAAGACTTGTGGCTTCACTTGCAAATTAGAAAGTGTGACCTCGTAGGAATAAGGAATTACTCTATAATTTTCTCCTGGTTGCGAGAAACCAGTAATCATCTTGAGGTAGAATACACTCTCTGGCAACCGCGCCTCAAAACGAAAATCAAAATCCTGCTGATTGAATACCCATTTTCAAGGCAGTTAGTGTCAATAGGGTACGCACTTTCCCAGAAACTCATTACTTTTTTTAATGGCACCCTATGCGAACAGCTGAATAAGAAATACGACATTCGAAATGTTTCTCTCATAAAAAAAATTTTGAAAAAAAAATAGAACCGACTTCAAAATTGCTCTAAAAAGTGAAAAATAATTTTATTCTTTAAACAACATCGATAATGCTTTTAAACATAATTTTTGAAGTTGGCGCAAAAACAAAACGTAAAATCCAGTGTAACCATGCTTCGTTCATATTTTTTTAAGAAACGCATCCAAAGTTACGAACAAAACATTTATATCGTTATTCAAATATGTTGTCATCAATGCATAATTTATGTGATAGTGAAGAAACTGGGCCTGGTTAAATTTATAGTTGTAGTTGAGTTATGGCTGTGAATGATTTTATCTATCGTTTTTGCGCCAACTCCAAAAATTATGTTTAAAAGCATTATCGATGTTGTTTAAAGAATAAAATTATTTTTCATTTTGTAGAGCAATTTTGAAGTCGGTTCTATTTTTTTTTTTTTTTTTTTTTCAAAATTTTTTTATTTCATTCTTTTTAGTGTAAATGTAGGTATTTCAGAAATAGTAAGAAGTTACCATCACGAAACTTCACCTTATTTTTTTTCTAAAAATGCTCCATACTAAAAAAAAATAACTATAAACACGCTTTAAACTTTAAGCGATTGGCACTAAAAACTTATCTTTGTTTCTCTTTGGAATTAATAAGTAGTTAATTTAATTATAACCATTTAAGTATTACGTTTTTCCTAACTAATTTACATTTCACAGCATTTAAGTTGCTCATGATGCAATTCTGTATTTTCTTACGTAGCCCCCATCATCTGTTATTGGCATAGATTATAACGAAAAAAATACTACTGTAGTTGAGGCAAACCTAATGGTAGCATTGTGAAGGCTTAAGCAGATCCTAATCACTGCATCACCTCGCTTCCAGGTTAGGTTTACCCCTCACTATGGAGCAATAGCACTGAAGAAGGGAAGATTTCGATAATTCACATAGGGTTAGTATAAATCAGCAAGGTTACCAAAATAAAATTATTTACGCCAAAAATGAGACGACAGCGCCAGATTCCCGATTATTATCGAAATATCCCCCTGAAGAAACTTTATGCTTGCTTCAGAGAAGCCTTCATTCAAAATTATCATTACAATTACTATTAATGTTACTGTCGTATGGCACCAAACTTTCATAACAATGGGTTGTAAATTTAATCATTTAATAGGGAAATCGCATGAAATTTATTGTTTTTTGCCCATAACTTTTTTTTTAAAGGACAAATATGGTCAAAGTAATGGGACCTAAGTTGAGCCATCCCCTATCCATTAAAAAAATAATCATCCAAATCGGTTCACTAGGTGAGACGCTGTGAGTGGACAAACAAAAAAAAAAAAAAAAAAAAACATACATACGGTATGAACTGATAACTGCCTCCTTTTTGAAGTCGGTTAAAAAAAAAACATACATACGGTATGTTTACAATTACTATTAATGTTACTGTCGTATGGCACCAAACTTTCATAACAATGGGTTGTAAATTTAATCATTTAATAGGGAAATCGCATGAAATTTATTGTTTTTTGCCCATAACTTTTTTTTTAAAGGACAAATATGGTCAAAGTAATGGGACCTAAGTTGAGCCATCCCCTATCCATTAAAAAAATAATCATCAAAATCGGTTCACTAGGTGAGACGCTGTGAGTGGACAAACAAAAAAAAAAAACATACATACGGTATAAACTGATAACCGCCTCCTTTTTGAAGTCGGTTAAAAAATAGCATCCTTTATGCCCGTAACTGGTGATTTTCAAATTGTGCATGAGCAAAGACACTCGCCGGCAACAACAATGGCACGTCTTAAAGAAGAAGGAAAATAAAAAGAAAAAACAAATGTTTGAATTTTCTTCTTCTTCTTCTTCCTACTCGAGAATTAAGCTAAAGGCCTGTTCCGGTTTCTCGGTCAAACCATCTAAGTTTGAATTTTGAGATCTTCATATAACGAAACATAATTTGAATTCTCAAATTATGTTTTTTGCAACCACGAACTGCGATAGGACCCTTGGTTTTCCTGCTTCGACTAATGGCTTTTATCGCAACCATAATTTGAATTCAAAACGTAAAAGTTCAAATGAATGACAGGAACTGGATGCTGACTACTGTTTTCGCGTAAAAATGATTGTGTTAAGTCGAAAAGGTCGTTGATAAATAATTCGATTCCTAGGCACATGGATGACTACATTATGAACATAAAAAAATATAACCAAAGAACGGACGTCATTGAACGGTCAAGTGAAAACAATAAGAAATTCATGATTGCTCAAAAAAACATATTTCATTATTTTAGAAAGTCGAAGTTTTTTAGCACATTTAATTGATTTTGTATTTTCAAATGCCGCAATACACGTAAAATATTTATGGCGTTTAAAAAAATGCCTTATATATTATGTAACTTTAATGGTATGTCACTGTTGAATACATCATTTATGCACCACCACAAACCAGTTATGTAAACTAGCTATGTGTGAGTTTTTTCAGCAAAAAATCGAATTAAATTTAGATTTTAGATCAATAGTTATTGTGTTTTTCTAAATTTTTAGAATTGTCACACTGAAAAAAAAAAGTCGCAATATTACTAGAAAATCACCAGGAAACTGGGACTCCATAAACGTTTCTAGTAACGATACAGCTTCTTCTCAAGTAACGTTGTTCCCGGTAACAGAAACAGCGCGACGTTGCGACGCCAAGATTTTTGAGGAAGTTTGCAGACTATTTCTGAGTTAGAAATGTTTTTTTTTTTTTGCTTTCTGTACGAATTCCTGAAATTTACAGTAGAAAAGTACAGTTTAAAGTGAAACGGGAAAAAAATAATAAACACGAAAAAAGGCGCTAAGTCTACGCAGAAGTCCTCCAAGGCTAAGAGGTCAAAAGCATTTGCTCTCGCAGCTACCTTCACCTCAGTTTTCTATTCTATTTTAAAGCTTTTAAACTTTCGTTTTACTCGTAATTTTTTATTTAACAGTTTATTTTTAAGCTTTCCTTTTTGCTGATCCACAGTAAGTGTTACAATTTATCTAAGGCTGGTCTATCTCGTAGACTTTTTGGGGTACTGCTACTGAAACAAGTTCTGCTACTGGGAAGTTATCAACGTAAAAAGAAGAAGGTACTATATCGTTACTAAAAACCTTTATGGAAGCCCAGTTTCCTAGAAATTTTCTAGTAGTACTGTAGTTCCCCCCCCCCCCCTTACTTTACGCCATTGATGCCGGTGAGCGATACGTGTAATTGGTTGATTTTTTTGGTTTTTATGTGTGGCGCAAGAGCCTTAAAGAGAAAAACTGCATCAAACTGTTACCATAACACTTCCCCCAATTCAACTATATTTAAAGCTTTCGCTTTTGAAGGGGGATTTACTTTAGCAGCAGGATATATTTTATAACGCAACGGCATTTTTGTAAAACAGTACTTTAAATGGCATATACTATTTAAGTTTAAATTCATATTAAAGGACATTTGAGGCAGTGAGAAGCAAAGGGATGTAACTGGACACTTTCAAGTTTTGAGTAAAACGCATTTAAAGATAACATCCTAGGTAGACTTTCATTATTTTTTTTCTTCTAAATTATGCTGTACAGCAGCACCTACCAGGGTTACTAGTACTATCTCTTGTCCCAAGACAGATGAGAGGTTTCCCTACTATTTGTACTGGTTATCTCCAAATTTTTATTTCTGCCACTTACACCCCTTTGCTTCTCACTGCCTCATTTGATCCCGAATCCCCCCCCCTTTCGAACCAAAGATTTGGTTCTTTCGAAAGAACCAAATATCTCCAAGTATACTTTTCAAACATAATTCAAAATTACAGCAGAAAAAGCTGCAAATTGGTATTTCTCACACTTTTTACGTCTTCTGAATCTTCTACTTCGTCATAAAACCCTTATATGTACTGCTTACTTCTTCAAAAAAGCTAGCGCCCATTGAAATCCACACAAGTCAAAAAAAAAAAAAAAAAAAAACTCTCATCTGAAAACTGAGTGACAGATAACATCATAAGCTTGCACAAAGCGATCTATCTAACTTCGGTTAAAATCTGCTGAATTCTGTAAAAGTTGTTTTTCTGCCAGCGCAGTGTCAATGCAAGGAAACTGGTTTAATTTGCTCGAAACTGTCAAACAGCTAAATGCACTGCACAGTACTTTTCCTTTTGCGCTTTTTGACGTTTGGATGTAGGCAACGACTTCATTCAACCACTTTACTACACGGTGTCCAGCAAAGAACTCCTTGGTTTCAAAATTAAATATCTCGAAAAAAAAAAGGATGATTTTGGAATAAAATAAACGGTATGTTTGTTGTGAAATCCATAAAAATCATATACAGGAACTTGGAAATTAGTTTTAAAAAATTCCAACAGGTGGCACAGCGCCATCTGTTAGCAATTTTTTTACCTAATTTCCAAGTTCTTGTACATGATTTTTATGAGTTTCACAACAAACATACCGTTTATTTTGTTCTAATATAATTCTTTGTCTCTGAGAGATTTAATTTTGAAACCAGGGAGTCCTTTGCTGGACACTCTGTACATATAAGTGCATAGTACCCATTGCCTGATTACCCAAAAGGCTCAGGGAAGCTTCAGCTTCTACTCAGAATTAACAGGGGCCCAAAAATGACTTAAAAATTTTATTTTCTACTTTTGAAGGCATTTTTAAAAGTATTGAAACATTAGAACTCCCTAAATAAACATTTTGGAAGAATTTTAAAAAAGTGAGGACACAGTTCATTAAATGTGGTAGCAAGCTATTTTCATCTGTGGAAGTTGCCCCAACTGCTTAATACTTCACTTTATCACATTTGATAAATTTTATGAAGTGATAAATCTGAAACCACAACTAACCACCATTATCTGCTGTGAATGGGGAGAACAAAAAATATGTAATGTACAAAAGTTCAATATGTCTGGGGGGGGGGAGGGAATAAACTTTAATTGGAAGTCTCCTTAGCCGTTTTTGGAAATAATGATACATATGGCGAGTTTTGTTTCAATGCGCGTAGAATTTTTGGAAAATATGTACTGAAAACAACAGGTGGGGGAGGGGGGGGCTGAAATGAGACTTAGCTTCCACTAACTTCTGAGAGGTTGATTGGACCCTGATAGTACCTTCCAATGCGGTTGCTATTTAGGTGACAGACCAAAATGAATGGGGGAAGGCTATATAAAATGGCCACCAACTTATCGAAATCACCAAACTATCATTTTCCCAGATGGGTAGTCGGACGAAATTTGAAAATCCGACTAAACTGAATCCAGCTGGGTTACCATGTTTAAATGTTAACCACTAAAAGATATTTGGAGTCATTCCAAGTTCCGACAAAGAAAAAAAAATAATTTGAATTCTGAAATTTTGAATTCATATTATATGTTTCGCAATCACGAGTTGCGACAGGACCCTACTCATAGGAGTTATTGTTTCTAGAAACGACTTCTGTGCCCCAAGCCTGCCCCTCCTCCTAGGCGGTTACATGTGTATAGTTGTGTGTGCGCGTAGACCTGTGTGTACGCTCGTAGGCGTGTATGTATGTGTGTGAAGCCGTGTGTGAGTGTGCGAGCATGCGTATGTGTATAGAACATGGACGCCATCGACCAGGAGAAGCGATTTCCGGGGAAACAGTGCTCATCAGGACCAGAGGAGCCGCGCCTGCAGAGGACGGTGGGCGGTGATGCTGCAGAAGCTCCTGGTCGAAGCTGAAAAAGGCACGGGCGTCATTCAACGGTCAAGTGAGAACAATAAGCAATCGTGATTGCTCAAAAAATCATTTGAATTTTGACGTCTTGAATTCAAATGATGTTTTTCGTAATCCCAAATCACGATAGGAACTAACTCGTTGGATTTCTTGTTTCTACTAATGGAATGGAATGGAAATGGCCAAGAAATTTTCACTCGTCATATGATGACTGGTGATTTTCTAGAATATGTAATACGAGGCATATCCATGAAAAAAACGAGCTTATATGTGCATCACATGACTTCCTTTTACTCCAATTTAATGTCATTTCCCCATTTCTGGCAATTTTAAAGTGATTCAATAGTTTACTTTCTAAATATCACCAACAGTGAAAATTGAAACAGACTTAAAAAAAAAAAAAAAAAAACGCCAAATTTGTCGCCCAAAACTTGGCGACCAAAAGACTGGCGATATATCGCCAAGTGTCCAACAGATTATGACACCACTTGAGTTTACATTGAAATTAACAATGATTTCCCCCAAAAAAGGGACAAAAGACCCCTTTAGAAACACCCCGAATGCAACCAAAAGGGGAGGTGAACACTTAGACCCCACTAGGAGTATACGTACCATTTCAACTTTCTAGGACATGCCGTTCTTGAGTTATGCGACATACATACGCACATAGGCACGTACGCACATACATACATACGTCACGAGAAAATTCGTTGTAATTAACTCGGGAATCGTCATTATGGATATTTCGCTTGTATATACGTTCTTAGGCATTTATCCATGTCTGGTCGAGTCGAAAAAAAAAAAAAAACTCAATATTCATTAGGGGGTGAGTAAAATGGAAATTAAGGTCAATTTTTTGAGCGAAAATTTTTCGCGTATACAATACTTCCTTTTTTGTAAAAGGAAGTAAAAAGGAGATTAGGATGCGGTAAAAAAAATTTTATGGCCGTCACCCACCAGCAACTCATCATAAAGATTATTTACAGCGTATAACGTCGTATTTTTGTTTCTTATCAATCATATATGATGGAAATTAGTAATCTTGAAATTTTACATTAGCTGTTTAAGTTCATATATTTAGATGTTTTTTTCCTGAAGAAACGTAATTTTGCACCCCCCCCCCCCCTTCTTTTTTTTTAAATGTAAAGTCTGCTTCAGTTAGGCCCTAAAAAAAAAAGAAAAAAAAAAGGAAGTACAGACGATTTGTAACTATGGCAACGAAAATTTCGTTCTCTAAGCAAATATTAAAAACTGTTGTCATGGTAATCTGAAAAATCAGAGCAACATCAACTTTGGTCAAGTGAGGAAAATAAAAAATTCGTGATTGCTCAAAAAGTCTCCCGAATTCAAAGCGAAGGGGGGAAATTGTTGCAAATTCTACTGCTGATAAAAATTGCAGAAAATGAGCAAGCACTTCAGTTGCCCTCACAGAAAAAATTAAGAGTTCAATGTTTCACGAAGAAATCGGTTACATTTAGCTGCAACCTTCGTGTTGGTGACCACTGTAGAGGGCCGTCGAGAGCCAAGACGGACCGCTTGTCAGTTTGGTCGCTGGGTCCCCCTTCCCTTGCGAAATTTATACTACTCCGATTCCAAGGTGGGCCTCCTGAAGGAACGGGCCCCAAATTTCCGAATAGACTGACATGGCCTCTCGTCTGCTCTGCCACTGTAAAACTGTTATGGTGCTTTTTCAAATAACATATCAATGATGAGATAAATGAAAAAGTATATAAACTTTGTGATACAATATGATTAAAGTGAAAAACCAACGCAAATAAAGCACGAATTTTGAATAAAATACAGTAAACAGTTATTTCAGGGCTACAATGAAGCCTCTTCATCAGTGCAAGATCACTCATGGGTGGGGAAAAAAGCAGCCTCCGTTAGTTGCAAGAACTTGAGCACCAAAAAACCATATACTGTCGTGCCTGAGGCTCTCCAGGAGGGATTTGACTGAAGACCCAGTGACGGTGCTGGATTTCGTGAGGGTAAACAAACTCATGGACCTGGTCCAGCTCTGCTGACCATGGGGGCATGTCACAAACATCAGTGCAAGAAGCTCACCAACACAACCAAAAGTCGCGAGAGAACTAACAACAACAACCACGTGGACACCGATATTTATACCAAAGTGGGCCAACCGATAGGAATTCAGGACACAAGACATCAAACAAACAATCTGCAAACGACAGGTAAACCCCGGGCTCAGAGCAAGGGGAGGAGACAACCAATCAAAAGCCAGGAGACAAAAAGTGAACGAACGAAGAAACCGAAAAAGCAATTATAAAAATTGGTTCCAAATATCATGAAAAAATGGAGAGCTGGAAAAATCATTGAATAGAGAATGAGAATTTTTCCAAACATAGTAAGCTTCCCAGAAATCGAAGTCATAGACTGAGGAACATCAAAAACTGAGCGTATGTACCTATCTATGTCCAAGTTACTTCTCCCAAACGCCAATGAACTGACCATCAAAATCAGGTATCGATGGATTCGTAATCTTCACGTCTTCATGTTTGGCTAGTTAACACAATCCTCCGATAATAATTTGCGGAGATATCAATCAAAAACTATTAATTATGACACAGATTTCTAAATAAAATCCCTATTTTTCGAAGGCTTTTCTCCATTCAAATTATTATCCATTGCTCAATCTCAATTTTCCGTAACAATGCTTTTACATTATAAAAAAATTTTGAAAAAAAAATAGAACCGACATCAAAATTGCTCTAAAAAGTGAAAAATAATTTTATTCTTTAAACACCATCGATAATACTTTTAAACATAATTTTTGAAGTTGGCGCAAAAACGATCGATAAAATCATTCACAGCCATAACTCAACTACAAGTATAAATTTAACCAGGTCTAGTTTCTTCACTCCCACATGCATTACGCATTGATGACAGTATATTTGAGTAACGATATAAATGTTTCGTTCCTAACTTTAGATGATTTTTTGATAAAAATATGAACGAAGCATGGTTACAATGGATTTTACTTTTTGTTTTTGCGCCAACTTCAAAAATTATGTTTAAAAGTATTATCGATGGTGTTTAAAGAATAAAATTATTTTTCACTTTTTAGAGCAATTTTGAAGTCGGTTCTATTTTTTTTTTTCAAAATTTTTTTATTTCATTCTTTTTAGTGTAAATGCAGATATTTCAGTAAAAGTAAGAAGTTACCTAGTAAGAAGTTCGGCTCTATATCACTGTATTGCTTTAGAAAAGCCTTTATTCAAAATTATCATTACAATTAATGTTACTGTTATATGGCACCAAACTTTTATAACAATGAGTTTCATATTGTCGCGTAGATGAAGATAGCGAAGACAATGTGAAAGCCAAATGAAGCGAATGCTCGTTAGTCTCAACTCGAGATCTTTATTCAGAACCACGAATGAACGTTACATCTCCTTATATACAACTTGAGAAAGTGCTGGATCTTTCCAAACTTGGAAAGATACAGAAATTAATAGAACATTCGAGAAAATACGGGAAACAGTAGAAACGAAATTTTAGTAAAATTCACTTTGTCCTAGTCGGGATTTGAACCCGAGTCGCTCGTGTGGGAGGCGAGAATCTACCACTGAGCCACCGTTATCCACGGATGAAAAGTGCGAACTTCGCTACAATATCATTTTAATCATTTAATAGGGAAAATGCATAAAATTTACTGTTTTTTGCCCATAACTTTTTTTCTAAAGAACAAATATGGTCAAACAAAGTAATGGGACCTAAGTTGAGCCATCCCCTATCCATTAAAAAAGAATCATCAAAATCGGTTCACTAGGTGAGACGCTATGAGTGGACAAAAAAAAACATACATACGGTATGAATTGATAACCGCCTCCTTTTTGAAGTCGGTTAAAAATTTGCAGCGTGAAGAAAATCATTGAGACGAAAGATCTGTTGCCATTTTTTTCTCGGAATACGAAAAAGTAAAATTCTGGTTTTTTTAAGGCTTTTTTCCTGTAATCGGGGTTAAAACGTTTCCTTTTTGGTTATTTTTCCGCAATCTGCCGCAAAATTTTACTTTTTTTTTTTTTTTGTTCAAGCCTGGTTGTTGAACACACGTCCCTTGACATAACTTTTATTTCCGAGGTAGACCGTGCAAAGCCGGACGACGCAGCTAGTTTACAAATAATCTTTGCAGCTGAGAAATCAAAACGTGACCAGAAGTCCAGCAATGCTGAGCGATGGAAGAACGTGCAAGTTCTTTATGTTTTACATAATTATCGTGCTCTTTCAGACGGTGCTTGAGAGCACGTTTAGTCTGTCCGATCATCACCACACTAAAGTAGTGGTGGTCCGACGTAACCAAGTCCACACTTGCAGAAGATGCTATAAATGAAATGAAGAGGCTCTATTGTAACCTTGAAATAGCTATATGCCGTATTTTCTTCAGAATTTGTGCTTTATTTACTTTAGTTTTTCACTTTAATCAATAATGAGATGTTGAACTAATTTCGTGCAGTTAAAAAGGTTGAACCACGCCCCCACTCAATACTGGCGGTAAGCGCCAGCGCCATTAATTGAGTGGGGTCATGGTTGAACAAATGAACTCTAAAAATCGTTTTTTTACCACAGCAGTGTCATTGCACGGAAAACAACATGTCTTCGCCACACTAAAGCAGAGAAAGAAGTGTATGTGTGATGACCAGATGAATCATTGTAGTTACTAGCCCAGTCAATGAAGGTAAAAAAAATAGGCTTTGTCGCAACTAATTTAGGGAAAGCTGAATTTTTGCAGGATGTTAGCAAATAAAGTATACATTAAAAAAATACAAAGTCTCGACCCCCCCACCCCTCTTGCTTTCCCCTCCGAAACATTGCAAAAGCAGTACTATGATTATACGCTTTTCGCGTCGCAACTAATTTAGGGAAAACTGAATTTTTGCATTATGTTAGCAAATATAGTATACACTAAAAAAATACAAAGTCCCGAGCCCCCTCCTCTCTTGCTTCCCCCCCCCCCACCCCCTGCGAAACATTGAAAGAGCAGTACTATGATTATACGCTTTTCGTGTCGCAACTAATTAGGGGAAAGCTGAATTTTAGCAGGATGTTTGTATATAAAGTATGCACTAAAAACCCACAAAGTCCCGCCTTCGCCCCTCTTGCTTTCCCCCAACCCCCTCCGAAACATATCAAAAGCAGTACAATGATTATACGCTTTTCGTGTCGCAACTAATTATGGGAAAGCTGAATTTTGTTAGAATGTTAGTACATAAAGTATACACTAAAAAACCACAAAGTCCCGACCCCCCACCTCTTGCCCCCCCCCCCCCCACCTGCTCCGAAACACTGCAAAGAACAGTACAATGATTATACTCTTTTCGTGTTGCAACTAATTAAGAGAAAGCTGAATTTTGGCAGGACGTTAGTAAATAAAGAACACACTAAAAAACACCAAGTCCCGATCCCTACCCCTCTTGCTTTCCTCCCCACCCTCTCCAAAACGCTTAGACCATCAAGAGCAGTACTATGATTATACGCTTTTCTTTTCGCAACGTATTAAGATAAAGCTGAATTTTTGCACGATGTAAGTACATAAAGTGTACACTAAAACCTTGACAGTCTCGACCCCAACCCCTCTTGCTGCTCCCCCCCCTCCTTCCGAAACATTGCACACTGATCAGTTCAGTACTATGATTATACGCGTACAGCTTGAAAATTTATGATGTTAGTTGAATACAAGAAAAGATTTTCATTCCAAGACCACTTTGTTTGAATGTTTGAGTTTTTTAAATTTTCGAAAAGTCTTTTTTTAATATTTCCCCCTAAAAAAGCTTGAAACATTAAAGCTAAAATTTCTAAGCCAGAGATTCTATTGATTTGTGGTCTACTTTTTTTTTCTTTTTTGAGGAAACAATTTGATTCATTTTGCCCCGATTTTAATCACGATTCAAATCAAAATTTCCGAACCGACTCAACAAATCAAAAGGCATTTAAGATATTTTTCAAATAAAAAAGTTAATTAAAACATTGAGTTTAAAGGTGTTTTTTCCAGTTAACTCTCATTTGATATTTATCTCTACCCAATCACTTATTTTAACACCATTTTATGAGCTTCATCTGTATGTATGTATTTATGTATCTTGTAACGGAATCTTGCAGCTCAAATTTCGCCCACTTCCTGCGATCGGATTCTATTGAAATTTGGCACGCGACCTCAGACCCGATGACAATGCAATATTCTATAATCAAATTAATTAATTAACTCTTTTAATTGTTAGTTTCCTCCAATTTTAATCAATATTTTGGCATAAATCCAACAATGTGAAAAAGGAAAAATTTAAAAGAATACATAAAAAATGCTCGTAAAAATTATTTAAAAATATCTATAAAAACCTTTAATTTTTCTGCATCAGACAAAATTTGTTCCAATGTTCCAAGGTAATTAGAACATGAAATATAATTGTTTTTAACTAATTTCATGCCAAAATTTTAGGTAAAACTTCAATTGGAAATTCATTGCTGATCAGACCATTGTTGAACAAAACTTTTATTCAAATGCATCTCAAATTTTCAAAGTAATATAAATATGATTTCCGCAAACATACATCGATGACTCACAGTAGCTTCCCATCGGGGTGCTCTTGTCTTAACTTTAAGATATTACCTCGCACTCGTTTTATAAATAATTTTGTCGCCTGATAATTCTCCAACATAAGACTAAAAAACAGAAAAATAAAATAATAGTTTAAAAAACTAAAAAAACACGCTTTCGTAGCAAAATGAACTAAAAAGTGAAAAATAATCTTTGTATGATAGTAGTTGACCAATCACTTAATTTTAATGTAATACAAAAAAGCGTGGGGGCTTCTTATCAGTTATCTTGCATTTCTTCCATTTGTTGTCCAAGCAAAAATGTAAATAGACAGCACCCCACGCTTTTTTGTATTACATTAAAATTAAGTGATTGGTCAACTACTATCATACAAAGATTATTTTTCACTTTTTAGTTCATTTTGCTACGAAAGCGTGTTTTTTTAGTTTTTTAAACTATTATTTTTTTTCCTTATACTACTCGTTTATCCCCCCCCCCCTTTTTGTGTGAGACGATACATGCATCATCGACTTAGAGAAAATTTTCAAGAAGAGCATCAGCAGCTCTCGTCCTAAATGCCCGTGAAGAATGATTGTCTGTGAGAGGTGTTTCCTCCGATGAAATTAAAAGGAAAACATTTGTACGAGTCTTGCAGTTGAAAAATGATTGTAGAAAAATAATTCTTATTTTTTTAATCCTTTTTCATCTTAAGCCCTAGAGATTCTTTTGAAAATTCTCTATTTCCCTAGCTCTACCCGTTTCTTTGCCAGCAATCTTTCTTTCTTACTTTTGACATGTCTAGCATTTGCCTTCATATCTGTTCATTCTATCTACTTACTCAATCCAAAAATTCAAATTTGTCGTTAGTAGCAAGGGGGAAAGTAGCCACTCTATCCAGAACTATCTTCTTCTTCTTTTTTTTTTTTAATGAAAAAGATCAGGCAATACTAAAGTAGTATGATGAAAGGTGGGTGTGAAGAAAAGTATTGGCAAATGTGACAGGTTACTACATTGCATGCATAATTTTACAAAATAGTAAAAAAAAGCTTAAAAATTAATAATCCTTTATCAATTCTTGATTTTTGAAAAAAAAAAAGAAGAATAACCATATAAATAAATAAAACAAAAGGTATTAAAAATATTTTTCAAATAAAAATATTAATTAAAAAAATTGAGTTTACTTTTATTTTTCTTTCAGCCAACTCTCATTTAATATTTATCTCATAAAATACTATACAACTCACTTATTTTCCCTTTTTAGCCTACTTTCACAGTAAAAGTCAGAGAAAGAAGAAAAAAGCATGAAAGAAGACTTAATGCATCTTAAAAATATCCCGAAAAACAAAAAAAAAGTCAAACATAAATAAAATAGATAAATATTGAAAAATTAAAAATTGGAAAGTAGGGTATTGAGATGGGGAAAAATGTCTGTTAGTCTGTCTGTCCCCCCTAATAACTTTTGAATGAATAATCCGATTCGAAGAAACTTTTTTTTGTTCGAAAGATCTCGGCGAGGACACCTCATTCCTATACTTCACTTTTTGATTTGAACTATTTTCGTTCAATTTGGAACAGTTCAAAAAAATTTAACATTAGCGCCTACGGGGAAATTGAAGGCAATTCCGAACTTAGAGGCGAATTTGCTTCAAACTTTGTAGGAATTAGCTTTTGATGAAAAACATGTATAAAAAATATCTTTTTGATTTGAACTATTTTTTGTTCAATTTTGAACAGTTCAAAAAAACTTAACATTAGCACCTACGGGGAAATTCAAGGCAATTCCGAACTGTGAGGCGAATTTGCTTCAAACAAGCTTTGTAGGAAAAAACTTTTGATGAAAAACTTGTATATAAAATATCCATTTGATTTGAACAATTTTCCGTTCAATTTTGAACAGTTCAAATCCCTTAACATTAGTGCCTACGGGGAAACTGAAAGTCAATATAGATTCTGTACTTGAAGGCGGATTTACTTCAAACAAATTTTGTTGGAAATAACTCTTGACGCCAAACTCCAGACTCTGATTCTGAGAATTTAGGAGCACCTGACTCCGACTCCTGTGCCCGATAATTAATCGGACTCCGACTCCCCGACTTCGACTTCTTAACTTTGGCAAAAATTTATACACAGAGGACAGATGACCGACTCCGATTCTTGGATATTCTACTCCGACTCCTTTATCCCAAAATGAGATTGACTCCGACTCCGCAGCTATGGTTTTAACTATGAAATAATTATTGTTGATATGACTTGTTTTTATTTTCACGCTAAAGCTTTAATTTAGGCATTCAGTTTTCGGCGAATAAACTCGAAGTCATTCATGTTTCTACATAAAGATATGACTAGAAGATTTTTTTTTTTTTGACAATGAAAATTATTTCTTTAAGTTGACATTTTATTGTTTTTATTTATTTTGGTAATTGCATTAATTCATTTAAAAAATTATTTTTGGCAACAGGGGAAAAAGAAACTTTTTTTTTTTTGATATGATGTATTTATTTTAATAAACTTATTAATTTAAATTTTTATTTTTTCATTTTGAAAGCTGTTGAAGAATATTTTTAATAGAAAAAAAGTGTATAAGCTGTTTTGTTTAAAAGGTGCTGCCATTTTTTTTTCTTTTAAGATGAGTGAAAAATATTTTATTCCTAGAAATCAGCTTAAAATATTAAAAAAATGTTTTTGAAACAATTTGCGATTTTAGCTATTTTTGAAAATATTGATCAGGTACTAGAAAGTAGTATGGGTATATGGGAAAGTAGGCTCGTTTAGTTCTAGACGGAACTTCTTGTTTTGTATGAGATGATACATGCATCATAGACTAAGAGAAGATTTTCAGTAGAGAGTCAGCAGCTCTGGTCTTCAATGGTCGTCGTGAAGAATGATTGTCTGTGAGAGGGGATTCCTCCAATGAAATTTAAAAGATATCATTTGTACGATTCTTGCAATGAAAAATGATTGAAGAAAAATGTATTAAACGGATTTCATGAAAAAGGGCAACGTAAAATATGGATAATTTTAACATTATTGGTAATAGCAATTTTTAGGGACCAATAGAAAATGACATTGGAAGTAGGATGTTGATAAAACAGAGAACGCAAAATTGGGGTACCAGTACCACTGTATACATATATGTGTACCAAAAAAATCTACATTTATACATCCGAGGTAAAAAAAAAAATAGCTTTTGTTAAAAGCAATCTTGTGAGATGCATGAACAATTATTTGTTCGGTTAGTAACCTGTTTAATATCATATGAATCCCTTTAACTTGGCATAACAAACTTATATCCTAATGGGAGGGGGTACTAGCAAAAAATTTCATACAAATCCAAGGGCGCCCATATGCAAAATTTTAAAGGGGGGGGGGGCTCAAATATTTTCCCCCATCGAAACTGATTTCAGTACATATTAGAGTTATTAAAATTTGACATTTTAATCACTTATTCATTAATTGCTGGAGAAGAAATGTTTTTACATTTTTGCAAAGAAAAAAGTACTAAAGCAAGGGAGTTCTAATTTCAAAGGGGGAGGGGGGCTTGACCCCCACTTCCCCCCATATGGGCGCCTTTGAACAAATCTCCATTTTCGTTCGAATTTATAGCATTGAAAATTCTTCAACTTATAGCACAGAATAATCTCAGTGTTTTACAAAATTTCAAACATATTGGCAGGTTAGGTTTTTTTTTTTTTTTCCTTTTTAAAGAATGAAAATAAAAAATAATTCACGCTAGTATTTTTTTGTGAATGCAATACTTTCTGTACTTTGTACAACAAATTAACATGAGAGAGAGGTTCAAATAAATTTATAGGCTGATTATCTTGAAGGAAATTAAAAAGGTTTTGCTAGCAAACAATAATCTATTTGAAAGATGTCTACTTTATCTTAATCTAGTTAGCTGCTCATTTCATATTTGGTAGTTAAAATCTCAATGTGCTATATTTTTCTATTGGTTGAAAAAAGTGTGAAGGAGGGAACTTCCTCACACTATTAAATGGAATACATTTGGAAGCCCAGTGGCTTAGTGATAACACATTGTACGTCCCAGGTACAATGCCCGGGTTGGGCATGTTTGACTCACCCTTTTATTCCTTCAGTGAAATCTATAAAATCAGAACCAAGTGTGCTTGGAAATTATTAAATACCAGGGCTTTGCATTTGGCTGACCACAAAAATTTGCCTTCGCACTCCAAAGTCTTGGGTCATGAAAACTGAGAAGGGCACAGCAGGCCTTGGTTCCCATGTTGTACCACTGAGTTTAGTTTAGTAAATACTTGATTTTTTCCCTTCTGCTGCTACTCCATTAAATATACATACTTTCTCAAAAATGATTTGTGAGTCATTAATCTTATTTTAATTCTGCGTTAAATTATAACATACACTTCTTCACAAAATTCAATGTGCATGTGTTTTTTTTTTTTTTTTTGGTGGGGGGGGGGGGAGGGACAACAAAAATATTGTACTTGAGTGGACAGTCCTTATTCTTATTTACATCTCTTTTCTGGATTAATTTCCAATTGATGCTGTGAAATTAAACCACATGGAAACATTTAATTTTCAGTTTTATTGCACAAATATTTATTGCATACACACATAGTTTTCACAACATTTTATAGCTTAATCAAGAATTTCACAAGTTTTATTATGAAAAATAAGCTCAGTTTACAGTCACAAATGAAAGACATGAATCACAGGTAAAAAATTCCATTAAAATATGCTTACATTAAATTCTTATAATCAAACCTGCAATACAAATCTGCAAATTTATTTTGCATTTTGTATGAGTCAAAACACTTTTCTATCACATTCAGTTCCCACACAAAGGGAAATGTGTATTTATATATCTTTGAGAAAAAAAACGTATAATTGACTTCTTCTTTTCCTTTAATCAACATTTTCTGCAACTGGCAAGCGAAATAATTTATCCATTATAATTTTCTCCCTTTCATCCACATGGAATGCAATCCTAAATGCAGGCACATGGTCACTTGTCAAGAACATTTCAACTGTGTTGTTTTCAGAAGACAGATGCCAAATTTCATGAAAATACTGTTTTATGAAAGATTTTGCACGACCAAGGTTTGAAATTGAAATAATTTGATGACATTGCTGTCCCCTAAAATATAATATAAATTCACCATCTTCAGGAATTAAAGAGTAATTAAAAACGAAAATAAATATGCATATATACACATAGATGTACACAACCAGAACTTTAGCACTGAAAAAAAATATTTTGGTTGTTTAAATAATGGCGTAAGTATTGGTATATCGGACAGGATGAGAGAAATTTTCAAGTACTTTTTCTAAACATTAGAACTTAATTGGGGCTACTTTATCCATGGGCTTTGAATTTGATATAAGAATTGAAAACTAATAAGTTTTGTAAGAGTATGATGAATGACTACCGGAAAGTCTCTTAAAGTTTTGTGCTCTTAAAAATGCCATTCATCCTTTTAACTGTAAGCAAATACTGAACAGTTCAGTTACAGCCTCCAGAGACTGCAGTTTCGCCCTTGTTTTGGGCTCATCAGGCTGAAATAGCCATAAAGAGGCCTACAGGCTGAATGTGTGATGTACCGCAAGTCAAGTCAACATCTTACTGAATCTCCTTGCAGATCCGCTGTCTGAATTTAATTGGATGTGACATGCAAAGAGTGTGTGTGGCTATGTGCCAGTTAGTTGTGTCTTATATTTCAATGTGTACAAAGTTTAGCAAAGCTGAAGGCAAAAAAAAAAACCCTTACATAGAAGTTGAGTATATCTTCATACTGGCTGCTGAAAAAAAAATCAGACCAGTGAGAGATATCCCCAAACAGTACAGCTCCACCTCATAAAAGTAAATCTTAAAGCTAGGGTACCATTTACATCCTAGTCGGTCTACTAGGAGACAATAATAAAGGGGTTTTTTTTCTCCTTAACACTGTACGAATTGTATGATTGAAGAAATAATGACATGCTCGTTTCTTGAAAAAAATGAACAAAAATAATTGAAACTTTCTAACTGAACAAACTATGATAACTAGGGCAGTCTGCCCAGTAAATGAGCAATAAAACAAAACTTTATTTTCAGAAATTCACAATATTGTTAAAACTGTAGCATTTGGAACATAACATTAAGAAAAAAAAAGTTCATAGGTTTAGTTATTAGAAAAAAAAATTCTTCGCTTTCTTTTCCAAATTGTATATGGAGTTTCTCAGGGGGTCCCACCCCCTAAGAGCAAGAGTGAACCCCCCCCCCCTACATATCGCAAAGACCCCATAGGCGGATTTAAGGCTGAGTTCCTGGGAAGGGGAGGCAGTTTTTTTTTTTTTTTTTTTGAGCAATATAGGCTGGTTTTGGGTTTTCGGACAATTTTTCTGTCGGTGGCGAAAAAGGCCATTTTTTTACCCCCTCCACCACACTATGTTGTCTTTTTTCCTGAAATATATAAGGACCTGTCGTACTTATTTTGTGTCATTTTATTAATATGTTGCCTGCTGTCCTCTTAAATCGAACTCAAGAGGATTAATTGTGTCCCTTTAAGTAGGGTGTAGAATATCTCCAATTTCAGGGATCCGGGGGTTTCTACCCCCGAGGAATTTTTATAAAATAGATATAAAATTCTGCATTTTGAAGTCTTATAAGGGGTAATTGAAACTAAAAAAAATCTTGGGAAAAAGAGCTAAAAATTGCAAATTACGATAATACACAGTAAAAATTGTTTTTGGGTCGACAAATCAATGACAGCAGCCCTGAGAAAGAAAAAGCGAGAAAGAATAGAAGAATTGTGCATTGTTATTTGCTTATATCAGCTGTCGGTTGAATTCCATAAGCTTTTGATCACGCATCCAACCCACCCACAAATGCAACATTGAATTAACTACCAAATGAGCAATTGTAAAAAATGCTTTAAAAGAAATGATGTAACATAAGTAACAAGAGAGTAACATGCTGCCCCCAATTGGACAGTTCATAATGTATACAATTGATTAAAAAAAAAAAAAAGAAGCACACTTTGATTGGGAATTTCAAAGACTCATCTAATTCTTTTCAAGGACTCGAGAACAATTAAAATGATTTAAGGCACTTCATTTGCCCTTTCCAATTTCTGAAAATTAGTATTAGATTGCACAGTTTTACAGTATTGTTCTAACTTTGTAAGAAACAACTATTTTAAATTTAAAAGAAAAATAAAACCTAAAGATTCGTCATTACAATAATATTTTTTTTCAATTACAAGTAGTCATTGAAATTGATAGAATAAGCAAAAAAATAAATAAATAAATAACGTGGAGCCAGAAAAACTTTTATTTTCACAACAGTTATTTTTTATTAATTTTTTTAAAAGTCCGATTCTGGAAATAAGGCGCTGTCTTTATGACATTACAAATGATTTACTTTGGCGCGTCCATTGCCGCTCAAAACGTTTACACTTTGCTGTTAACCGTGTTTCCAGGTTATGATAATTTGCGATGTGTGCTAATGGCATTAGTGAATGGCATTTCATCACTTTTGATGCAATGTGCAAAAGCTTAAAAAATGAATTTTAATGTGTGCACCAATTAAAATAATTGTTAAAAAAAATTAGTTTTTTTTTTCAAATTTTTAAAAAAGTAGCTAAAACCCATGTTTTTAAGCATGCTCTTTCAAAAAAAAAAAACTTTTAAAATTTCAGAAACGATCCCATTACTGAAATATTTCCTTTCATCCATTTATTTTGAGATTAACAGACAAAAAGTAAAATGGAAATAAATTACTAGTTTGGTATTGTATGTACATATAAAAATTGTACGTTTCCCCCGATACGCAGTAAACATGAGTAAGAGTAGAAATAAAAATTTTGGAAATAGTTGAATTCATTCAAGTTTTCTCAACTATTCATTTATGAATATGGTCGAATTTCGACCACTGAGCAAACACAGGGTGGCGACAGGAACTGTAAAAAAAAGTTCCCTGACTTTTCCCTTATTAAGTTCACCAAATTTCCCTGATTTACGTTACCAATGATAATGGTTTTCTTTCTTTGCCCTACTTGAAATCCATAGTATGTTTGTATAAAATGCAGTATTTTAAATGTTTTAAGTTGTGTAAAGTTGTTGAACTAAAGGTATATTTTTAAAAAATGCTACTTTTTTAACAAAATGGTTAAAAAAACATATCAAGTCATTTTTTTGGGGGAAAAAAAACCCTACAAAATAGTATATTAAATTTTTCTACAATGGAAAGATTATAGAGAATTAAAAAAAAAATACTTTACTTCCAGAAACCACTTAGCATAAGAATTTTAAGAAACTATTAAAATCACTCTTAAAAACATATGTGTATTTATGATAGAACTAAAAAGTAATTGAAATTATTTTGAACTAAGTTTTCAAACAGTATAATAATTGTTGCAAGAATAACAAGCAATAGTGAAATAATAGAAGTAATGTAGTTATTCTTATATAACTAATTGACATATTTATGCAAAACAGATGAAACCATTTGACATCCATTCATATGGAGCTTTTCACTAATCAAGAACATAGATTTTAATGAATGAATACAGCATTTTAACAATAAAAAATAATAATATTTACTTAAGTTACTTAGTTAACTCTATTTCAAATGATTTCAGTATGTAATGAAAAAAAAATCTTACATCGCTTTTGTAACAAACTTTGAAATGCAAAGGGGAAAAAAAGAAATAAAAAAGCAATTAGTTAATTTCAAAATATATAAAAGAAGAATACAACTTGGTTATAAAATAAAAGAATCACTTAAGACCAAAGAAAAGAAAACCTTTATAATCTGCGGTGATAACAAAAAATATAACGGCAAAAAAGTTTTTTTTATTGAAAGTTCAATTTTATCAATCAAATTAAAAACAGGAAGAAGTAGTAATAATTTTTAAGCTTTTATAGTATTAATTCAAAAACCAAAGATTTCTTCTTGAAATTCTGATTGCAGTATGCTAAGTACTTCGAGACAATGGAATAAAGGCAAAGGAGCTAAGGCATTAATGAAGGCTTCCTCTTTGCCTGTATGGTTGTTTATTTTACGTAGCATTGAAAGAGTAAAAGGAAATTTTAAGCTAGGTAAAATAAACAACCAAACAGACACAGAAACGATCTTAGGAAGTTCATCCTGTGAGGAATAAGTAAAATTCAATACTTTGACATTGAAGAAAAAAAATGCACAAATATGCGACAGTGTATAATCACACCTCATTAATTTTACTTTTTTTGGAGCAGATAATTGGCGGAAAATGCGTAGGGAATTAAAATACTTAATTTTGTAAAGCAAAAAAAAATTTTTTTCCTTCATAAAATCAATTTTCCCTGATTTTTTGTTATTTTTTTTCAAAATTCCCTGACTTTTCCCTGATTAATAAAGTTCCCTGACTTTTCCCTGATCTCCTTGATCTGTCGCCACCCTGAAACACTAGTATGAATAAAACCTCCCGGAACTAAATATCTCCCTATAGACGCAATGTTAAAGATCCCCGCTTAATCGAATAATTTCCCCAGATAATCGTATAATATTAATCAGCTTTTGTAAATATTTTTGTTGAGAAAAATTTTGAATATAAATTATAAAGAAATTAGGTAAGAACAATTACTTTTAGATGTAAAGCAATATTTATCGCTAACAATGGGCGAGAAAAACAGTATTCATATTCCATCAAAACATGT